>NC_134358.1:331636667-331998334 GCF_048569485.1 Anomaloglossus baeobatrachus
ACTCGATTAATCGTAGAAACTCTTGGCACAAATCTCATCAACAGCATTTTTTCTGGGGAGCGCCGTGGTCAAAAGGTTCTCATTCCAAGAATACCTTTGGACACTAGCGAAAATTGCGATATCCCGTTTAAATTAACAAGAAAACAATTCCCACTTCGTCTGGCTTATGCCATGACAATTACAAAATCGCAAGGACAAACATTCAATAAGATTGGCGTTCTCCTACCTGATCCTGTATTCAATTATACAATGCATTCTCTAGAGCAGGGGTCGGGAACCTATGGCTCGCGAGCCAGATATGGCTCTTTTGATGGCCGTATCTGGCTCGCAGACAGGGCTCCTACCTGTCTATGGGAAGGATGCATGCACCGCGCTCCATCAGGCCGCGGTGCACGCTGATCAGGCCCGGACTGACAGGCGGGAGGGGCGGGACTTCTCCCGGTGGGCTGGCCGGTGGAGGGGTGGGGGGGCCGCCGCCCCCCGCCTCTCCCGCAGGTCTGCAGTGGCGTAGCAAAGGGGGGGCGGAGGGGGAAGTCCGTCCCGGGCGGCACATGTCAGGGGGGCGGCATTTTGGCCACTCGCCTTCAGTTCTGCTGTCCCTGGGCTGAGTTCCGGGGACCGCAGTCCTCGGCAGGAAACTGTGCGTGCCGTCCCTTTAAGGCAGGGGTGGGGAACATCCAGCCCGCGATGACCTTTTCTGCGGCCCCCGGGGCACTGGGGCAGATTCCCGGAGGCTGCAGTGCTCGGGCATCCGCTGATCTTGTCTATTGCCGGCAGACAGCACTGGGGGTGGGACTTCCTCCCTCCGGCTCCTACATGCTCCCCTGTGAAATTGCAGATAGAAGCAGAGTGATGGGGCAGGGGCCTGTATAGTGCCGTGCGTTCTGCTCTCACCCTCCAGTTCTGTGCTCTGCTGCTCAGGTCTATAAGGCCTTTTCTTGGAGAGAAAAGAGGAGAATGAAGCCAGCCCTTGAACTGCTGCATCCATCACTTGTGCTGCACCTGATCTTACAGGGCAACTAAGCAGCAGGTACTTATATCTGTGTGTGCTGTGCATACGGCGCGTGCGTGTGCTGTGTATACGGCGCGTGCGTGTGCTGTGTATACGGCGCATGCGTGTGCTGTGTAAACGGCGCGTGCGTGTGCTGTGTAAACGGCGCGTGCGTGTGCTGTGTATACGGCGCGTGCGTGTGCTGTGTATACGGCGCGTGCGTGTGCTGTGTATACGGCGCGTGCGTGTGCTGTGTATTCGGCGTGTGTGAGTGTGTGCTGTGTATATGGTGTGTATGTGTGCTGTGTTTGTTGTGTTTGGCACTTAATAAAGTTTCATATTGTGAGGTTTATTGGTATATCTAATTCCTGGTGTGCATATGTTTACCTGCAGAGCTTTTTTTCTTCTCCTTATGTACTGTGTATACGGCATGTTGAGTGCTGTGTATGGCTTGTGTGTGTATCTCCTGGGTCTGAGCCTCTCTTTTTTGTTCATTTTCTGTAAGACCAACACTTTTAAAAGGGCCACTGACAGATACAATTGCTCCAGCGGTCACTTAGTACACAAAGGAGTGTTCCTCTCTGCTGCACTAAGCCACCGCTGGACCTAAACAATAATTCGCTGTAAAATAATAAAATAGATAATTGACATAACTGACAATGCGTTGTGTGACATGTCCAATATTCCAGCTTCTTTCTTCTGCGAATGCCTCAAAGCTGGCATTCTCTCAACATCAGGTGGGAAGAATGCCAGCTTCCAGTCATGCGCAGGAAAAAGAAGAAGCCAGACTGCTGGACTGATGTCATGCATCGCAAGTTCACAATGTAAGTTATTTATTTGATTTTTTTACTGCTAATTACCATTGTTTCAGTCCAGTTGTGGCTTTATACAGCAGGGAGGAGCATTCCTTGCTGTACTAAGTGAACATTGGAGCGATTGATCTGTCAATGGCCCTTTAAACATATTGTACGGCTCTCGCGGAATTATATTTCAAAATATGTGGCGTTTACGGCTCTCTTAGCCAAAAAGGTTCCTGACCCCTGCGCTAGAGTAACAAGTCATAAAGGTCTTTCAGTTCAAATTGTACCTGGTAGAAGTCAAGGAAAGATCTTTGAAAATTACGAAAATGACTATACATTTAATTGTGTTTACAGAGAAATTTTAACTTAATTTATGTTTTGTTATGAAATTTGTTTAGATGCTGGAATGAATAAAAAATGCACATCTTATTGAATCCAGTTTGTTTTCGATTTTACACTGTGAATAAAATGTATCATTAGTATTATTCAGATTTTTGATGATGATGATTATTGTTATTAACTTCATTTTAACTGAATTTACCACCTGCATAAGCGCTACTTAATGTTGTCATTATTAACTTTAGTTTAATCACCAACAGCGTTAATTAGATAGCAATGAGTGTGCCGAGCGTTAGCTGGCTGGAAACAGCTAGTTGTTAGTATAAGAAGTTTATGTGTGAGGTCATAAGATGTCAGTGGTAAGATGGATAGAGAGAGACAGACAGACATAGGCACAGACAGAGTAAGAGGCAGACTGGGAAAGAGACAGACAGACAGTCAAAGAGACAGACAAAGGCAGACAGGGAAAGAGAGAGAGAGACAGTCAAAGAGACAGACAAAGGCAGACAGACACAGACAGACAGACACAGACAGGGAAAGAGACAGGCACAAACAGACAGGGAAAGAGACAGACAGGGAAAGAGGCAGAGAGAGACAGACAGTCAAAGAGACAGAGGCAGACAGAAATGTTGCGGGCGGGGGCCACACCGCAGCTAAGGGGCTGCTCGGGGACGCTCGGATCCGGGGCTTTTCTGTGGCTCGAGTGGGAACCGGACCCGAGCTCGAGCAGTGGTCCACCGCCCACAAGTGAAAAAGTGGATATTTACAAGGGAGATTGTCTGTGACGCCACCCATGGGTTGCGATGATGCATGGTGACACCGCCGCTGCCTAGATATGGGGGTGCCTGGGGCTGATGAAACAAGGCAGCAAGGTGGGATCCCCTCCATGGGTAGGGGAATTGTGGTCCCGGGGCCCAGTTAGGAGTTGTGGTGGTGGCAGGGATTGCAGTGAATAATACACACACAGCTCAGTTGTCATGGTGCTGGATGAGGTTGTATTGATGTGGAGGGTCAGTAAACACAGATTCTTTTGTAAACCAAATTGCTGGTAACTGGTGCCCTCGGCTGCTGTGAGGACAGGCCCCTCACCCAGGTGTGTAATACAGGTGTTTTTCTCCTGCCTGAGGTCTATGTCTGCTCCGTGCACAGGTCCGGACCGGGTCCTGACAGTCGGCACCGGGGCCACTACCCTGTCCCGGTCCACTTCGGGTCTCACAAGTGGCTGGCCTATTCCTGAGGCCCTTACTGCCCCTCTTCCCCAGCTCCACACAGGAGCTCCTTCCAGACTCCACGCTTCCTGCAGACTGACTGCTCACTGCAAACTGGAAACTCCCTATATAGTTTCCTCCCAGACACTTCAGACCTCTCAGCTCCTCCCACTGGTGTTGTGTGTCACTGTGTTGAAAACACCCCAAGGGAGAGTGAGATCTGCACCGAAAAGATGGATGCAAACCTCTGTGATACCCTGGTTTTGCCAGGGCGGCACACTCCCCCTTGGTAAAACACAGCCCGTCATCGGGATGGCCAGCTACCAGCATTTATTTATTTTTTTAACGGGTAAAGCAAAGAGTTAAAATATTACAAACATGCATCTTCCCACATCGGGAGGTACATTTGCTCAAACTTTAAAGTCTTAAACGTTACGGCGCCCATAGCCCAGCTTCCACCAGTCCACAGCAACAAGCAAGTCACCGGTCCTCATGGCGACTGAACGTCGGCCACCTTCACACAGGCATCTCTTCCGACAGTCCACTCCATGTTGTGCTAAAGTTCTGGTGGGGCATAACAGGGCAAAAGGGATAGCCGGGTTTCGCTACCAAAAGTTAACTGACCATCGTCCTCCACCTAGGGTCCCCAATGACACCGACATGTCACACACTATTCACGACCCTGATGGCCCCATCTGGCTCCCACCAGAGGGGTTCAACAAGAACGACGGGCCTCTACCACCTTCCACCCGGAAATCCGGATGGCCTCTCCCGGGGAACGTGGGGAGGTTCAACAAAGGTGGTAGGCAGTCCCTTAAATATGAAACCTTTAAAATTGCACTTGTTGCATTGAACACAACACACCACATAATTGGTGTTACAATTAATGAAGAAACAAATTTTAGAATTTTAGTATAACATGTGCAGTGTTTTTTCACATACCTGCAAATATTACACTTAGGCGGGCTTTGCACGTTGCGACATCGCAAGCCGATGCTGCGATGTCGCACGCGATAGTCCCCGCCCCCGTCGCAGGTACAATATCTTGTGATAGCTGGCGTAGCGAAAATTATCGCTACGCCAGCTTCACATGCACCCACCTGCCCTGCGAGCGTCGCTCTGGCCGGCGTCCCGCCTCCTTCCTAAGGGTCGTGCGGCGTCATAGCGACGTCACATGGCAGGCGGCCAATAGCGGCGGAGGGGCGGAGATGAGCAGGATGTAAACATCCCGCCCACCTCCTTCCTTCCGTATAGCCGCCGGCGGCAGGTAAGGTGAAGTTCCTCGCTCCTGCGGCTTCACACACAGCAATCTGTGCTGCCACAGGAACGAGGAACAACATCGTACCTGTCGCTGCACTGGCATTATGGAAATGTCGGTGAATGCAACGATGATACGATAACAACGTTTTTGCGCTCGTTCATCATATCATCTAGCATTTACACAGCACGATGTCGAAAGTGACGCCGGATGTGCGTCACTTTCGACTTGACCCCACCGACATCGCACGTGCGATGTCACAACGTGCAAAGCCGCCCATAGACCCAGAACACTTCTAAAATCCTATGCTCGATACCCATGTTTGTTTTTATAGTTATTTAATGGTTCACTATATTTGCTGGGACACAGTCCAGTAATGGTCTGGCTCACTGTACGGTGGTGCTCGGAAGAAAATAGTATCAATAATAAGAATAAAACATGAAATAAAAAATAAATAATACATAGAATATTTTTCACCACAATTGTGTGCCGGAGTTTTTTCTTATTATATTTGCTGGGAGACATCATGTTGCCTAGGGATCTTCCTCTCCTAACCAGACAAATAATACCATTGCTTCAAATTTTATTAAGAATTGGATCTTGATATAAAATGGGAGTATATCTTTTTATGAATTTTTTCCAATCTGAGAGTACTAACATGATTCTTTTTATTGCTATTGAATCCTTTCTTGTTAATACTAGTATTTCATCTACAGAAGGATTGTAATCATCCAATGTTTAGGCTGATTGAGCGCATTATTAATGTCTTGTTTTCTATAGGCTTCTCTGCATCAATCTATGCTTCTCTGCATCAATCAAGCTATGTTTTCTTCACGGCACACACTATCACTAGAACAATTTCCTTTTATAAGCATTAATTCACTAAGTGGTATCTATTTTATAGTGTGACGCCCTGGCAAAACCAGGTAGTCACACATAGGCCCCCGCATAACACCTTCCCTCACCGGGTTACATACAGCCAACCTGAAACCCTAGTCACCACCCTCAGGGCAAGACAGGCACACCAGTGGGCGGGACCAGGCGGTTAGGGAACACCCACCTAGGGGTATAGACAGCCCAGGGCGGGAAAACAAGCAGTTGGAGTTGAAGTCTAGTAGTCGGAGTGGAGGCTGGAGCTAGGTGTAGCTCCAGCAGAGGAGAAACTCAAGTTGAACGGTGCCAGGGTTGGAGCCCTGGTACCTTGGCTAGGTGGCAGATGTTGGTCTCCGTCGGCAGGCGACGGGAAGACGGCAGCCAGAGATCCGAGGTGGACCGGGACAGGGTTGGAGCCCGCCGGTACCGACACCAGAGACCCGACCCGGAAACCGTGCACAGAGGGGGTACTCGGACCCTGAAACCAGGGCCGGAATCAACGACCTAGCTAATCAACCTATTGAGGGCAGGATTATAGGTCCTGTCCCAACTAAAGTCCCAAAAGCAGACAACCACCCATAGAGAGGGATAGGGCAACCGCCAGGGCCCATAGATCCCACGGGTCAGCGTCAGCGGACACGGCTCCTAAGGTACACAACAAGCCAGGAGCTGACTCCCATGATCCATACCGGGAAGTCCAACACAAGCAAACACAGTGCAGAGGGAAAAGACGGCAACCACCAGCCCGGGTGGGGGACCAGAGTACAACTGGCCGCGGCGGCCGGCCACCAGCACCTTGGTTTACCAAAAGACTTGTGTGATTCATTTAATTGTGAGTAACCAAACATCCCCTGGTACGTCCGGGCGTGCAAGCCCCTGTCATCGCCATACACTGCACAGAGACACTGGGTCCCGGGGCAACCATCCTTACCCACGGAGGGGTTAACATCCAGCTACCACTACATCTCCCCCGGGTGTCCCACAACAGAAGAATGGTGTCCCATTTCACCACACACCGAGGGTGGTGTCACGAACTGAATACGGCCAAGGCCGTACAACTACATCCCCCGTGTGACGTGGTGTCTGCGTGACTCCAGGGTCCGGAGGATCCCTCGAGCCACACAGCAGGTCCGGATCCGAGCAGCCTGGCTTCTACAGGCGTGGGGGCGGCACACCCCAAAAACTGGCGTCACAAACAGGATTGTAACCCATCCACCTACCTGGTGGAAGTGTGCCTTGATTTGGACAGTCAGCGGTGATCCGTTGAAAAATTTCCAGAAGTCGCCATTTTACTGCCATTTTTGAGCGCGAAAACCTACAGCCCAGTGTCTTCTCCCCCGAGAAAGGGCACAAAGCTGAAGCCCCGCCCCCTGGGAACACGGCCGGAAGGAAGACCCTGAGGCAGAAAACGAAACTAACCTGCCGCACAAGTGAGCGCTTGCAAAAGACCAAGGGGAAGAAGCGGGAAGATGTCCGCGCCTAATCCGGATTTCGGAGTAGCGCCTGCTGCTGAAGTAGCGGCGCCTGCAGATGTGGCAGATGACGGAAACGTGGCGGCTCTCACTCCGGGCGCAAGAGCGGGGGAAGCGGTGGCCCCGGCGATCACCCAAGTCATGCCGATCACCCTGCCCTACGTGCCCGGGGCTGTCTGGCTACCTCAGTACGATAGGAAGCCCGATGCCCTACAGGTATTCAAGAAGAAAATATGTACCGTTCATGATATGTATGCCATGACCGGCAAGCAGCGTGCATCTGTGGTGTTCGGGCAGTTGACCGGAGCCGCTGAGCAGGAGGTGGAGACTTGGGCTGATGCCAACCGGGCCTCGGTAACCGCCATTTTTGATAAACTGCAAGTTGCTTTCGAAACCCGCACTGAAGCGGAATTGCGGATGCATTTTTACAACTGCCGACAGCGCCCTGAGGACAGCATTCGGGACTACGCCTTGAGGCTGCAAACTGCCCTTCGTACGTTGAAGCAGAGGGACCCCATTAACGAGGCAGAGAGCAACAAAATGCTGGTGGAGCAATTCCTGCAAGGGCTGGGGTCCGCTGAAGACCGCAAGCAGCTGCGGCTGTGGTCGCTAGAACATTCAGACTTGAACTTTGCGGTCCTAAAGGACCGGGCCATTAAAGCACTACAGACTTCTGAAACTGGTGCCTCCGACCCGCCATCTTGGCCGGCTGACACTGCGCACGTCTCAGTAGCGGCCCCCTTGTTGGCCCTGCCGGCACCCGCAGCAGTAGCCGGGACCCCGGAGGACTTATCATCGCAGGTTAAGCATCTGAGTGATGATGTCGCCAGGATTCTTGCCACCCTACAGATACAGTACCACTGAAGGCCAGCAGAGAAGATCCAGCTCGCCACAGTCCGGAAGATGTCCCCTGGATGCAGCGGAGAAGAAATAACAACAACCGGTATGGACAGCCTGTCTGCTACAAGTGCAACAAGACTAGTCATTACTCCCGCCGGTGTCCTTTAAACGAGCAACCCCTGAGGCCAAGGGCCAATCCTCAGGAATAGATCCTCAAGGCCCCGCTGATTGGCGTGATCGGTACGTTGGAGGTCGCCCCATCATCTCTCTTGCTGTGGATGGTATCCCGACACTGGCTCGCAGGTAACCATTATGCCTTATGTACTGTACAAACGTTATTGGTCTGACAGTGAGCTCACCCCACCTGATGCCAGCTTGACCATCATTGCGGCCAATGGGCTCCCCATGACCCAAATAGGGTTTAAGGAGGTCACCTTGAAGGTCGGATGTGTGGAGCTGAAGCATCAAGGACTGATTGTAGTACAAAATGATCCCAGTGACCATAACCCAAAGATGGTCCTAGGGACAAACGTGATTGAAATTTGCATGTGTGAAGAGCTGCATTTATTGCAGCAACTGTCTGCCACAGCAGGAGTAGGCCGACAGAGGGCTCTGCAACGTGAGATCCGGGCCCTCCTGCAGCGGCAACAGGTGAACATGTCGGGTGGAGAAATGGTAGCATGTGGGTGATGGATGTGGCGCCTCTAGTGGTACCTCCGCGGAGTGAGATGATGATTTGGTGCAGGGCAGCAGTAGGTCCCCGAGGACAGGATTACCCGGCAGTGGTGGAGCCTCTGCCTTCAGAACATTAGCCCACAGTAATGGCAGCCAGAGGGGTGATTGATGTCAAGAAGGGAAGAGTGCCCGTGAGAGTGATGAATTGCAGAGAGGGAGAGGTTAGGCTACCCTGTTACGCCACCATTGCTAAACTATTCACCGTAGACACTGATGCCATCCAAGCAGCAGCCTCCACTATCACTGCATCACAGCCAGACAGTGACTCAACTAGAGATGAGCGAACCGGTCGCGGTTTGGCTCGAGTTCGGTTCGCCGAACGGAGGTCTCGTTCGAGTTCGGTTCGGCGAACCACTCGAACCGCATAGGAAACAATGGGAAGCAATCACGAACACATAAAAACACCTAGAAAACACCCTCAAAGGTGTCCAAAAGGTGACAAACAACTCACAACACAACACAAACACATGGGAAAGTGACAAGGACATATACTCATGCGAAAACAAAAGAGCTGGACAAGGAAAAAGAGGAGGAGACACAGATATAGGCATGGCACGCCCTTCTAAAATCATGTAAAACACCGCAAGGTGACTCCAAGCGGAGTCTCCCTTTTTTCCAAAAATTGGGCCACACACACACCCACCCCTTCAGTGGCAGCACTTGTGCCCCAGTTGTACACTTCACAGCTAGATTTGCATCAAGCACATTCAAAATACACAAGCATTTACTCTCCCCAGGATGACACAGGGGTAGTAAATTCCTTGTGGATCCATGACTTGTTCATTTTGATGAACATTAGTCTGTCCACATTGTCACTGGACAGACGCGTGCGCTTATCTGTCAGCACACACCCAGCAGCACTAAAGATGTGTTCAGAGACAACGCTGCAGCTAGACACGACAAAATCTCCAAGGTGTAAGTGGAGAGCTCTGGCCATTTTTCAAGATTTGAAGCCCAAAATGAGCAAGGCTCCATTTGCAAAGTAATGGCATCGATGTTCATTTGGAGATACTCCTGTATCATCCTCTCTAGCCGTTGACTATGTGTCAGACTTGTTGTCTCTGGTGGCCTTGCAAAGGAGGGTCTAAAAAAATTATGAAAAGATTCAATAAAATTGCTGTTACCAGCACCAGATATGGTGCTACTGGTACGGGAAGACTGTTGAAGATGACGAGACCGTCCCATGTTTGTCAAGTTACAACTGGGAAATTCACTCCCTGCACCTGCACGGTTGTTTGGTGGAAAAGCCGAGCTAAGATCGAGTAACAGCTTCTGCTGATACTCCTGCATATGTGCGTCCCTTTCTATGGCTGGAATTATGTCACAAAATTTGGACTTGTACCGGGGATCTAGTGTGGCAAGCCAGTAGTCATCATCACTTCTAATTTTGACAATACGAGGGTCATGTTGAAGGTAGTGCAGCAAGAAGGCACTCATGTGTCTTGCGCAGCCATGCGGACCAAGTCCACGCTGTGTTTGTGGCATAGAGGTGCTAACCGTTCTTTCTTCCTCTGACATCTCCCCCCAACCTCCTTTAACTGAAATTTGACCAAGGTCTCCCTCATCCGCTGAGTCTTCCATGTCCATGGACAGTTCGTCCTCCATTTCTTCATGTTCTCCTGCACCTTCCTCAACATTTCGCCTGCTACCATGTGCCCTTGTTGATCCCTGTCCCCCATGGTCCCATGCCTGCCGTGTTGGTGATGATGAACGTCTGGACCTTGGTAGTGTTGTTGTGTCTTGCGCATATGAATCCTCCTGTAGTTCCTCCCCTTCCTGTTGTCCTACTCCCTGACTCCGAATAGTGTTTAGCGTGTGCTCCAGCACGTAAATGACTGGAATTGTCATGCTGATAATGGCATTGTCAGCGCTAAACATATTCATCGCCATGTCGAAACTGTGCAGAAGGGTGCATAGGTCCTTGATCTGAGACCACTCCATCAGGGTGATCTGCCCCACCTCTGCATCTCGTTGGCCCAGGCTATACGTCAAGACGTATTGCACCAGGGCTTGGCGGTGCTGCCACAGTCGCTGTAACATGTGGAGAGTCGAATTACAGCGTGTCGCCACATCGCATTTCAGTAGATGAACGGGCAGGCCGAAAGACTTCTGGAGCGATGCAAGTCGCTCAGCAGCGGTGGTTGAACGGCGGAAGTGAGCAGACAGTTTTCTTGCCCTGTTCAGAAGGCCATCTAGGCCGGGATAGTGTGTTAAAAATTGCTGGACAACGGGGGCGTTGTCTGGCCATGGAGGAGAAAAGACACGGGTAACATCGCTCCCGTGCTGAAGACGGCCCCAGGTCCATAAAACCCCACAGTACACAGCCAGAAACACCTTCAATGTCGGCAAAACGGAGGGGGAACAAAAGCAGGCGAGCTTCAGACCTCTCGGTGCCCTCCAGTCCCGGAATCACGCGATTTTTGAGAAGCGCGTCCGGCCCAAAGCAGCAGCACACTTACTCTAAGATGGCGGCGGCAGCTTCCCCTGCAAATCTTCCAGCGTGGAGGGACAGAGCGGGCACAGAGCAGGACACCGGTGCTCACAGCGCTGAACGTTCAGCAGCGGTCCCACCACCACCCTCCAGATCAGAGCAGGAGCAAGGAAGAGGAGAGACGCTTCAGACTGACCAGCACACAGATGCCTCAGGCAAGATGGCAGCGGGGAGGCAGGAGGGAAAGGAGTCACGAAGCATGAAACAGCCGGAGGTAGGGGGAAAACAGCAATGCTTCAGCGGGGGGGAGGTGAACACAGGCAGGGGTCCTCAGGGTCTAGCCGCAGTGGAGGCTGACATAGTAAGCATACCACGGACAAATCCCTGGCATATATCCCCGGGCCTGCAAGGAAACACAGGAGGACAAGCATCAGGAGCTGGGGCCATACCACACAGCTCAGATAACGAGAGACACCGCTGCCCTCCTGAAAATAATACAACTTGGAGTATACAGCAGGAGAATGGTGATAAGACCCTCTTGGCCCCAGATGCTGGTATGAATATCACCACCCCCACTATGTCAGATGAACAGAATATAACCACATCCATAATATCTCTGCCACCCTCCCCCGAAAGAGGACTGCTCCCTCATTTACTCAGGCCCACTGCTGCTACCAGTTTAACAGGAGAAGCATCACAAAGTGGCTCTCAACAAGATGATGGAGTCTGGGAGGATTTAAAGGCACAGATATGGACCATCCCTACTAGGGAGGAGATGGAGAATTATATTACAAGAATGGAAGCCACATACAAGGCGGAATCATCCGCGATAAGAGGAGATATGCAACAATTGTCAGAAAGAGTAGAGAAATCTGAACACCGCACAGAAACGGTTTCACAACAAATCACCACGCAGGAGCAGGCGCTATCTGAACAAGCCTCACAAATTGAATACCTGACAGATCTACTCGACGATTTAGAAAATAGAGGAAGGCGTAACAATATCAGAATTAGGGGTATCCCTGAATCGGTGATCCCACAAGACCTAGACGGAACACTGCGCCATCTGTTCAACTCGATATTAGATCTTCCTCCAGATGCTAAACTAGAATTGGACAGAGCTCACAGGGCGCTAGGCCCAAAACCAACACAAGGTGCTAACCCACGAGATGTCATATGCAAAGTCCATAAATATAAAAAAAAGAAGATATTCTAATTAAAGCACGACAGAAGGGCCAAAATATACTCAGAGGCACTCCTATTCTGCTCTTGCAAGATCTCTCTCGTCATACTCTACAAAAACGGAGAGCATTGAAACCTCTTCTTGATGTCTTAAAACAAGAAAATCTTCTCTACTCATGGGGATTCCCCTTCAGACTACAGGTACGCCAGGCAGGCTCCCTACGAGTACTCCGTAACCTAGAAGATCTCCCGGAATTCTGCTCGGCCCTACAGATCCCTTTGATCCACATCCCTCCAGCGGACTGGCCTAGGGTACACAGAAGGGGGGAGAGTTTATCGGCCCCGATGCTGTCGCTCCTGCAACGATCTTGTGTCCAGAGAAGCAGAGATACCTCCCAAAGGGGAGGAACCAGAAGGCCTAACGACCCATCTGCAACTCAGAATTGAACTACACCACTTTGAAACCCGCTGAGTTTCCTCTGAGGAACTTTCCATACAGTAAGATCCGGAGGAGGGTCTTCTTTTGCTCCTTACTTTTGTGGACAATCTTCTTATCACTTGCATTGAGCGACGGATTATCGATGTGATGGTGGTATCTACATGATTCCTACACTTCCTTTTGGCTTACGTAATATGTTTTCTTAAAATGTAAAATGTTAATACTCATATACGTGTATGGTATCAGAGCAGGCCGTTTGGCCTGATGTTTCATGCTTCATGTTTATGTCTATGTTTATGTCTTTGCTTACTTCCTGGTTGTGGATGTTCCTGGGTGACCGGATTGAAGATTAAGGGTCACTGTATTAAGCATTTGGACCTGGGGCTGGTTTGGCAGGGAACTAATCCCTAGTGGAAAGACAGTCCCCCTTTTGGGTCTCTACTCACTGCGGGCAGGAGTAGAAACTAGTGACCCCCCCCTTCTTGATTTCTTGATTTCTTGACTTACAGTCAAACATCTTTAATATATCTCATAGTCTCTAATTCCCTACATTTCTTCTTTTCCCCCCTACCGACCCACCTGTGGAGTACTATACTTAGATATATAAGTATATATCTTCACACATTCTCCTCTTCCTCTTCACTCCCTCTCCTTTCTTTTCCTCTTCTCTTCCCCCTCCTTTTCTTCTCCTCTTTTCTTCCTCTCTCGCTTCCCCATACTGCCAGTCCTACTTTCCTACTTACATACCTGAACTCAACCCTCTTGACCTCTCCCCCTTTCCATTTCCTAGTGTCTTACACATACCTTTGCCAACACCTGACTCCCCTCCTTAGACCTCTGAGGTCCCCAGAGCAACATGACTACACTTAACTGCTGTTCAATCAACATAAGAGGTTTCAACACCCCTCAAAAGCGCTCACAGGTCCTGTACTCCATGCATAAGAAACAAGTCCACATCCTTATGTTACAAGAGACACATTTTAAAAAAGATCATGTACCCACATTTCGAGATAGATTTTTTCCTGTGTGGTTTCATAGTACCAACCCTGAATCAAAAGGGGTCTCGATTGCACTCCATAAACAACTGGTACACACTATAGTAGACTCAAACATTGACGAACAGGGTCGATATATTTTCCTTAAATTGAAAATAGCAAACTCACTGTACACACTGGCAAACTGGTACCTTCCCAACACTAACCAGATCTCTCATTGCAGAACCCTTTTAGCATTACTCGCTGATTTTGCAGAAGGGACAACAGTAATCGGAGGTGACTGCAACTTCACAATGAACTCGGCCTTGGACTCCTCATCTGGACGGAACACCACTCGTATCAGAGAATTTCGTGCCTTGAATCGGACCCTTCATGCCCTCCGGCTGATCGATGTGTGGAGAACTCTAAACCCTTAAGGTAGAGACTATACATATTATTCCCCACCACACAATACATACAGTAGAATAGATCTCTTCTTGGTGAGCCACGGCGCCCTGGCCTGAAACCCAAAGGCAGACATAGGGGAAATTTTCTGGTCCGATCAAGCCCCAATTTACGTATCCCTTCAGGTCCCATCCTTTCCCCAACGCTCGTGGACATGGCGACTGAACAACAATCTACTTAAGGACACTCTTTGCCTAGAGGAATTGAAAACCTCAATTGACTCCTTTACGCAAATACACAGCTCTGATCCGACTTCCTTGCCTACCCAATGGGAAGCATTGAAATGTGTCCTACGTGGCGTACTAATCAAACATGGCTCCAGGATTAAAAGGGAAAAGACAAAGGAGGTAGAAGAGTTGCTGACACAAATCCACAAGCTAGAAAATTTGCATAAATTAACACGCACTTCAACGGTCCTGGCCGAACTGGTCCTTAAGAGGGTTACGCTTAGAGACCTACTGGATCAGAAATACTCCCGACACAGAGAGAGACTCCGAGGTTATTATTATACATCCTCCGATAAATGTGGCCGCCCCCTAGCACGACTCTTACACCCCCGGGCCAACACCTCCTATATTCCTTGTATTACCACTAAAGGCAATAAAAAATCTCATGACCCGACAGTAATACTGGAAACCTTCAAAGGGTTTCAAAGGGCAGTACTCGGAACTACAGCCCGCGGTTTTGATGGGGAAAATTGAGAGATATGTGCGGGAGATGGCCCTACCCCCCCTTAGATAACCTCGCTGTAGAGGCACTAGAGGGAGATATCTTGGAATCTGACATCTGTAATGCAATTCAAAACACACCCTCAGGAAAGTCTCCAGGCCCAGACGGGTTTACCCCGGCCTTTTATAAAATACTCAAAGACTAATTAGCACCGATTATGACCAAAACGTTCAACTCAATCGACGGAGAGTCACAGTTAACACCACAATCCCTAGAGGCCCACATTAGCGTGATCCCCAAACCAGGGAAGGATCCATCTCTAGCTTCAAACTATAGACCCATATCTATATTGAATATAGACATTAAACTTTATTCCAAGTTACTAGCAGACAGGCTGGCCCCACTCTTGCCCTCCATTATTAACTCGGACCAAGTAGGGTTCATTAAGGGTCGGGAGGCAAGAGATAATATGATCAAAACTTTATTCCTTATCGCTAGGGCCAAGAAAAAATCAATCCCATTGGGTCTTCTGAGTATTGATGCAGAGAAGTTCTTCGACAGGGTCCCTTGGAGCTTTCTGAAGGCAGCTCTGGAGCAATTGGGTTTGGGACCCCGGTTCTTACAGAAAATTAATGCTCTATATGATAATCCATCAGCCAGGGTGAGAATTAACAGGACATTATCTTCTTCCATTGCGGTGAGAAACGGGACTAGACAGGGTTGCCCCTTGTCCCCTCTCTTATACGTGGTGGTCATGGAACACTTAGCTAACGCACTTAGGGGAAACATAGACATCAAGGGGCTTCAGGTCGGCGATAAACACCATAAAATTGCATTGTACGCAGATGACCTGTTAATATATGTCTCCCAACCCCATACTTCGTGCCCAGCCATAATGAAAGAGTTCGAAAGATTCAGCCTCCTTAGTAACTTAAAAGTTAACCTCACAAAGTCCGAAGCCTTAAATGTCTCTCTGTCACAGGATGACGTTACAAGGGCAAGGAACAACTTCCCATTTAAATGGCGATCTTCCACCATCAAATACTTGGGCATCTACATACCGACAGATATCTCAAAGCTCTACATGCTCAATTACCTACCACTGCTGGAGAGTACAATCAAAAACTTTAAATCTTACGGGGGTCTAAAACTATCATGGATGGGTAGAATGAATGTTGTAAAAATGGACATCCTGCCACGTTTTTTATACTATTTTCAGACTATCCCCATTTCCCCCCCCTCCAGCTTCTTTCGTAGTCTTCAATCAGCCATCATTCGTTTCGTGTGGGGTAGGCTGAAGCCTAGAATTAATCTCCGCACCCTGACCCTCCCTAGGGCGCTTGGTGGGGCTGGTCTCCCCAATTTTAGGGGCTACATGCATGCTGCGGCCATGTCCCGCTTAGTGGACTGGCATTTTAACAAGGACTCCAAGCAGTGGATACAGGTGGAGCAGGAGGTACTGGAGATACCACTTAGACACCTTCCATGGTTGCCCCTTACTGACCTCTCTGAAGTGGGTTCGTACTCAGACTTCACCAAAGATACTCTTAGGGCTTGGCATACAATATCCAATAAGATATCCCCTACACAACACATCGGGGTCCCCTCACACCTTTATTCTCCACTCCATCGTTCCGCCCAGGATATCAACAAAGAAGCTTTTTCGGCTGGAGGGCAGAGGAGGAAACCCGGTTGGGGAACATCCTGATCGATGACAGATTACCGACCTTCCAATTTCTCCAAGCTCAGAGACCGGGCGGGGGAAAGAAATGGTTGGAATTTTTCCAGCTGCAGGCCTTTGTATCTGCGCTGGGGTCCAATGGCCGAGTTCGAGACGCATGTAACGCCTTTGAAGAACTGTTTACGAAAAAAGAGCCTGAACGCCCGGTTTCTCAGCTGTACAGCATTCTCAATGAAATTGGGACTTCAGGCAAACGAGGCTACCAGTTGGCTTGGGACTAAGCTTCATTCAATATTTCCTACGGTGTCGGCGATGTGTTGGAGATGTGGACGGGAGGTTGGTACGATGACACACATTTGGTGGGAATGCGAAGGAATACAGCAGTTCTGGCAGAAAGTGCTCATGAACTACCATGTCATAACTGGGAAAACAGTAGAGAACTGTCCCAAGATAACACTCCTCTCCGTCTTACCTCACTCTATCACATATCATAAGCGAGATATTCTGCGGTTCTGCCTTGCGGCGGCACGCTCCACCATTCCTAGATACTGGAAAACTTCCACAATCCATCCTATTTCCGAGTGGTACATGGAGATGGCAAATATTTGTAGGATGGAGGAGCTTGCCGCCGACGGCGCGGACACCAGAGATAAATTTTACAGGACCTGGAAATATTGGATAATGTTCAGGGATTCACCTGACTTTCATAAATGGTTTTAAAAAGGTAGACCTCAGAGGAACCCCCCCCTCTTTTCTTCCCCCTCTCCATCTCCTCTCATTCTCCCCATCTCTTCCCCACTCTCCCCTACTCTCCTTTTTCTTTTTCCTCCATAACTTTTTCATTTCTTATACTTTCAATCTCTTTATGCCTATGGTATTTTCTGCTGATCTTATATTGGAATACTGAGATGTGTATTTACTTCAATCACAACCTTAATGGGTCCGGATAGCAAGTTCTTACCATTGAGCAAAGGAATACTAAATTATTAACTTACTATTAACTTACCTGGCTTGAACACAAGGGATTTTTTAGGTGCGGCACCTCACGCTGCCGCACATGTGAATTTGCCTTACCTTGTAGCTCATTTTCAAATACTGGTGAGACTGTCACATATTCCATTTCGAGGTACATTAATTCTAATACCACCAATGTGGTATATTGCATTAAGTGCACCAGCTGCAACCTACTTTATATTGCTTGTACAGTGAGAAAACTCAAGGTGCGTTTTAATGAACATATCCGGGATATTTATAATTCTAAGGGCACCGTTATTCCAGCCAGAAATCTCTCATCGGCATCCAAACATTTTATTTCACATCACAATTGCAATACTGACTCCCTGCGTGTTTTTGGTTTAGAAAAAGTTAAAATCTCTCCTCGTGATGGTGATATCCAACATCAGGTTCTCACACGTGAGGCTTTTTGGATATTTCATTTGGGAACTAGAATACCCAATGGTCTTAATCTGAGACGAGATGTCATGTTTCATTATTAAATTTTGGTAGATAATGTTCACATGTACATTTCGGATGATAGAGTTTTTTTTTTCTTTTTTATGTGGAATTTTAATATCAAAAATCTTTTCTGTATATATAAAAAAAACCTGTTCACTTATTGTTGAATTTTTGTATTGTTGTTTTGTATGTTATCTACCACATGCTGGCACATGTGCTTTCTGATTAAACACACTCCTCCCATTGGTAGGAGCGAGTTTAAATGCTTGTGAGCAAGACATGTTCACTCAGGCTTGACAAAGAACGCAGGCAGCATTCGAAACGCGTAGCCTTACGCCGCATATGGGCTCCCTATTTTTGTCATCACATTAATTTTTACGTCCTCTAATAAAATTGCATCAGTTTTACTACTACTCCGGAAGCTGGATTTTTCTTTCTTCTAATAGACATGATGTTGCCTTCATCCAACGTTGGTGCTATCAATGTCTGAGAGAGCTGTACACACGCACTTGTTTCCCCTTCAAACCAACTGACGACCTACCAAGCAAACTGCCTGTTGCGGTTACAGTGGTGGAAGTTGTGCGTGGAAAACCAGATGTGACAGCTGTCCCCAAAGTCCTAGAAGATGAAGAGCGCGCGGATGCACTGGAAGGGGCAAGCGGTGGATGGTCTCCGCTAGGCCGCATTGCAGCACAGTGAGCTTCCCACTGGGACATATGATATTTATTCATGTGACGATTCATGGAAGAAGTTGTCAAACTGCTGAGGTTTTGCCCTCTACTAACAGAATCACGACAAATTTTACAGATCACATAATTTGGGCAATCTTTTGCTATGTCAAAAAAGGACCAGGCTAGGCGAGGCTTAGAGGGCATGCGACCTGCTGATCCACCCCGACTAATGCTCAGAGGCAGAGTGGTGGCTGAGGATGCAGTTGTCGACGTGCTACCAGTACTCATCCTATGTCCAGGAAGGCGCAAGGTAACTTCGTCGTCAGTTGCATCCTCCTCCACCGCCTCTGTTGACCTCCTCGAGTGCCTGACTGTGGGTTGACAGTAGGTGGGATCTAGAACTTCCTCATCAATTGTTGTGTTTGCACTTCCCTCACCCTCAGACCGAGCCTCTTCTTGCCTTGACAGAATATTTAAGTTGTGATCCCAATCTGGTATCTGCATCTCATCATCATCAGTATGTTACTCATTGTCTATAACAACAGGTGTTACAGTTTGTGAAAAAGGGTCAACATTATGCTCAGAAACTTGGTCCTCACAGCCTGAATCAGAGTCACAAATGTTCTGGGCATCACTGCAGACCATTTCCTGGTCTGTACTCACTGTAGCTTGGGAGCAGACCTCTGATTCCCAGGCTATAGTGTAACTGAACAGCTCTGCAGACTCAGCCATCTCATTTCCACCATACTGTGCAGGGCGGATGGAGACTTCAGAGCTGGGAGAAAGCAAGTGTGATTGGGCTGACAACTCAGAGGACTGGTGTTTTTTGGATGCGGTAGTTGAGGTGGTGGAGGCGGCACTTGTTGGACCACTTGAGATCCATTCAAGCATTTTCCTTTTTTGGCCATCATCTACCTTTGTTCCAGTTGTTCGTGTCCGTAAAAAAGGGAGCACATCAGATTGTCCACGGTAAGTAGTAGACATCTTACTTTTGCTGGAAGATGGTCTATCTTCAGCAGATGTTAATGGAGCTTTGCCACCTTCCCCACGTACAAACCCTTTTTTTACTTTTCCAACACGCCTCTTCCCCTTTCCACCAGCATCTGTCATTTTGCCACTCATTTTGATTGCGACAAGATTGTGCCCTTAAAATGTGGTAGTAAAAATTGAGAGGTGGTGTAGATTGCAGCGGTAATCTAGCTTTATTAACAGCAGAATAAACAACAATAACTATCCCTGACAATGCAACTGCGGCCCTTAAACTGGCAGCATAGTTTGCTAGTATAATGGCTTAGTAACAATGAGTTTGAGTGTGCAATGCAGAGGTGCTGCAAATAGATTTGCACCAGTGGGACAGTAATGGAAGTCCAACAGCCACTTTTAGGATGCCACTAAGTTTCCTCAGTGTTTGCTAGTATAATGGCTTAGTAACAATGAGTTTGAGTGTGCAATGCAGAGGTGCTGCAAATAGATTTGCACCAATGGGATACTAATGGAAGTCCAACAGCCACTTTTAGGATGCCACTAAGTTTCCTCAGTGTTTGCTAGTATAATGGCTTAGTAACAATGAGTTTGAGTGTGCAATGCAGAGGTGCTGCAAATAGATTTGCACCAGCGGGACAGTAATGGAAGTCCAACAGCCACTTTTAGGATGCCACTAAGTTTCCTCAGTGTTTGCTAGTATAATGGCTTAGTAACAATGAGTTTGAGTGTGCAATGCAGAGGTGCTGCAAATAGATTTGCACCAGTGGGACAGTAATGGAAGTCCAACAGCCACTTTTAGGATGCCACTAAGTTTCCTCAGTGTTTGCTAGTATAATGGCTTAGTAACAATGAGTTTGAGTGTGCAATGCAGAGGTGCTGCAAATAGATTTGCACCAGTGGGATACTAATGGAAGTCCAACAGCCACTTTTAGGATGCCACTAAGTTTCCTCAGTGTTTGCTAGTATAATGGCTTAGTAACAATGAGTTTGAGTGTGCAATGCAGAGGTGCTGCAAATAGATTTGCACCAGTGGGACAGTAATGGAAGTCCAACAGCCACTTTTAGGATGCCACTAAGTTTCCTCAGTGTTTGCTAGTATAATGGCTTAGTAACAATGAGTTTGAGTGTGCAATGCAGAGGTGCTGCAAATAGATTTGCACCAGTGGGACAGTAATGGAAGTCCAACAGCCACTTTTAGGATGCCACTAAGTTTCCTCAGTGTTTGCTAGTATAATGGCTTAGTAACAATGAGCTTGAGTGTGCAAAGGGCAGGAGGGTACAGTGGCAGGGTTGTGGGTCTGGGTAGAAGAAAGGAAGCCTCACTTTCTATCCCTCCTAATGGGGAAATGCAGCGAGGAAATCCCTGACCTTAGCTACACAGACGCTGTTATCTTGTGTAGCTGTTAAAATCTGTTTTCACGGACCTGACTGTCACCTATGGCTCTGACCCTGCTGGTATTAGCCCTTACAAGGACTAATAGAAAATTCTATCCCTATTCTGTATAGCGCTGTGTATAGAGCGTACACAGCAGTATCGGAGACAGGAGCTACGCCAGCGGTGACTGACACCCAGACGCAGAAGGCAGATAATGGCGTCCAGACGGGCAGATGTCCGTATTTATAATGCTGGGACATGTGACATGGACATCCTATCACACATGCCGTTGCTTCTCTGGCTAAAAGTCCACTTAGCTGTGTGTGTGTCTGGGCTTGGCTGACATGCTTGCCCGCCCTACTACACGCGCGCGCTTAGGGAAGGAAGACAAGGAAAAAACAGCAGTGATCTGAATGCGCTGTTTCTGCACACTATATGCTGAAATTTCATAATAGTGTGAGTCACAGAGTGACTTACACTATTACAGCGGAAAGCCAGCTAGTAATTAGCTTGGCTTTTTGCTGCTAGAACCGTTCTCGAACGTAACTAGAACTATCGAGCTTTAGCAAAAAGCTCGAGTTCTAGTTCGATCTAGAACAGCCCCCAAAATCACTCGAACCGCGAACTGGAGAACCACGAACCGCGCTCAACTCTAGTGACAATTCACCAAGGCAGTTGTAAGAGTGGTGTCAGGAGTAGAGATGAGCAAACCGGCTGCGGTTCGGCTCGAGTTCGGTTCGCCGAACCGAGGGCTGGTTCAGCGAACCGGTTCGACGAACCGCTCGAACCCCATAGGAAACAATGGGAGGCAATCACAAACACATAAAAACACATTATAAATGTACACATACAGTTAATAAACATTGCCATAACACTTACCTGTCCCTGTGATCCGTCCTGCACTCTGTCTCCTGCCGCTATTCCATCCGATGATCGCTGAATCGTCCCGGTAACCAGCACTGCAGCAGTGATGCAGGACCTATCGTGACGTCGTCTGTTATCTCATTGGCTACAGACTGGTCACATGACTATGACGCCGACATGATAGGACCTGTGATTGCATCATTCTGTTACGCTCCAGCGATCCCACCAGCAACCTGACCTGGCAGGGATCGCTGGAGCGTCGCTACACTGGTTGCTGGTGAGCTGTCACACAGGCAGATCTCACCAGCAACCAGTGACCAGCCCCCAGCCAGCAGCGACGCGTGGAAGCGATGCGGCGCTTGGTAACTAAGGTAAATATCGGGTAACCAACCCGATATTTACCTTGGTTACCAGAGCACACCGCTTAGCGCTGGCTCCCTGCACTCCTAGCCACAGTACACATCGGGTTAATTTAACCCGATATGTAGTCTGGCTGCGTGTGCAGGCAGTAGGAGCCGGCACTGACAACTTGACAGCGTGAGAGGCGGACGCTGGTAACAAAGGTAAATATCGGGTAACCAAGGAAAGGGCTTCTTGGTTACCCGATGTTTACCGTAGTTACCATCGTCCGCAGAAGCCGGCTCCTGACACAGCCGGTCAATCACGGAGATCACCGTTTTGCCGTAGCAACGCGCTTGGTAGCAGTGACGAGGACGTCCCGCTACCAGCACGCAGCGGCACCGGAATCACGTGATCGGAGCGCGTTGCTATGGCAACCGGTGCCACCGCTTACATCCGGGAGCCTGTGGTCACTCTCAGAGTGATTTGTGCACGGAGCACAGCGTCCTTTCTCCCATGCACTGCTGTCTGATGGAGCAGACAGAGCTGCATGTGTTGAAGGAGAAAGAAGACAGAAGAGCAGGATCGTGGAGGGGTGACAGGGGGTAATAAAGATGGAGTCTCTAATGTGTCTGTGTATTTATTTCTATTAAAGTATTTTTTTTCTGTGTGGTGTTTTTTTTAACCCTTTATTGGAGATTCTTAATGGCCGGGTCAAACGTGCCTGACATTAAGAATCTCTGACTGAATACTAGCTAGTAAAACATAGCTAGTATTAACTCATGATTACCCAACAAGCCACCCAGCTCCAGGGCTGTTGGAAGAGTTGGATACAGCGCCAGATGATGGCGCTTCTATGAGAGCGCCATTTTCTGGGGCGGCTGCGGACTGCAATTCGCAGCAGAGGGGCCCAGAAACCTCGGGCTAACTTGTGCTGCGGATTCCAATCCCCAGCTGCCTAGTTGTACCCGGCTGGACACAAAAATGGAGCGAAGCTCACGTCGTTTTTTTTTCTAATTATTTCATGAAATTCATGAAATAATTAAAAGAAGGGAATTTTGTTACTTACCGTAAATTCCTTTTCTTCTAGCTCTTATTGGGAGACCCAGACGATTGGGGTGTATAGCACTGCCTCCGGAGGCCACACAAAGCAATTACACTAAAAAGTGTAAGGCCCCTCCCCTTCTGGCTATACACCCCCAGTGGGATCACTGGCTCACCAGTTTTAGTGCAAAAGCAAGAAGGAGGAAAGCCAATAACTGGTTTAAACAAATTCTCTCCGAGTAACATCGGAGAACTGAAAACCGTTCAACATGAACAACATGTGTACCCGCAAACAAACCAACAATCCCGAAGGACAACAGGGCGGGTGCTGGGTCTCCCAATAAGAGCTAGAAGAAAAGGAATTTACGGTAAGTAACAAAATTCCCTTCTTCTTCGTCGCTCTATTGGGAGACCCAGACGATTGGGACGTCCAAAAGCTGTCCCTGGGTGGGTAAAGAAATACCTCATGTTAGAGCTGCAAGACAGCCCTCCCCTACGGGGAGGCAACTGCCGCCTGCAGGACTCTTCTACCTAGGCTGGCGTCCGCCGAAGCATAGGTATGCACCTGATAATGTTTGGTGAAAGTGTGCAGACTCGACCAGGTAGCTGCCTGGCACACCTGTTGAGCCGTAGCCTGGTGTCGTAATGCCCAGGATGCACCCACGGCTCTGGTAGAATGGGCCTTCAGCCCTGATGGAACTGGAAGCCCAGCAGAACGGTAGGCTTCAAGAATTGGTTCTTTGATCCATCGAGCCAGGGTGGCTTTAGAAGCCTGCGACCCTTTGCGCTTACCAGCGACAAGGACAAAGAGTGCATCCGAACGGCGCAAGGGCGCCGTGCGGGAAATGTAGATTCTGAGTGCTCTCACCAGATCTAACAAATGTAAATCCTTCTCATACCGATGAACTGCATGAGGACAAAACGAAGGCAAAGAGATATCCTGATTAAGATGAAAAGAGGATACCACCTTCGGGAGAAACTCCTGAATAGGACGCAGCACAACCTTGTCCTGGTGGAAGACCAGGAAGGGAGCCTTGGATGATAGTGCTGCCAGCTCAGACACTCTCCGAAGAGATGTGATCGCTACCAGAAAAGCCACTTTCTGTGATAGTCTAGAAAGTGAAACCTCCTTCAGAGGCTCGAAGGGCGGCTTCTGGAGGGCAACTAGTACCCTGTTCAGATCCCATGGATCTAACGGCCGCTTGTACGGGGGTACGATATGGCAAACCCCCTGTAGGAACGTGCGCACCTTAGGAAGGCGTGCCAAACGCCTCTGAAAAAAGACGGATAGCGCCGAGACCTGACCTTTAAGGGAGCCGAGCGACAAACCTTTTTCTAACCCAGATTGCAGGAAAGAAAGAAAGGTAGGCAATGCAAATGGCCAGGGAGACACTCCCTGAGCAGAGCACCAGGATAAAAATATCCTCCACGTTCTGTGGTAGATCTTAGCGGACGTGGGCTTCCTAGCCTGTCTCATGGTGGCAACGACACCTTGGGACAATCCTGAAGACGTTAGGATCCAGGACTCAATGGCCACACAGTCAGGTTCAGGGCCGCAGAATTCCGATGGAAAAACGGCCCTTGGGACAGTAAGTCTGGTCGGTGTGGGAGTGCCCACGGTTGGCCGACCGTGAGCTGCCACAGATCCGGATACCACGCCCTCCTCGGCCAGTCTGGGGCGACAAGTATGACGCGGCTGCAATCGGATCTGATCTTGCGTAGCACTCTGGGCAAGAGTGCCAGAGGTGGAAACACATAAGGGAGCCGGAACTGCGACCAATCTTGCACTAGGGCGTCTGCCGCCAGCGCTCTTTGATCGCGAGACCGTGCCATGAAGGTTGGGACCTTGTTGTTGTGCCGTGACGCCATTAGGTCGACGTCCGGCACCCCCCAGCGGCGACAGATTTCCTGAAACACGTCTGGGTGAAGGGACCATTCCCCTGCGTCCATGCCCTGGCGACTGAGGAAGTCTGCTTCCCAGTTTTCTACGCCGGGGATGTGAACCGCGGATATGGTGGAGGCCGTGGCTTCCACCCACATCAGAATCCGCCGGACTTCCTGGAAGGCTTGCCGACTGCGTGTCCCCCCTTGGTGGTTGATGTATGCCACCGCTGTGGAGTTGTCCGACTGAATTCGGATCTGCCTTCCTTCCAGCCACTGCTGGAAGGCTAGTAGGGCAAGATACACTGCTCTGATTTCCAGAACATTGATCTGAAGGGTGGACTCCTGCTGAGACCACGTACCCTGAGCCCTGTGGTGGAGAAAGACTGCTCCCCACCCTGACAGACTCGCATCTGTCGTGACCACCGCCCAAGACGGTGGCAGGAAGGATCTTCCCTGTGATAATGAGGTGGGAAGAAGCCACCACTGCAGAGAGTCTTTGGCCGTCTGGGAAAGGGAGACTTTCCTGTCCAGGGATGTTGACTTCCCGTCCCATTGGCGGAGAATGTCCCATTGAAGTGGACGCAGATGAAACTGCGCAAACGGAACCGCCTCTATTGCCGCCACCATCTTCCCGAGGAAGTGCATGAGGCGTCTTAAGGAGTGCGGCTGACTTTGAAGGAGAGCCTGCACCCCAGTCTGTAGAGACCGCTGCTTGTCCAGCGGAAGCTTCACTATCGCTGATAGAGTATGAAACTCCATGCCAAGATACGTTAGTGATTGGGTCGGTGACAGATTTGACTTTGGGAAGTTGATGATCCACCCGAACGCCTGGAGAGTCTCCAGTGCAACATTCAGGCTGAGTTGGCATGCCTCTTGAGAGGGTGCCTTGACCAGTAGATCGTCCAAGTAAGGGATCACAGAGTCTCCGTGAGAGTGCAAGACTGCTACCACTGCCGCCATGATCTTGGTGAACACCCGAGGGGCTGTCGCCAGACCAAATGGCAGAGCTACGAACTGAAGATGGTCGTCTCCTATCACGAAGCGTAGAAAGCATTGGTGCTCTGTAGCAATCGGCACGTGGAGATAGGCATCTTTGATGTCTATTGATGCTAGGAAATCTCCTTGAGACATTGAGGCAATGACTGAGCGGAGGGATTCCATCCGGAACCGCCTGGCGTTCACATGCTTGTTGAGCAGTTTTAGGTCCAGAACAGGACGGAAGGAGCCGTCCTTTTTTGGAACCACAAAGAGATTGGAGTAAAATCCTCGCCCCCGTTCGTGAGGGGGGACAGGGATCACGACTCCTTCTGCTCTTAGAGAGTCCACCGGCTGCAGCAGGGCATCTGCTCGGTTGGGGTGTGGGGAGGTTCTGAAGAACCGAAGTGGAGGCCGAGAACTGAACTCGATTCTGTACCCGCGAGACAGAATGTCTGTTACCCACCGGTCTTTGACCTGTGACAGCCAAATGTCGCAAAAGCGGGAGAGCCTGCCACCGACCGAGGATGCGGAGGGAGGAGGCCGAAAGTCATGAGGTAGCCGCTTTGGAAGCGGTTCCTCCATTTGTTTTCCTGGGGCGTGAGTGAGCCCGCCAGGAATCTGAGCTCCCTTGTTCTTTCTGAGTCCTTTTGGACGAGGAGAATTGGGCCTTGCCCGAGCCTCGAAAGGACCGAAACCTCGACTGCCACTTTTTCTGTTGAGGTTTACTTGCTCTGGGCTGTGGTAAGGAAGAGTCCTTACCCTTGGACTGTTTTATGATTTCAGCCAATGGCTCACCAAACAGTCTGTCTCTAGATAATGGCAAGCTGGTTAAGCATTTTTTGGAACCAGCATCTGCTTTCCAGTCCTTTAACCACAAGGCTCTGCGCAAAACCACAGAATTGGCGGACGCCATAGCGGTACGGCTCGTAGATTCTAGGACAGCATTGATAGCATAGGTCGCAAACGCAGACATTTGCGAAGTTAGGGACGCCACTTGCGGCACTGCTGGATGTATGAAAGCATCCACCTGTGCTAAACCAGCTGAAATAGCTTGGAGTGCCCACACGGCCGCGAATGCTGGAGCAAACGACGCGCCGATAGATTCATAGACAGATTTCAACCAAAGGTCCATCTGTCTGTCGTTGGCATCTTTAAGTGAAGCGCCATCCTCTACTGCGACTATGGATCTAGCCGCAAGCTTGGAAATTGGGGGATCCACCTTTGGACACTGGGTCCAGCGTTTGGCCACCTCAGAGGGAAAAGGATTTAGAGAAACGCTTGTCTGGATGAGCGTCGTGTTTCTGGATCGATTCTCTGAAGTCAGAGTGGTCCAAAAAAGCACTTAATTTACGCTTGGGATATAGGAAATGGAACTTCTCCTGCTGTGCAGCTGCCTCCTCTGCAGAAGGGGCTGGGGGAGAAATATCCAACAGCCTATTAATTGCCGATATAAGGTCATTAACCATGGCGTCACCATCAGGGGCATCCAGATTGAGAGGGGCCTCAGGATTAGACTCCTGGTCACCGTCCTCAGTGTCATCACAGAGAGACTCTTGTCGCTGAGACCCTGAACAGTGTGAAGATGTGGAGGGTCTTTCCCAGCGAGCTCGCTTAGGCTGCCTGGGACTGTCATCTGAGTCAGAGACTTCAGCCTGTGATGCTTGAGACCCCCTTGAAGTACGGATTAGTTCCAACTGAGGGGGACCGGAGAGCATAGACACAGCAGTGTCCATGGTCTGAGTAACTGGCCTGGACTGCAAGGTCTCCAGTATTTTTAACATAGTCACAGACATTTTGTCAGCAAAAACTGCAAAGTCTGTCCCCGTCACCGGGGCAGGGTTCACAGGCGTCTCTGCCTGGGCTACCACCACATTAGGCTCTGGCTGACGGAGTGCCACTGGGACTGAACATTGCATACAATGTGAGTCTTTGGAGCCTGCCGGTAGATCAGCCCCACATGCAGTACAAACAGTGTACACAGCCTGTGCCTTGGCACCCTTGCGTTTTGCGGATGACATGTTGCTGCCTCCTCAGAGCAGTACAGGGTGTCCAGCCAAGAAGCGACCTTACAGTGCACTATATAAATATATATATATATATGGTACCAAGAAAAAAGTACACTAATATAACACTGAGGCACTAGAGGGGCCAGCACTACTGTGCTGCTTACCACCCGCTTAGGAGCGGTGTGTGGACGCCAGAAATCCCTCTAGTCTGGGTCTCCCAGAGCCTGCTGCCTTTCCCCAGCCAGCCGCATGTGTAATGGCTGCCGGCGTCCTTGTGGAGAGGGGGGGGCGGGCCCTGGGCGTACACCGACGAAGAGCGGGAAGTCTGCTTCCCCCTGTGCCTAGTGAGAGGGCTGGAGCATGTAAATAAAGCTCCAGCCCTCGGCGCTGTTAATTGAGCAGCGTCTCTCCCCTACCCTGATTGACAGGGTGGGGGCGGGAACGAAGCGGCACTAGGCCGCAGAAGCCGGGGGCTAAAGTTAGAAGCGCCGCCGCCGTAAAAGCGCGGTCGGCGCAAAGTCCCCGGCGCACTACAAGTCGCAGCTGCGCCGCCGCTCCAGGAGCGGTCGGCGCAGTAGTTCCCAACATGAAACGTCACTCAGCAAAGCTGCAGTGACCTAACCCCGGCGCACAGCGCTACTGTCCCCGGCGCACTATAACGCTCAGCAAGCCTGAGAGTGTCCGTGCCTGCCGGGGACACAGAGTACCTGAAAGTTGCAGGGCCTTGTCCCTGAACGGCACTCCCGCTCCAAATCCAGCAGGTTCTATGGGTCTGTGGATGGAGCCCGGCCCCAGGGCTTGGGGGCCGGCAAGATCCCACTTCCACAGAGCCCTCCAGGGGATGTGGAAGGAAAACAGCATGTGGGCTCCAGCCTCTGTACCAGCAATAGGTACCTCAACCTTACAAGCACCACCGCGGGTGAGAAGGGAGCATGCTGGGGGCCCCATATGGGCCCTCTTTTCTTCCATCCGATATAGCCAGCAGCTACTGCTGACTACAAACAGTGGAGCTATGCGTGGATGTCTGACCTCCTTCGCACAAAGCAGAAAACTGGTGAGCCAGTGATCCCACTGGGGGTGTATAGCCAGAAGGGGAGGGGCCTTACACTTTTTAGTGTAATTGCTTTGTGTGGCCTCCGGAGGCAGTGCTATACACCCCAATCGTCTGGGTCTCCCAATAGAGCGACGAAGAAAAAGGGCTTCCCTATATTTTTAGTTCCCAGCCGGGTACAAATGGGCAGCTGGGGGTTACGGGCAGCCCGTACCTGCCTGCTGTACCTGGCTAGCATACAAAAATATGGCGAAGCCCACGTCATTTTTTTTTAAGTTTTTTGGCAAAAAAAATGCTTCCCTGGATTTTCCATTGCCAGTGAAGGTAACACCAAGCAGTGGGGGTTTGCAGCCAGTAGCTGCTCGGATTACCCTCAGCTAGCAATACAAAAAATGCAGCGGGAGCCCATATATATTTTTTTTAATTATTTATTTAAATAACTAAAAAAAAAAAGGGCTTCCCTGTATTTTGATTGCCTGACATGACAGTGCTGTAAATATAAATCTTTAAAAAAAATGACATAGCACTCCGCGATATGTTTGATTCTCAGCGCAGATAAAGCAGACAGCTACGGGTTGCCACCCCCATCTGCCTGGCGTTACCTTTGCTGGCAATCAAAATACAGGGAAGCCCATTAATTTGATAGCCAGCTAGGGTAAAGCAGAAGGCTGTAGGCTGAAAACCACAGCTGGCAGCTTTACCGTGGTTGGGGATCCAATGTGGAGGTCACCCCAGGCTCTTTTTTATAATTATTTTATAAATAATAATAATTACAAAAGAAAAGTAGGGTCCCCCCCAAATTGGATCACCAGCCAAGGTAAAGCGGACAGCTGTGGTCTGGTATTCTCAGGGTGGGAAGGTCCATAGTTATTGGCCCTTCACAGCCTAAAAATAGCAGGCCGCAGGCGTCCCAGAATTGGCACATCCACTAGATGCGCCAATCCTGGCGCTTCACCCCAGCTCATCCCGTGCCCTGGTGCAGTGGCAAACGGGGTAATAAATGGGGTTGATACTAGCTGTAAAGTCACCTGACATCAAGCCCAGCAGTTTGTGATGTCATGGCGCCTATCAAATACCCGACATCACAAACTGTCAGTACTAACAAAACAAATAGACAAAAAAAATGTATTTGAAAAAACACTCCCCAAAACATTCCCTCTTTCACCAATTTATTGTAAGGAAAAAAAATAAAGGGGTCCCACGATGACTCTGGACCGTCTAGAATATGGGGGGACATGCTCAGGGAACGTATCCCCCATTTTCTAGGAGTGCAGACCCTCCATGTGAGGAGTGTGGGTGCAATGAATCTGCACCCACTCTCCCTGGGTCCACAGCAGCAGAGTCCATGTCGTAACTGTTGCTACCAAAGCTGCAATGCCCTGCTCATGAGGTAAGGGCATGCCTAATCAGGAGAACTATTGTACATTTCCAAATATTGGTATTTTCTGATATTATTGCTATTCCACCTACTATATATTGGAAATAGGATCTTGGAGATGGGATACCCCTTTAAGTCCAGTTATCCAGCTGAATGAATACTAAACAACAGAGCTCGCTATTTAGACATGTTTTCTTATGGCGTATAATGGACTCTCATGTTTGGTAGTCGTTCAGCAGGCAGCCTATAAAAGCAAATCCCTCCATTTGGAAATGTAGTATAGCTCTCCTGATCAACTATGTTCCTTACCTCATGAGCAGGGCATTGCAGTAGCTTACAGATGCATGGTTACCGCCACTCACTGTGGGAACACCGGTGGGGTTATAGGGGGTGACCTGGCAGCGCCTGGGGAGGAGTTCTCTGTCGCATGTATCATGGCACATGCGACAGAAATCAGAGGAGTAGTGTGAATGCGGCCGGCGCGCTGCTGTGCGTGCGGCCATCTTGGATTTTTCGGGAGGTGGTCGGGGGGGGGGTTGCACTTTGGCGACACCGGGGGACCGGGGAGGAGATTTATCTCCCATCTGACATGTTTGTTCATGCCAGATGGGAGATAAATAATTTTTTACCGGTGCTGTCATTTACTGTAACGTGATCACCGGTATACGGTGTATACCGGTGATCGGGGACCGGACAAACCGTCCTGAATCATGATTTCCAGGGTCTCAGCTACCCCTGAAAACCCGGAGATTTTCTGACGCTTGGGGGCGCTATTCACTTATTTCTGCCTGCTGTTTATAAACGGCAGATTAGAATAAGGCTACATTGTGGACCATTACTCCAGGTTCATGGTGGTGGTGCCCGTCAAGGACTTAACAGCTCGTACCGTAGCAAGGGTCTTCCAGGCATACTTCTGCCGGCTGCATGGTTACCCGGAGAAGGTGCTTACAGACCAGGGCCCTGCCTTTGAAGTGGAGATCTTCCAAGAATTCTGTAACTTATATGGATGTAAGAGGATCTGGACCGCACCCTACCATGCTCAAACTAACGAGATGTGCGAGAAAATGAACCATCTGATCCTCAACCTTCTCAAGACCCTGCCCCTTGAGGAGCAGAACCTGTGGCCTGAAAAGCTGCCCGACTTGGTGGACATGTATAACAATATCCCTAGCAGTTCCACTAAATGCACACCCGCATACTTGATGAGGGCAAGACCCGGGAGATTGCCGGTGGACCTGGAATTGGATGTCGAAGTGCCTGAGACCATTTCCCCAACTGCTAATTGGCATGCCAAGTGCCAGAAGTAGTACCGGCAGATCCAAGAATACGTAGAAAGAAACCTGCGCCAGAGCAGGGAGAGGCAAGAGCAGCGTTTTAACAGACGAGCCCAGGCTGCCCCCTTTAAACCTGGACATGTAGTACTAAAGAGGAGGAGACCCCTTATGTTGTCCAACTCACTGGATGGGGGATCAGAAGACGTATCTCGTCAGTCGTGACCAGGGGAAGACTACGACCACTGTCTCCAGGGACCACCTGAAGAAGTGTCCAGAACTTCTGAAGATGGTGGAGAAGGCAAAAGAGGTATTCCACACTGTCATGGGTGACTTCCCGGCTGATTGGCCTATGCAGAATGGAGCGGTGATTGTTCCTGTGATAATGTTCCCACAACCCGTGGAAGATATGGAGTCAGAGAGACCTGTCAGCAATACACCACCACTTGCACCCAGGGAAGCACTTGCACCTACACCACACCCCCGCAGATCCCTGCCAGCTGTACCTGACATTAGGGCCGAGGAACCCGTAATTCACTCTACCCCATCAGTCCCCAGTGGGAGCAGGGAGCTAAGATGGTCCACACGCCCCAACCTAGGACGGCCACCCCTCAGATATAGGGAAACTGACGTTTAGTGAGTGGTGCCCGCTTGCTGTGTACGTAGACTTGTGTGTGTTGATGAATCCCAATTGATCGAATAATTCACTTGATTAAAAGTTAAGGTAACGGAACCCCTGCTACCACAGTTATACAAGTCCTCGTTGGGACCGGTTACCGTTGAAAAGTTCTTAAAGTTTTAAAAATGGTCCACGGCTTTGGACTGGAAAGCCAACCCAAAAACTATTGGGCCTTGTAAATAGTCCCTGTCCACCCTTCTCACCCTGCTGCAGTCTCTGGAGAGGCTGATTGGAGGAAGGGTCTGCGGTAGAGTAGGCCGAGGCCCAGTCACCATTGAGACCGGTGGCTACCCTCCAGACCAGGGGTCCCGGACTTGGGGCCCGTGACAAAAAGACTGCCGGGCAAGGAACTTTTTACCCAGCCCGCAAGGGCAACACCCAGACCTGTCCTGGACTTGAGCAAGGGGTGCGCACCAGTGGTTAGCGGTGGCACCAGTGGGCAGGTTGTTTTGGGTGGGGGTGCGGTGAGAAGGACCCGGTCCGTCCCGTCATGGTTTAAATGTGAAACGTTTAAGCAATGTGCCTCCCGTAAGGGAAGAAAAACAATGTATATAATGTTAGTATACTTGTAAGCTGTTCTCCTTTTTCTATTTCCAGTTCCAGTTAAATAAATGTTGGTGGTCAGACAGCCCGCGGACGATCTGTATTAAACCAAGAGGGAATGTGACGCCCTGGCAAAACCAGGTAGTCACACATAGGCCCCCGTATAACATCTTCACTCACAGGGCTACATACAGCGGACCTGAAACCCTAGTCACCCCCCTCAGGGCAAGACAGGCACACCAATGGCCGGGACCAGGTGGTTACAGAACACCCACCTAGGGGTATAGACAGCCCGGGGTGGGAAAATAAGCAGTTGGAGTTGAAGTATAGTAGGAGTGGAGGCTGGAGCTAGGTGTAGCTCCAGCAGAGGAGAAACTCAAGTTGAACGGTGCCAGGGTTGGAGCCCTGGTACCTTGGCTAGGTGGCAGATGGTGGTCTCCGTCGGCAGGCGACGGGAAGACGGCAGCTGGAGATCCGAGGTCAACCGGGACAGGGTTGGAGCCCGCTGGTACCGACACCAGAGACCCGACCCGGAGACCGTGCACAGAGGGGGTACTCGGACCCTGAAGCCAGGACTGGAATAAATGGCCTAACTAATCAACCGATTGAGGGCAGGATTATAGGTCCTGTTCCAACCAAAGTCCCAAAAGCATACAACCACCCACAGAGAGGGATAGGGCAACCGCCAGGGCCCATAGATCCCACGGGTCAGCGTCAGCGGGCACAGCTCCTCAGGTACACAACAAGCCGGGAGCGAACTCCCGTGATCCATACCGGGAAGTCCAACACAAGCAAACACAGTGCAGAGGAAAAAGATGGCGACCACCAGCCCGGGTGGGGGACCAGAGTACAACTGGCCACGGCAGCCGTCCACCAGCACCTTGGTTTACCAAAAGACTCGTGTGATTCATTTAAATTGTGAGTAACCAAACATCCCCTGGTACGTCCGGGCACGCAAGCCCCTGTCATCGCCATACCCTGCACAGAGACACTGGGTCCCGGGGCAACCATCCTTACCCACGGAGGGGTTAACATCCAGCTGCCACTACATCTCCCCTGGGTATCCCACAACAGCAGCGGTGGTGTCCCACTTCACCACACATCGTGGGTGGCGTCACGAACTGAATACGGTCAAGGCCGTACAACTACGTCCCCCTTTTCATTTGGTGTGTCCGCGTGACCCCTGGGTCCGGAGGATCCCTCAAGCCACACAGCGGGTCCAGATCTGAGCAGCCCGGCTGCTACTGGCGTGGGGGCGGCACAATAATATATATGGGCTGATTTCTACCTGCTCCAAGAGTAGTGTTCCCACTAATTGGTTTTCTGTAGTTGCGATATTGAACCTTGTTGGTGGAGGGATCTCCTATTAGTGAGACCTAAAAATATTGATAACTCTATACAGACCAGAGTGGGTAAATCTCAAAAAGCTTAATTGCACTTAATGTCTTGGATAAACAATGAGATGATCGTAATATCGTGTGACCAAATTATCAAAATATCTTCCATACCATAAGGTACTTGAGCTAAAGGGATTGCACTCTGAGAAGATGACACACTCCTCCCCATGCAACAAATAAAACTGCTAATGAGAGGGAAAAGTTGAGAACCCATCAGTGCTCCCATAGTTTGCATATACAATTCGGATTTAAACATATTTAACAAAAATAAAAAATTGTCAGTAAATACTCTATTCCTTGAATTATTATCACTTTTCCTATCGCCACGACAGCACCCACTGAGAGAGGGATCCGCCCCTTCAGGACAGGAAACCTACAGGTGAAAAAGGGCAGTCCCTCTCCCTCATCAGTTGGTTTCCTATCCTGATGGATCGGAACCTATTGCAATACCTTTGCTTCAGTAGCATCCGTGCGGTAACTGAGGGAACGGTGGAGCTCTGGGTCTCGAAGCACAGTGTGTGGAGCTCCCTTGTGGACTCCATCCTCCAGTGTCCTGAGTGGTTTGCTCTGGTCCGGGTGAGGCCGCCAGGGAAAACACGTCTGCGGGAGGGTAAGTGCTACTTCCCTCATGGCTGCCTTTGCGTGCGTGCTCCGGGGTCGGTGCGCGGTCGAGCGGGTGCTCTCCCTGCTGCGTCGCATGATGAGTGTGCCACTTCTGTGTTACGTGTGCATGCACAGGTAGGGTGTCCCAGGTTTGCCTGACCACACATGCACAGTGACCGGCCACCACAGCGATGCCCCAGAAGTACACAGGAGCACTTCCGGGGTGACGGATCCAGAGGAGGCGATGCTGGAGGGGGGCTGTGGCTGTCCTCCAGCCTTAAAAAGTTGAGTTGAACCCCGAGAGAGTGGTGCTTGCTCTGGTCCTCTCCAGCTATGGACATCCCGCAGTCTCAGAAGCCATCTCAGGATCTACCCCAGGATCGCAAATCCAGGAAGAGCAGCAGTGCAGATAGTCGCTCCAGAAGTGACACTGCCATTCAGAAGATGAAGGAGGATCATGTCGGATCCAAACCCTCTAAAGTCCACCAGACGATCACCTTGTCTCCACCTCCACATCCGGTATCCGTCTTTCTCTGCCTATGGGTGAGTGAATTTCGTGAATGTACTCCAATAGCCAATGTCCCCCTTCTTGTCTATAACTGTGTTTAGGTCCATAGGAAATGTCCGACAAAACAGAAAAATAAGGAATGTCCTTTGTGCGCCCAAGCATTACTGCACGCATTCCAAAAACGACTATGTGAGTCCTGTATTCAACAGACTGTACGGGAGGAAGCCCCTATGTCCTATATTGCAGCGACGGATCTTAGGGAATTAATCCCTACTAAGGTTTAATCTTCATTAAAATCCTTAAAGGTGTCAAAAAAGCGTAGAAAAGAAGTTGCGTGTCCTGTTTTCTCCTCATCCCTTAGTTCTGGAGCCGGGTCGGACGTTTCTTCTTCTGATGGTTCTTCTTCCTCATCAGAGGAGACAGGGAAAGCATGCTTTCCTCTGGAGGGGATGGATGGCCTTGTCAGGGCTGTGCGCTCCACCATGGGTATTCAAGATACAAAATCGGCTGAAGATGCGATGTTCGCAGGCTTATGCCAAAAGAAACATAAATACTTTCCAGTTAATTATACCATTAAGGCTCTGATCAGAAAGGAATGGCAGAGACAGGATAATCGACGTTTCCTTCAATCGTCTTCTGAGAGGAGGTATCCCTTTGACGATGATAACCTTTCTCAATGGTGTAACGTGCCTAAGGTAGACATAGCAGTAGCAAAGTCTTCAAAAAAATCTGCACTCCTGTTTGAGGATATTGGCTTCTTAAAGGACCCCCTGGATAGAAAAACAGATACCTACTTGAAAAGAACTTGGGAAGCTTCTGTGGGAGCTCTAAAACCTGCTATATCAGCAACCTGTACTTCCAGGTCACTATCAGTGTAGGTCGACCAATTAGAGAAACAAATTAAATCTGGTTCTTCCAGAGACAAATTGCTTACTTCCCTCCCACTCCTTAAAGTCGCAGCTGCCTACCTGGCTGACACCTCAGCGGACTCCTGTGCGTTTGGCAGCCAGATCGACGGGCTTATCTAATGCTACTCGACAGGCACTGTGCCTGAAATCATGGAAGGGGTACACATCTTCAAAAGCCAAATTGTGCACGCTCCTTTGTCAGGGTGAGTTTCTTTTTGGACCTGAGTTAAGCGGGCTTTACACGCTGCAATATCAGTACTGATATCGCTAGCGTGGGTACCCGCCCCCATCTGCAAATCGCTGCCCGTGGCGCACAACATCGCCCAGACCCGTCACACATACTTACCTGTCTAGCGACGTCGCTGTGGCCGGCGATCCGCCTCCTTTCTAAGGGGGCGGTTCGTTAGCGTCACAGCGACGTCACAGTAGCGTCACTGAACCGCCGCCCAATAGAAGCGGAGGGGCGGAGATGAGCGGGACGTAACATCCAGCCCACCTCCTTCCTTCCGCATTGTGGCCGAGAGGCAGGTAAGGAGAGCTTCCTAGTTCCTGCGGTGTCACACGGAGCGATGTGTGCTGCCGCAGGAACGAGGAACAACTTCGTTACTTGTGCAGTAACGATAATTGAGAATGGACCCCCATGTCACCGATGAGCGATTTTGCACTTTTTTCCGACGATGCAAAATCGCTCATCGGTGTCACACGCAACAACATCGCTAATGCAGCTGGATGTGCGTCACAAATTCCGTGACCCCAACGACTCCGCATTAGCGATGTCGTAGCGTGTAAAGCCCCCTTAAGACGATATTCGAACTAAAGCTGGGGATAATATGAAAGGTTTCCCTAACACATACATACCTGCCTTTAGGAAACCCTACAAAAAGCGTCATTTCTAGGCCAACAGGTCAGAATGCCGGGAAAAATATGACCATCGTGCCTCATGTTCCAAAGGCTCCCTGTTTGGTGGTACATCATTCAGGGGACAACCACATAAGCAGTAATATTGACCTCCCTGTGGAAGTAGACTCCGTTTCTACAGTACCATCTGGAGTTCCATTACCTCTAGTTCCTTCATTTTACAAATCATCTCTAATGGTCTTCAATTTGAATTTACTTCTCTGCCTCTGCAATCTTTTGTTTTAACCCCTACTAGGAAAGCGTTGGATCAACACAACGCTAAAGTGACTGAAGTCCTCACTTTAGCGGAGATACAGGTCCTAGTAGCGTTCCCAAAGGGGCCAAGGGTTCTACTCCACCCTCTTTCTGGTTACTAAACCAGATGGCTCTTACAGAACAATAATTAATCTAAAAAAGCTAAAACTCTAAAATATCGACCGTTCAAAATGGAGTCGATCCAGTCAGCCACAAAACTTCTCTTCCCCAATTGTTACATGACAGTCTTGGACTTAAAGATGCATATTATCACATACCTATCCACTCGCATCATCAAAAATATTTAAGGGTAGCTTTCCTGATAAATCCCTCAATCCAGCTTTTTCAATTTGTAGCCATGCCCTTCGGAGTTTCACTTGCCCCTCGTATTTTTACGAAGGTCATGGCAGAGGTCTCAGCACACTTACGGGAACGTCAGACCTTGATAGTTCCTTACTTGGATGATCTCCTGATTGTGGAGAAAACAGCAGATGAATGTGCGGCTCACCTTAATCGTACTATGTCTACCCTTCAGCGGCTGGGATGGATTTTAGGCTAACCCCGACCACTTTTCAGTCTTTTCTAGGGTTTCTCCTGGAATCTCGTCAACAGCAATGTTTTCGTCCAGATGGAAAGATCACAAAAATCCAAAAAAAAATAAAACACATGCAGGTTCACCCGTCCATATTCTTAAGAGACACAATGTCCCTGTTAGGCTCCCTAACCTCCTGTATTCCAGCGGTTCCGTGGGCACAAATCCACACCAGGACCTTACGATGGGAGGTCTTGTTGGCAGCAAAACCCTCCATGGCTCTCTCGAATCCAATATGACTCTTAACAGAGCAGCTCAGGGTTCCCTGATCTGGTGGATGATGGAGGCCAACCTAAATACAGGCAAACTGTGGCATATTCCTCCTACAAATGTGGTGACAACAGACGTCAGACCTTGGAGGTGGGGAGCTCATTTGGGGGACACCATAGCACAGGGTATCTGGTCCAGCCAGGAAATAGACACTTCCTCCAACCTCAAGGAGCTTCTGGCGGTCGAACAACACTAGTGGCCTTCCTTCCTCTTCTTCAGCAGACCCATGTTCAAGTCCTTTCCGACAATCAGACAGTGGTTTCATATATAAACCACCAAGTGAGAACGAGGTCTTGGTCTCTCATGATCATGACTGCCCGGATGTTGAATCTCGCCGAGCAACACCTTCTTTCTCTTTCAGCCTTTCATATCCGAGGGGTAGACAACTACAGGGCAGATTTCCTCAGCCGCCACAGTCTCCATCAAGGGGAATGGAAACTGAACCCAAAAGTGTTCCTTCAGATTGTTCACTGGTGGGGCTGGCTGGTGATCGATTTGTTTTCCATCAAGGAGAACAAACAAGTGAAATGATTCAGTTCTCTAAACAAAGCAGACAACTCAACAGTTCTGGATGCCTTTTGAATTCCCTTGACTTTAAGCCTGGCTTACGCCTGTCCCCCGATGATTCTACTTCCGACAGTTCTCAGGAAAATCAGAGAAAAACAGGCGAAGGTCATTTTGATAGCACCCTTTTGGCCAAGGCGCCCCTGGTTCTCCCTTCTCACAGGCATCTCAATTACAGACCCCTGTGTTCTCCCGTCCAGACCGGATCTGTTGTCCCAGGGGCCTTTCTATCATCCACACATCAAGGGCTTGAACTTGACGGCGTGGAATTTGAAAGGGAGTTAGGAGTTGGGTTTTCGCAAAAAAATAATTAATACCCTCCTTCACAGAAGGAAGCCTGTGACAACTAAGCAGTATGGTCAAGACTGGAAGAAGTTCCTGGATTTTCCCCTACCTTCTCTCCAGGGGTAGTTCCCATACCATCTATTCTGAAGTTTCTCCAGACTGGTCTAGACATGGGTCTCTCACTAAACACGCTCAAGGTCCACATATCAGATTTAGAGGCCTTTTATAATTCTAATATAGCTGGTAATCGCTGGATCATGTGCTTTGTGAAGGTGTGTTAACGCAACCAACCAGTTCATATTCCTAATCTTCCCCCTTGGGATCTTAATTTAGTGCTAGACGCCCTGACTGACGCTCCCTTTCAACCTGTAATGCCTGATTGGAGACACAGACTCAGACTGGCTGTAAGGGGAGTCTAGAGAAAAGCCGCTCACAAAGCAGGACCCCAAGAACTCTGCAACCCTTTAACCCCTATACAGGGATTTGGAATTACACAGAGCTCCAGAGATCACTACCTGTGGTAGGCTGTAGTCCGTGGTCGTCAGGCAGGGTCAAAAACCAGGAGATGCAAAACAGGAACCGAATCGGCAGGCAAGGGCGTAGTGAGAAGACAAACCAGAGGTCAAATCCGGAACTGGCAGCAAGGTACAAAAACGACAGGCAGGAGGGTAGTCAAAAAACAAGCAAAGGTCAGCGCACAGGAATCAACATATCACACAAAAGAAAGGTAGGCGATCATATGGTCCAAAAATGTTTTTTATTATTAATTAGTGCAGAGAGGTGAAAAAAGGGGTCAGGCAAAAAACAGATTACATCACCACAGTCATGGGCTAAGGAACATACTTAGATGTACATACAGTTGCTGGCACAACAGTGCATAATAGATGTAAAGATTACACATGTATTATTATATTCAAAACTGTGTAGCAAAATAACCACAGACACGGATATTCAGTGGCACATAAGATAGCACTATAAACCTACCCATAGACTGCACATCATGAATGATCTATTCCCCTTTGGGCAGGGATTATACATACAGAGTACTATGACATATGCATGTGCCTATGTCGGTTACAAAGATCAGCACAATCACAGAAGCACATTGATATAAACATAAATACATACTAGTGGAGACTAGATCATCACAAGAATTCCCACTAAAAGGATATATAATCCAAAAAGTGCTCTATTAAATAGATGCGATCAGAGAAAACCGACAGAGGCACCCGTCCCTGTATATCCGCCCAAAGGGATAAGGCAGTCAAAGTACAACGCATAGGATACTGATGTACCATGAATAAACCGCTTCCACAGAGAATTGTTTGGAAATAGTAAAAAATACAACAGACCACTGTTGATCAAGATAGGCCAGCACAATGGACATTACCTAGACGGATATCGCTGCGGTGGTAATGCGCCCGATGCGCATTTCGGAGTGTACCTTCGTCAGATGTGCAGTCTATGGGTAGGTTTATAGTGCTATCTTATGTGCCACTGAATATCCGTGTCTGTGGTTATTTTGCTACACAGTTTTGAATATAATAATACATGTGTAATCTTTACATCTATTATGCACTGTTGTGCCAGCAACTGTATGTACATCTAAGTATGTTCCTTAGCCCATGACTGTGGTGATGTAATCCGTTTTTTGCCTGACCCCTTTTTTCACCTCTGCACTAATTAATAATAAAAAACATTTTTGGACCATATGATCACCTACCTTTCTTTTGTGTGATACGTCAATTCTTAGTGATTTGGTTCATATAGTGTAGTCCCCTTTGCATATTATATGGTATATATATATATTTATATGTATTGTTTCTCTTCGTAATATGCTGATGTTTATGCCGTTATTTATTAGGAATCAACATACAAACAGCACATGAGCCAGGAGGACAGAACTATCTCTGGCAGTGGTTATGTGACAGGAGGGGGAATAGGAAGGTTGTGGTGTCTTCCCATTGGCTGCAGATGAATGTTGGCAACTTCAGCTGGAAGACACACACGCCACCTACAGTCAGCCAGTGGTACTGCAGGTTCCAGGGAACCCAGCCTAGTGGATGAGCGGAGCCTGTGCTCCGCAGAGCCATGGGCACCAACTCCTCTCCATTCACCAGCACTATCCATGGTGGGAACATGGCATCATCTGGCAATCGGAGCAGAAGTCGCAGGAGCGGGCTCTGGTGGGGACGTGACAGTACCCCCTCTCCACGAGGGGCCACCGGACCCTCAAAACCTGGCTTGTCAGGGAACTGGAGGTGAAATCGCCTGACAAGACCTTTAGCATGGACCTCACTTGCTGGGACCCATGACCGCTCCTCCGGGCCATAACCCTTCCAATGTACAAGATACTGCACCACCCCTCCAACAATACGGGAGTCAAGGATTCTCTGTACTTCATACTCCAGGTTACCCTTGACCAAAACAGGAGGAGGGGGGGGCCTGACTGGATGAATGGGAATACGATACAACGAGGAGGGATTTGTGGAACACGTTCGATATTTTGAAGGACTGAGGGAGGTTCAGGCGGAAAGCTGTGGGATTGATGACCTCGACTATCTCGTAAGGTCCAATAAATCTGGGACCCAGCTTAGCAGAAGGGACCTTGAGTTTAATATGATGGGTGGACAACCATACCTTATCCCCAACTCCAAGGCTTGGGCCCTTGGAACGCCTCTTATTAGCAGCTGAGGCTTGACCACCCTGTGCCCTCTTCAAGTTCTCTTTCACCTCAGACCAGATAGCCTTCAGTTTGTTCACAGTGCTTTCAGCCTCAGGAGTATCCACCATAGCGGAAGAAAAGGACCCAAAACGTGGATGCAACCCGAAATAGCAGAAAAAAGGGGTAGTCTGTATAGACTCCTGATACTGGTTATTAATGGCAAACTCAGCTAGCGGCAGATATTCCACCCAGTCAGACTGATGATCAGACACAGAACACCGGAGATATTGTTCTAATATTTGATTAGTACGTTCAGTCTGACCATTGGTCTCTGGGTGGTAGGCGGAAGAAAAAGATAACCAGTGCTGTTTTTGTGGTGGTACGCGCCGGTACGGCGTACCGGAAAATCTGAAGAGCGCCTCTGGCTCTGTCCACATGGCTAATTTGTAAACTATACAAATTAGCCATGTGAAGCGATGGCACAAGCCAGAGGCGTCTCTAGGGGGCGCTGTCGGGCTGCCTGATGCGGTGGTTTAGAAGTCTGCTGGGTGGGAGCCGCTATTCTCTGAGCGCAGCTGTCACGCTGACAGCCGCACTCATAGAAGCTGCAGCACGCGGCTCCCACTGCTCAATTGTCTTAGTATCTGTCAGACGCGAGGACAATTGAAGCGGTGACGCCGGCAAAGACTTCCGGGTCAGCGCGACGGCTGTCATGTGATCAGATTAGCTGATCAGACTGCTGACCCGGAAGCCAGCGCTGCAGCGCGGAGGCGGCAGAGAAACGCTGAGAAGTGCTCCACTGTGGAGCTGAAGAAGACACGGACGGAGGAACATTATGGGGTAAGAGGGGAGTATTTATGAAACAGTATGGGGGAGAGAGGGTGGGGGAGGGAACTATCTGTGCACACACTATGGGGGGACAGAGGGTGGGGGAGGGAACCATTTGTGCACACACTATGGGGGGGACAGAGGGTGGGGGAGGGGGCAATATGTATATACTGTACACAGAATGGGTGGGGGAGGGAACTATCTGTGGACACACCAGGGGGGACAGAGGGTGGGGGAGGGAACCATCTGAGCACACACTATGGGGGGGACAGAGGGTGGGGGAGGGAATCATCTGTGCACACACTATGGGGGGGACAGAGGGTGGGGAGGGGGCAATATGTATATATTGTACACAGAATGGGTGGGGGAGGGAACTATCTGTGGACAGAGTATGGGGAGAGAGAGGACGAGGTTTCATGCCTGGGGAGTGAGAGGATGAGGTTTCATGCACGGGGAGAGAAATGATGAGGGGTGATGTATGGGGAGAGAGAGGATGAGGTTTCATTCATGGGGAGAGAAGATGAGGGGTGATGTATGGGGAGAGAGAAGGATGAGGTTTCATGCATGGGGAGAGAGGATGAGGGGTGATGTATGGGGAGAGAGAGGATGAGGTTTCATTTATGGGGAGAGAGAGGATGAGGTTTCATACATGGGTAGAGAGAGGATGAGGTTTCATGCATGGGGAGAGAAATAATGAGGGGTGATGCATGGGGAGAGAGGATGAGGTTTCACGCATGGGGAGAGAGGATGAGGTTTCATGCATGAGGAGAGAAATGATGAGGGGTGATGCATGAGAGAGGATGAGGTTTCCTGCATGGGGAGAGAAATGATGAGGGGTTATGTATGGGGAGAGAGAGGATGAGGTTTCATGCATGGGGAGAGAGGATGAGGGGTAATGTATGGGGAGAGAGAGGATGAGGTTTCATGTATGGGGAGAGAGAGGATGAGGTTTCATACATGGGGAGAGAGAGGATGAGGTTTCATGCATGGGGAGAGAAATAATGAGGGGTGATGCATGGGGAGAGAGGATGAGGTTTCATGCATGGGGAGAGAGGATGAGGTTTCATGCATGAGGAAAGAAATGATGAGGGGTGATGCATGAGAGAGGATGAGGTTTCATGCATGGGGAGAGAAATGATGAGGGGTTATGTATGGGGAGAGAGAGGATGAGGTTTCATGCATTGGGAGAGAGAGGATGAGGTTTCATGCATGGGGAGAGAGGATGAGGGGTGATGTATGGGGAGAGAAAGGATGAGGTTTCATGCATGGGGAGAGAGAGGATGAGGTTTCATGGAAGAGGAGAGGATGAGGTTTCATGCATGGAGACAGAGGATGAGGGGTGATGCATGGGCACAGAGAGGATGAGGTTTCATGCATGGGGACAAAGAGGATGAGGGGTGATGCATGGGGACAGAGAGGATGTGGAGCGAACTGGAAAGAAATTTTGAGGACACAGAGTAAAGAGTGACATGGTATGAGGAGCAAGTGGGCAGGATGGGGAGTGAGGGGGAAAAGTATATGGACACACAGGAGGTAGTGAGGAGACAGGAAGGGATGAGAAGAATGTGAGGGGCACAGAATAAAGACTGGGTAGTGGAGGGGGTAGTATGGAGAGGGGGCAGAATGGGAGAACAGTGTGAGGTTATAGCAAGGAGGGGGAATGTGATGAGGGCACAGTATAAAGTCTGGGCAGTATAAGGGTACATAGTGTAAAGGACACTGTAAACAGTAGGCTCAGTTTGGAAAGAGGGAATATGGAGGGCATGTACCATAAGAGGGTCAGATTTTGCGCAGAGAACACAGTGAGGGACCATTATTTATTCTGGGGCACTGTGTAGGGCAGATATTTTTAAGTAGAAGTATTATAATCATTCTGCTATTTTTTTAGGGGCATCGTGTCTGGATGTGCTGCAGAAGACCGGAGAAGATGGAAATCTGCAGAGACAAGCTGTGGATGTTAAAAGTCATCATTGCGTCAGGACAAGGTGAATAGAAAGAAATGACTAGAGACAACATCATCTATAAAGGTACCTGAATGTAAATGTTTATTTGTGATACTATGTCCCATCATTAGGCCTTGGTCCCACTTGCGCATTGCTTCTGATGTGAGCGCAATGGGACCCCCACTGATCAGCTGATTATGATGCAGGTGGCTGGAAATGATTATTTCTGGATCTGCTCCGTCCTCTGATGGTGTCCACGGCCAGGTACTGCACATCTGCCTCATTGATTTTAATAGGAGACTGCTGCCACTATCAGAAGACGGAGCAGATCCAGAACTGAGCACTTCCGGCCACCTGCCACCACCAGCACCTAGAGTAGGGAATTAGCGGGGTTGCTAGGTGTCGGACCCTGACCAGTCAGACATTGGTGACCTATCCTAAGGAAAGGTCATTAATGTTAAAGTAGTGGACAATCTCTTTAATAAAGTCTTGTGCCGTCTGACAAGTTATGGGTTACTATGTTTTATTTATGTTGTTAGGAGTAGTGATGAGCGAGTACCAAAAAGCTCAGGTGCTCGAGGCTCGGGCCGAGCATCCCAAGATACTCGTGTACTCGGCCCGAGCACCGAGCCCAATGTTATCCTATGGGAGACCCGAGTATTTTTCTGAAATGACCCCCGGCAGCATGTAGAAACCATAAAAAGGTCACAAAAGTCTCAGAAGAGTGCTCAAATGACATGGCAACAGCAAGGGGAAGACTCCTTGAAGCATTTGTCACTCAAAAGTCACAGCTATGAACAATTTTATCCGAGTTTTACGCCATTTTAACGGACTCGCCAGAAAACCTTCCAAAATGACACCAAAATGAATTTTCATGGCGGAAATGTTAAGGGCACATACCCAATAGTGAGATAGAGCTGGTGTATGTTACTTTTTGAGATTACATGAAAGATTTTACGTGAAAACATTGTGTGGCACTCCGATGTCCCTGAGAAGAGACGTACATGAAGGACTCTTGAGTCTAATGTGCCCATTTTGAGGAAGTGAGTCTTTGTAGTATTTTCCTTTGCCAGGGCAGTCCAAAATTGTGAGGTTCACCAATGCCCCTGCATACAGACGTGCATGATGGCCTGTAAACCTGAAGTGCCCATTGTAAGGAAGTGGGTCTATTTTAGTATAGCCCTTTGGCAGGGCAGCCAAAAATTGGGAAGCTCCACATTGTCCCTGTATAGAGACGTGCATGAGGGCCTGTAAACCTGAAGTGCCCATTGTAAGGAAGTGGGTCTATTTTAGTATAGTCCTTTGGCAGGGCAGCCAAAAATTGGGAGGCTCCATATTGTCCCTGGATAGAGACGTGCATGAGGGCCTGTAAACCTGAAATGCCCATTGTAAGGAAGTGGGTCTATTGTAGTATAGCCCTTTGGCAGGGCAGCCAAAAATTGGGAAGCTCCACATTGTCCCTGGATAGAGACATGCATGATGGCCTGTAAACCTGAAGTGCCCATTGTAAGGAAGTGGGTCTATTTTAGTATAGCCCTTTGGCAAAGCAGCCAAAAATTGGGAGGCTCCACATTGTCCCTGGATAGAGACGTGCATAAGGGCCTGTAAACCTGAAGTGCCCATTGTAAGGAAGTGGGTCTATTGTAGTATAGCCCTTTGGCAGGGCAGCCAAAAATTAGGAAGCTCCACATTGTCCATGGATAGAGACCTGCATGAGGACCTGTAAACCTGAAGTGCCCATTGTAAGGAAGTGGGTCTATTGTAGTATAGCCCTTTGGCAGGGCAGCCAAAAATTGGGAAGCTCCACACTGTCCCTGGATAGAGACGTGCATGAGGGTCTGTAAACCTGAAGTGCCCATTGTAAGGAAGTGGGTCTATTGTAGTATAGCCCTTTGGCAGGGCAGCTAAAAATTAGGAAGCTCCACATTGTCCCTGGATAGAGACGTGCATGAGGGCCTGTAAACCTGAAGTTCCCATTGTAAGGAAGTGGGTGTATTGTAGTATAGCCCTTTGGCAGGGCAGCCAAAAATTGGGAAGCTCCACATTGTCCCTGGATAGAGACGTGCATGAGGGCCTGTAAACCTGAAGTGCCCATTGTAAGGAAGTGGGTCTATTTTAGTATAGCCCTTTGGCAGGGCAGCCAAAAATTGGGAAGCTCCACATTGTCCCTGGATAGAGACGTGCATGAGGGCCTGTAAACCTGAAGTGCCCATTGTAAGGAAGTGGGTCTATTTTAGTATAGCCCTTTGGCAGGGCAGCCAAAAATTGGGAAGCTCCACATTGTCCCTGGATAGAGACGTGCATGAGGGCCTGTAAACCTGAAGTGCCCATTGTAAGGAAGTGGGTCTATTTTAGTATAGCCCTTTGGCAGGGCAGCCAAAAATTGGGAAGCTTCACATTGTCCCTGGATAGAGACGTGCATGAGGGCCTGTAAACCTGAAGTGCCCATTGTAAGGAAGTGGGTCTATTTTAGTATAGCCCTTTGGCAGGGCAGCCAAAAATTGGGAGGCTCCACATTGTCCCTGGATAGAGACATGCATGATGGCCTGTAAACCTGAAGTGCTTATTGTAAGGAAGTGGGTCTATTTTAGTATAGCCCTTTGGCAGGGCAGCCAAAAATTGGGAGGCTCCATATTGTCCCTGGATAGAGACGTGCATGAGGGCCTGTAAACCTGAAATGCGCATTGTAAGGAAGTGGGTCTATTGTAGTATAGCCCTTTGGCAGGGCAGCCAAAAATTGGGAAGCTCCACATTGTCCCTGGATAGAGACGTGCATGAGGGCCTGTAAACCTGAAGTGCCCATTGTAAGGAAGTGGGTCTACTGTAGTATAGCCCTTTGGCAGGGCAGCCAAAAATTGGGAAGCTCAACATTGTCCCTGGATAGAGACGTGCATGAGGGCCTGTAAACCTGAAGTGCCCATTGTAAGGAAGTGGGTCTATTTTAGTATAGCCCTTTGGCAGGGCAGCCAAAAATTGGGAAGCTCCACATTGTCCCTGGAAAGAGACGTGCATGAGGGCCTGTAAACCTGAAGTGCCCATTGTAAGGAAGTGGGTCTATTGTAGTATAGCCCTTTGGCAGGGCAGCCACAAATTGGGAAGCTCCACATTGTCCCTGGATAGAGACGTGCATGATGGCCTGTAAACCTGAAGTGCCCAATGTAAGGAAGTGGGTCTATTTTAGTATAGCCCTTTGGCAGGGCAGCCAAAAATTGGGAAGCTTCACATTGTCCCTGGATAGAGACGTGCATGAGGGCCTGTAAACCTGAAGTGCCCATTGTAAGGAAGTGGGTCTATTTTAGTATAGCTCTTTGGCAAGGCAGCCACAAATTGGGAGGCTCCACAATGTCCCTGGATAGAGACGTGAGTGATGGCTTGTAAACCTGAAGTGCCCATTGTAAGCAAGTGGGTCTATTGTAGTATAGCCCTTTGGCAGGGCAGCCACAAATTGGGAAGCTACACATTGTCCCTGGATAGAGACGTGCATGAGGGCCTGTAAACCTGAAATGCCCATTGTAAGGAAGTGGGTCTATTGTAGTATAGCTTTTTGGCAGGGCAGCCAAAAATTGGGAAGCTCCACATTGTCCCTCTATAGAGACGTGCATGAGGGCCTGTAAACCTGAAGTGCCCATTGTAAGGAAGTGGGTCTATTTTAGTATAGCCCTTTGGCAGGGCAGCCAAAAATTGGGAGGCTCCATATTGTCCCTGGATAGAGACGTGCATGAGGGCATGTAAACCTGTAATGCGCATTGTAAGGAAGTGGGTCTATTGTAGTATAGCCCTTTGGCAGGGCAGCCTAAAATTGGGAGGCTCCATATTGTCCCTGGATAGAGACGTGCATGAGGGCCTGTAAACCTGAAATGCGCATTGTAAGGAAGTGGGTCTATTGTAGTATAGCCCTTTGGCAGGGCAGCCAAAAATTGGGAAGCTCCACATTGTCCCTGGATAGAGACGTGCATGACGGCCTATAAACCTGAAATGCCCATTGTAAGGAAGTGGGTCTATTGTATTATAGCCCTTTGGCAGGGCAGCCAAAAATTGGGAAGCTCCACATTGTCCCTGGATAGAGACGTGCATGAGGGCCTGTAAACGTTAAATGCCCATTGTAAGGAAGTGGGTCTATTGTAGTATAGCCATTTGGCAGGGCAGACAAAAATTGGGAAGCTCCACATTGTCCCTGGATAGAGACATGCATGATGGCCTGTAAACCTGAAGTGCCCATTGTTATGAAGTGGGTCTATTTTAGTATAGCCCTTTGGCAGGGCAGCCAAAAATTGGGAAGCTCCACATTGTCCCTGGATAGAGACGTGCATGAGGGCCTGTAAACCTGAAGTGCCCATTGTAAGGAAGTGGGTCTATTTTAGTATAGCCCTTTGGCAGGGTAGCCAAAAATTGGGAAGCTCCACATTGTCCCTGGATAGAGACGTGCATGAGGGCCTGTAAACCTGAAGTGCCCATTGTAAGGAAGTGGGTCTATTGTAGTATAGCCCTTTGGCAGGGCAGCCAAAAATTGGGAAGCTCCACATTGTCCCTGGATAGAGACGTGCATGAGGGCCTGTAAACCTGAAGTGCCCATTGTAAGGAAGTGGGTCTATTTTAGTATAGCCCTTTGGCAGGGTAGCCAAAAATTGGGAAGCTCCACATTGTCCCTGGATAGAGACGTGCATGAGGGCCTGTAAGCCTGAAGTGCCCATTGTAAGGAAGTGGGTCTATTGTAGTATAGCCCTTTGGCAGGGCAGCCAAAAATTGGGAAGCTCCACATTGTCCCTGGATAGAGACGTGCATGAGGGCCTGTAAACCTGAAGTGCCCATTGTAAGGAAGTGGGTCTATTGTAGTATAGCCCTTTGGCAGGGCAGCCAAAAATTGGGAAGCTCCACATTGTCCCTGGATAGAGACGTGCATGAGGGCCTGTAAACCTGAAGTGCCCATTGTAAGGAAGTGGGTCTATTTTAGTATAGCCCTTTGGCAGGGTAGCCAAAAATTGGGAAGCTCCACATTGTCCCTGGATAGAGACGTGCATGAGGGCCTGTAAACCTGAAGTGCCCATTGTAAGGAAGTGGGTCTATTGTAGTATAGCCCTTTGGCAGGGCAGCCAAAAATTGGGAAGCTCCACATTGTCCCTGGATAGAGACGTGCATGAGGGCCTGTAAACCTGAAGTGCCCATTGTAAGGAAGTGGGTCTATTTTAGTATAGCCCTTTGGCAGGGCAGCCAAAAATTGGGAAGCTCCACATTGTCCCTGGATAGAGACGTGCATGAGGGCCTGTAAACCTGAAGTGCCCCTTGTAAGGAAGTGGGTCTATTTTAGTATAGCCCTTTGGCAGGGCAGCCAAAAATTGGGAGGCTCCACATTGTCCCTGGATAGAGACATGCATGATGGCCTGTAAACCTAAAGTGCTTATTGTAAGGAAGTGGGTCTATTGTAGTATAGCCCTTTGGCAGGGCAGCCAAAAATTGGGAAGCTCCACATTGTCTCTGTATAGAGACCTGCATGAGGGCCTGTAAACCTGAAGTGCCCATTGTAAGGAAGTGGGTCTATTTTAGTATAGCCCTTTGGCAGGGCAGCCAAAAATTGGGAGGCTCCATATTGTCCCTGGATAGAGACGTACATGAGGGCCTGTAAACCTGAAGTGCCCAATGTAAGGAAGTGGGTCTATTTTAGTATAGCCCTTTGGCAGGGCAGCCAAAAATTTGGAAGCTTCACATTGTCCCTGGATAGAGACGTGCATGAGGGCCTGTAAACCTGAAGTGCTCATTGTAAGGAAGTGGGTCTATTTTAGTATAGCCCTTTGGCAGGGCAGCCACAAATTGGGAGGCTCCACAATGTCCCTGGATAGAGACGTGAGTGATGGCTTGTAAACCTGAAGTGCCCATTGTAAGCAAGTGGGTCTATTGTAGTATAGCCCTTTGGCAGGGCAGCCACAAATTGGGAAGCTACACATTGTCCCTGGATAGAGACGTGCATGAGGGCCTGTAAACCTGAAATGCCCATTGTAAGGAAGTGGGTCTATTGTAGTATAGCTTTTTGGCAGGGCAGCCAAAAATTGGGAAGCTCCACATGGTCCCTCTATAGAGACGTGCATGAGGGCCTGTAAACCTGAAGTGCCCATTGTAAGGAAGTGGGTCTATTTTAGTATAGCCCTTTGGCAGGGCAGCCAAAAATTGGGAGGCTCCATATTGTCCCTGGATAGAGACATGCATGAGGGCCTGTAAACCTGTAATGCGCATTGTAAGGAAGTGGGTCTATTGTAGTATAGCCCTTTGGCAGGGCAGCCAAAAATTGGAAAGCTCCACATTGTCCCTGGATAGAGACGTGCATGAGGGCCTGTAAACCTGAAGTGCCCATAGTAAGGAAGTGGGTCTATTTTAGTATAGCCGTTTGGCAGGGCAGCCAAAAATTGGGAGGCTCCATATTGTCCCTGGATAGAGACGTGCATGAGGGCCTGTAAACCTGAAATGCGCATTGTAAGGAAGTGGGTCTATTGTAGTATAGCCCTTTGGCAAGGCAGCCAAAAATTGGGAAGCTCCACATTGTCCCTGGATAGAGACGTGCATGACGGCCTGTAAACCTGAAATTCTCATTGTAAGGAAGTGGGTCTATTGTATTATAGCCCTTTGGCAGGGCAGCCAAAAATTGGGAAGCTCCACATTGTCCCTGGATAGAGACGTGCATGAGGGCCTGTAAACGTTAAATGCCCATTGTAAGGAAGTGGGTCTATTGTAGTATAGCCCTTTGGCAGGGCAGCCAAAAATTGGGAAGCTCCACATTGTCCCTGAATAGAGACGTGCATGAGGGCCTGTAAACCTGAAGTGCCCATTGTAAGGAAGTGGGTCTATTTTAGTATAGCCCTTTGGCAGGGCAGCCAAAAATTGGGAAGCTCCACATTGTCCCTGGATAGAGACGTGCATGAGGGCCTGTAAACCTGAAGTGCCCATTGTAAGGAAGTGGGTCTATTTTAGTATAGCCCTTTGGCAGGGTAGCCAAAAATTGGGAAGCTCCACATTGTCCCTGGATAGAGACGTGTATGAGGGCCTGTAAACCTGAAGTGCCCATTGTAAAGAAGTGGGTCTATTGTAGTATAGCCCTTTGGCAGGGCAGCCAAAAATTGGGAAGCTCCACATTGTCCCTGGATAGAGACGTGCATGAGGGCCTGTAAACCTGAAGTGCCCATTGTAAGGAAGTGGGTCTATTGTAGTATAGCCCTTTGGCAGGGCAGCCAAAAATTGGGAAGCTCCACATTGTCCCTGGATAGAGACGTGCATGAGGGCCTGTAAACCTGAAGTGCCCATTGTAAGGAAGTGGGTCTATTGTAGTATAGCCCTTTGGCAGGGCAGCCAAAAATTGGGAAGCTCCACATTGTCTCTGTATAGAGACCTGCATGAGGGCCTGTAAACCTGAAGTGCCCATTGTTAGGAAGTGGGTCTATTTTAGTATAGCCCTTTGGCAGGGCAGCCAAAAATTGGGAGGCTCCACATTGTCCCTGGAAAGAGACATGCATGATGGCCTGTAAACCTGAAGCGCTTATTGTAAGGAAGTGGGTCTATTGTAGTATAGCCCTTTGGCAGGGCAGCCAAAAATTGGGAGGCTCCACATTGTCCCTGCATTGAGACGTGCATGAGGGCCTGTAAACCTGAAGTGCCCATTGTAAGAAAGTGGGTCTATTTTAGTATAGCCCTTTGGCAGGACAGCCACAAATTGGGAGGCTCCACAATGTCCCTGGATAGAGACGTGCATGATGGCCTGTAAACCTGAAGTGCCCATTGTAAGGAAGTGGGTCTATTGTAGTATAGCCCTTTGGCAGGGCAGCCAAAAATTGGGAAGCTCCACATTGTCCCTGAATAGAGACGTGCATGAGGGCCTGTAAACCTGAAGTGCCCATTGTAAGGAAGTGGGTCTATTTTAGTATAGCCCTTTGGCAGGGCAGCCAAAAATTGGGAAGCTCCACATTGTCCCTGGATAGAGACGTGCATGAGGGCCTGTAAACCTGAAGTGCCCATTGTAAGGAAGTGGGTCTATTTTAGTATAGCCCTTTGGCAGGGTAACCAAAAATTGGGAAGCTCCACATTGTCCCTGGATAGAGACGTGTATGAGGGCCTGTAAACCTGAAGTGCCCATTGTAAGGAAGTGGGTCTATTGTAGTATAGCCCTTTGGCAGGGCAGCCAAAAATTGGGAAGCTCCACATTGTCCCTGGATAGAGACGTGCATGAGGGCCTGTAAACCTGAAGTGCCCATTGTAAGGAAGTGGGTCTATTGTAGTATAGCCCTTTGGCAGGGCAGCCAAAAATTGGGAAGCTCCACATTGTCCCTGGATAGAGACGTGCATGAGGGCCTGTAAACCTGAAGTGCCCATTGTAAGGAAGTGGGTCTATTTTAGTATAGCCCTTTGGCAGGGTAGCCAAAAATTGGGAAGCTCCACATTGTCCCTGGATAGAGACGTGCATGAGGGCCTGTAAACCTGAAGTGCCCATTGTAAGGAAGTGGGTCTATTGTAGTATAGCCCTTTGGCAGGGCAGCCAAAAATTGGGAAGCTCCACATTGTCTCTGTATAGAGACCTGCATGAGGGCCTGTAAACCTGAAGTGCCCATTGTTAGGAAGTGGGTCTATTTTAGTATAGCCCTTTGGCAGGGCAGCCAAAAATTGGGAGGCTCCACATTGTCCCTGGATAGAGACATGCATGATGGCCTGTAAACCTGAAGCGCTTATTGTAAGGAAGTGGGTCTATTGTAGTATAGCCCTTTGGCAGGGCAGCCAAAAATTGGGAGGCTCCACAATGTCCCTGGATAGAGACGTGCATGATGGCCTGTAAACCTGAAGTGCCCATTGTAAGGAAGTGGGTCTATTGTAGTATAGCCCTTTGGCAAGGCAGCCAAAAATTGGGAAGCTCCACATTGTCCCTGGATAGAGACGTGCATGAGGGCCCGTAAACCTGAAGTGCCCATTGTAAGGAAGTGGGTCTATTTTAGTATAGCCCTTTGGCAGGGCAGCCAAAAATTGGGAGGCTCCACATTGTCCCTGGATAGAGACGTGCATGAGGGCCTGTAAATCTGAAGTGCCCATTGTAAGGAAGTGGGTCTATTGTAGCATAGCCCTTTGGCAGGGCAGCCAAAAATTGGGAAGCTCCACATTGTCCCTGGATAGAGACGTGCATGATGGCCTGTAAACCTGAAATGCCCATTGTAAGGAAGTGGGTCTATTGTAGTATAGCCTTTTGGCAGGGCAGCCAAAAATTGGGAAGCTCCACATTCTCCCTGGATAGAGACGTGCATGATGGCCTGTAAACCTGAAGTGCCCATTGTAAGGAAGTGGGTCTATTGTAGTATAGCCCTTTGGCAGGGCAGCCAAAAATTGGGAAGCTCCACATTGTCCCTGAATAGAGACCTGCATGAGGGCCTGTAAACCTGAAGTGCCCATTGTAAGGAAGTGGGTCTATTTTAGTATAGCCCTTTGGCAGGGCAGCCAAAAATTGGGAGGCTCCATATTGTCCCTGGATAGAGACGTGCATGAGGGCCTGTAAACCTTAAATGCCCATTGTAAGGAAGTGGGTCTATTGTAGTATAGCCCTTTGGCAGGGCAGCCAAAAATTGGGAAGATCCACATTGTCCCTGGAAAGAGACGTGCATGATGGCCTGTAAACCTGAAATGCCCATTGTAAGGAAGTGGGTCTATTGTAATATAGCCCTTTGGCAGGGCAGCCAAAAATTGGGAGGCTCCACATTGTCCCTGGATAGAGACATGCATGATGGCCTGTAAACCTGAAGCGCTTATTGTAAGGAAGTGGGTCTATTGTAGTATAGCCCTTTGGCAGGGCAGCCAAAAATTGGGAAGCTCCACATTGTCCCTGGATAGAGACGTGCATGAGGGCCTGTAAACCTGAAGTGCCCATTGTAAGGAAGTGGGTCTATTGTAGCATAGCCCTTTGGCAGGGCAGCCAAAAATTGGGAAGCTCCACATTGTCCCTGAATAGAGACATGCATGATGGCCTGTAAACCTGAAGTGCCCATTGTAAGGAAGTGGGTCTATTGTAGTATAGCCCTTTGGCAGGGCAGCCAAAAATTGGGAAGCTCCACATTGTCCCTGGATAGAGACGTGCATGAGGGCCTGTAAACCTGAAGTGCCCATTGTAAGGAAGTGGGTCTATTTTAGTATAGCCCTTTGGCAGGGCAGCCAAAAATTGGGAAGCTCCACATTGTCCCTGGATAGAGACGTGCATGAGGGCCTGTAAACCTGAAGTGCCCATTGTAAGGAAGTTGGTCTATTGTAGTATAGCCCTTTGGCAGGGCAGCCAAAAATTGGGAAGCTCCACATTGTCCCTGGATAGAGACGTGCATGAGGGCGTGTAAACCTGAAGTGCCCATTGTAAGGAAGTGGGTCTATTGTAGTATAGCCCTTTGGAAGGGCAGCCAAAAATTGGGAAGCTCCACATTGTCCCTGGATAGAGACGTGCATGAGGGCCTGTAAACCTGAAGTGCCCATTGTAAGGAAGTGGGTCTATTTTAGTATTGCCCTTTGGCAGGGCAGTCAAAAATTGGGAAGCTCCACATTGTCCCTGGATAGAGACGTGCATGAGGGCCTGTAAACCTGAAGTGCCCATTGTAAGGAAGTGGGTCAATTTTAGTATAGCCCTTTGGCAGGGCAGCCACAAATTGGGAAGCTCCACAATGTCCCAGGATAGAGACGTGCATGATGGCCTGTACACCTGAAGTGCCCATTGTAAGGAAGTGGGTCTATTGTAGTATAGCCCTTTGGCAGGGCAGCCAAAAATTGGGAAGCTTCACATTGTCCCTGGATAGAGACGTGCATGAGGGCCTGTAAACCTGAAGTGCCCATTGTAAGGAAGTGGGTCTATTTTAGTATAGCCCTTTGGCAGTGCAGCCAAAAATTGGGAAGCTCCACATTGTCCCTGGATAGAGACGTGCATGAGGGCCTGTAAACCTGAAGTGCCCATTGTAAGGAAGTGGGTCTATTTTAGTATAGCCCTTTGGCAGGGCAGCCAAAAATTGGGAGGCTCCACATTGTCCCTGGATAGAGACATGCATGATGGCCTGTAAACCTGAAGCGCTTATTGTAAGGAAGTGGGTCTATTGTAGTATAGCCCTTTGGCAGGGCAGCCAAAAATTGGGAGGCTCCACATTGTCCCTGCATTGAGACGTGCATGAGGGCCTGTAAACCTGAAGTGCCCATTGTAAGGAAGTGGGTCTATTTTAGTATAGCCCTTTGGCAGGGCAGCCACAAATTGGGAGGCTCCACAATGTCCCTGGATAGAGACGTGCATGATGGCCTGTAAACCTGAAGTGCCCATTGTAAGGAAGTGGGTCTATTGTAGTATAGCTCTTTGGCAGGGCAGCCAAAAATTGGGAAGCTCCACATTGTCCCTGGATAGAGACATGCATGAGGGCCTGTAAACCTGAAGTGCCCATTGTAAGGAAGTGGGTCTATTGTAGTATAGCCCTTTGGCAGGGCAGCCAAAAATTGGGAAGCTCCACATTGTCCCTGGATAGAGACGTGCTTGAGGGCCTGTAAACCTGAAGTGCCCATTGTAAGGAAGTGGGTCTATTTTAGTATAGCCCTTTGGCAGGGCAGCCAAAAATTGGGAGGCTCCACATTGTCCCTGGATAGAGACGTGCATGAGGGCCTGTAAACCTGAAGTGCCCATTGTAAGGAAGTGGGTCTATTGTAGCATAGCCCTTTGGCAGGGCAGCCAAAAATTGGGAGGCTCCACATTGTCCCTGGATAGAGACGTGCATGAGGGCCTGTAAACCTGAAGTGCCCATTGTAAGAAAGTGGGTTTATTTTAGTATAGCCCTTTGGCAGGGCAGCCACAAATTGGGAGGCTCCACATTGTCCCTGGATAGAGACGTGCATGATGGCCTGTAAACCTGAAGTGCCCATTGTAAGGAAGGGGGGCTATTGTAGTATAGCCCTTTGGCAGGGCAGCCAAAAATTGGGAAGCTCCACATTGTCCCTGGATAGAGACGTGCATGAGGGCCTGTAAACCTGAAATGCCCATTGTAAGGAAGTGGGTCTATTGTAGTATAGCCCTTTGGCAGGGCAGCCAAAAATTGGGAAGCTCCACATTGTCCCTGGATAGAGACATGCATGATGGCCTGTAAACCTGAAGTGCCCATTGTAAGGAAGTGGGTCTATTGTAGTATAGCCCTTTGGCATGGCAGCCAAAAATTGGGAAGCTCCACATTGTCCCTGGATAGAGACGTGCATGAGGGCCTGTAAACCTGAAGTGCCCATTGTAAGGAAGTGGGTCTATTTTAGTATAGCCCTTTGGCAGGGCAGCCAAAAATTGGGAAGCTCCACATTGTCCCTGGATAGAGACGTGCATGAGGGCCTGTAAACCTGAAGTGCCCATTGTAAGGAAGTTGGTCTATTGTAGTATAGCCCTTTGGCAGGGCAGCCAAAAATTGGGAAGCTCCACATTGTCCCTGGATAGAGACGTGCATGAGGGCGTGTAAACCTGAAGTGCCCATTGTAAGGAAGTGGGTCTATTGTAGTATAGCCCTTTGGCAGGGCAGCCAAAAATTGGGAAGCTCCACATTGTCCCTGGATAGAGACGTGCATGAGGGCCTGTAAACCTGAAGTGCCCATTGTAAGGAAGTGGGTCTATTTTAGTATTGCCCTTTGGCAGGGCAGCCAAAAATTGGGAAGCTCCACATTGTCCCTGGATAGAGACGTGCATGAGGGCCTGTAAACCTGAAGTGCCCATTGTAAGGAAGTGGGTCTATTTTAGTATAGCCCTTTGGCAGGGCAGCCACAAATTGGGAAGCTCCACAATGTCCCAGGATAGAGACGTGCATGATGGCCTGTAAACCTGAAGTGCCCATTGTAAGGAAGTGGGTCTATTTTGGTATAGCCCTTTGGCAGGGCAGCCAAAAATTGGGAAGCTCCACATTGTCCCTGGATAGAGACGTGCATGAGGGCCTGTAAACCTGAAGTGCCCATTGTAAGGAAGTGGGTCTATTGTAGTATAGCCCTTTGGCAGGGCAGCCAAAAATTGGGAAGCTCCACATTGTCCCTGGATAGAGACGTGCATGAGGGCCCGTAAACCTGAAATGCCCATTGTAAGGAAGTGGGTCTATTGTAGTATAGCCCTTTGGCAGGGCAGCCAAAAATTGGGAAGCTCCACATTGTCCCTGGATAGAGACGTGCATGAGGGCCTGTAAACCTGAAGTGCCCATTGTAAGGAAGTGGGTCTATTTTAGTATAGCCCTTTGGCAGGGCAGCCACAAATTGGGAGGCTCCACAATGTCCCAGGATAGAGACGTGCATGATGGCCTGTAAACCTGAAGTGCCCATTGTAAGGAAGTGGGTCTATTGTAGTATAGCCCTTTGGCAGGGCAGCCAAAAATTGGGAAGCTCCACATTGTCCCTGTATAGAGACGTGCATGAGGGCCTGTAAACCTGAAGTGCCCATTGTAAGGAAGTGGGTCTATTTTAGTATAGCCCTTTGGCAGGGCAGCCAAAAATTGGGAGGCTCCATATTGTCCCTGGATAGAGACGTGCATGATGGCCTGTAAACCTGAAATGCCCATTGTAAGGAAGTGGGTCTATTGTAGTATAGCCCTTTGGCAGGGCAGCCAAAAATTGGGAAGCTCCACATTGTCCCTGGATAGAGACATGCATGAGGGCCTGTAAACCTGAAATGCCCATTGTAAGGAAGTGGGTCTATTGTAGTATAGCCCTTTGGCAGGGCAGCCAAAAATTGGGAAGCTCTACATTGTCCCTGGATAGAGACGTGCATGAGGGCCTGTAAACACCTGAAGTGCCCATTGTAAGGAAGTGGGTCTATTTTAGTATAGCCCTTTGGCAGGGCAGCCAAAAATTGGGAAGCTCCACATTGTCCCTGGATAGAGACGTGCATGAGGGCCTGTAAACCTGAAGTGCCCATTGTAAGGAAGTGGGTCTATTGTAGTATAGCCCTTTGGCAGTGCAGCCAAAAATTGGGAAGCTCCACATTGTCCCTGGATAGAGACGTGCATGAGGGCCTGTAAACCTGAAGTGCCCATTGTAAGGAAGTTGGTCTATTTTAGTATAGCCCTTTGGCAGGGCAGCCAAAAATTGGGAGGCTCCACATTGTCCCTGAATAGAGACATGCATGATGGCCTGTAAACCTGAAGCGCTTATTGTAAGGAAGTGAGTCTATTGTAGTATAGCCCTTTGGCAGGGCAGCCAAAAATTGGGAGGCTCCACATTGTCCCTGCATTGAGACGTGCATGAGGGCCTGTAAACCTGAAGTGCCCATTGTAAGGAAGTGGGTCTATTGTAGTATAGCCCTTTGGCAGGGCAGCCAAAAATTGGGAAGCTCCACATTGTCCCTGGATAGAGACGTGCATGAGGGCCTGTAAACCTGAAGTGCCCATTGTAAGGAAGTGGGTCTATTGTAGTATAGCCCTTTGGCAGGGCAGCCAAAAATTGGGAAGCTCTACATTGTCCCTGGATAGAGACGTGCATGAGGGCCTGTAAACACCTGAAGTGCCCATTGTAAGGAAGTGGGTCTATTTTAGTATAGCCCTTTGGCAGGGCAGCCAAAAATTTGGAGGCTCCACATTGTCCCTGGATAGAGACGTGCATGAGGGCCTGTAAACCTGAAGTGCCCATTGTAAGGAAGTGGGTCTATTTTAGTATAGCCCTTTGGCAGGGCAGCCAAAAATTGGGAAGCTCCACATTGTCCCTGGATAGAGACGTGCATGAGGGCCTGTAAACCTGAAGTGCCCATTGTAAGGAAGTTGGTCTATTGTAGTATAGCCCTTTGGCAGGGCAGCCACAAATTGGGAAGCTCCACATTGTCCCATGATAGAGACGTGCATGATGGCCTGTAAACCTGAAGTGCCCATTGTAAGGAAGTGGGTCTATTGTAGTATAGCCCTTTGGCAGGGCAGCCAAAAATTGGGAAGCTCCACATTGTCCCTGGATAGAGACGTGCATGAGGGCCTGTAAACCTGAAGTGCCCATTGTAAGGAAGTGGGTCTATTGTAGTATAGCCCTTTGGCAGGGCAGCCAAAAATTGGGAAGCTCCACATTGTCCCTGTATAGAGACGTGCATGAGGGCCTGTAAACCTGAAGTGCCCATTGTAAGGAAGTGGGTCTATTTTAGTATAGCCCTTTGGCAGGGCAGCCAAAAAATGGGAGGCTCCATATTGTCCCTGGATAGAGACGTGCATGAGGGCCTGTAAACCTTAAATGCCCATTGTAAGGAAGTGGGTCTATTTTAGTATAGCCCTTTGGCAGGGCAGCCAAAAATTGGGAGGCTCCACATTGTCCCTGGATAGAGACGTGCATGGGGGCCTCAAAACATTGTTGCCATTGCAAAGGAGCGGGTCTCCTGTCGTTGTAATGTCCATTCTGAAAGAATGGGCAAAAAAATTTACCACTGGGGGTATACCTGAAACAACGGCCTAACTATTGTAACAGTCATCATGGTGGCGCATGAGGAGAAGGAGGAGCAGTCCAGCGATTATCCAAAGTCCAGAAGTGTGTACCCATGGGTGAGTGGAGGTACATGGCAAATTCCCGTTACAAAATTTAAATTCCGCTCTCATTTGCTGGTGGTGTGGTGAAGTCTGGCCCAATCCAACCCTTGTTCATCTTGATCAGAGACAGCCTGTCAGCATTTTCAGTTGACAGGCGGGTGCGTTTATCTGTAATGATTCCAACTGCGGCACTAAAAACACGCTCTGACAAAACGCTAGCGGCAGGGCAGGCCAGTACTTCCAAGGCGTAGAGAGCCAATTCATGCCACGTGTCCAGCTTGGATACCCAATAATTGTAAGGCACAGAGGAATGTCGGAGTACAGTTGTTCGATCTGCAAGGTACTCCTTGAGCATCTGGGCAAACTTAGGATTTCTTGTGGCACTACCCCGCACCTCAGGGGCTGTGGTACGTGAGGGGTTGAGAAAACTGTCCCACATCTTAAAGACTGTTCCCCTACCTCTGGCGGATTGGACTTGTGCCCCTCTCGGCTGTATGCCTTTGTTGTCCACTGATTCCTGACCTATGACGCTAGCGTTTTGTGAGGGGAATGCTTTGCGTACTTCCGTGACTATGGCCTTCCGGAACTGCTGCATTTTGGCTGACCTCTCCGCCTCGGGAATAAGAGACATAAAGTTCTCCTTGTAGCTGGGTCTAACAGTGTTACCAACCAGTAATGATTGTCGGCCAAGATGTTCTTAACGCGAGGGTCACGAGACAGGCAGCTTACCATAAAGTGAGCCATGTGCGCCAGACTCTTAACAGCCATCACTTCAGTATCCTGACCAGCACGATGACTGAACATGCTGTCCTCCTCTTCCTCCTCCTCCTCATCTACCCTGTCCTCTGGCCAGCCACGCTAAACCGAGGATATGACTGGTGTGCATGTCATATTCTCAATTTGGCCGGAGAGTTGCTCCATGTCTTTATCCTCCACCTCGTCATAGTCCTCCACTGCACGTTGTGATGAGACGAGGCTGGGCTGTGTGTTATCACCCACACCCACTACTGTTTCTTGCTCCAACTCATCGAGCTCCACCTGCAATGCATCATGTTTGTTTTTGGCGGTGAACTTTTACCAGCAGATCAGATAGCTCTGGGTATGACTTTAGAAACCACTGAACCACGAGGTTGAGCACATGGGCCACGCATGGAACATGTGTCAGCTGGCCTCGCCTCAAAGCCGCCACCAGGTTCCGGCCATTGTCACACACGACCTTTCCTGGCTTTAGGTTCAGAGGTGTGAGCCAGTGATCTGCCTGCTGTTTCAGAGCTGTCCACACCTCTTCTGCATTGTGGTGTTTGTCACCTATGCAGATTAGCTTCAGCACAGCCTGTTGCCGCTTCGCCGAGGCAGTGCTGCAGTGCTTCCAGCTTGGGACTGGTGTGGAGGGTAAAGTGGATGAGGATGCGCAGGAGGAGGAGGAGGCTGAGGAGCATGACATTCCGGAGCTGTAGAGTGTGGGTGAAACCCTGACTGAGGTAGGGCCTGCAAACCTTGGTGTGGGAAGGACGTGTTCTGTCCCTCGCTCAGACTGGGTCCCAGCTGCCACAATATTAACCCAGTGTGCCGTCAACGAGATGTAGCGGCCTTGCCCACAAGCACTTGTCCACGTGTCTGTGGTCAGGTGGACTTTGGGTGAAACAGCGTTGTTCAGGGCAAATGTGATGTTTTGTGACATGTGGTTATGCAATGCGGGGACGGCACACCGGGAGAAATAGTGGCGGCTGGGGACCGAGTAACGTGGGACAGCTGCTGCCATCAGGTCGCGAAATGCTTCTGTCTCCACCAGCCTAAAAGGCAACATTTCCAGCACAAGCAGTCGCGAAATGTTAACATTTAGAAGTGTGGCATGTGGGGCGTTGGCAGTGTATTTGCACCTGCGTTCAAAGGTTTGCTGAATGGATAACTGAACGCTGCGCTGGGACAAGGACGTGCTTGATGATTGTGTTATTTCTGCGTGGGCAACTGCAGGTGCAGGGCCGGAGGAGGCTTGTTCGCGGGCAGCATGGACAGGGGATTGGCTCGCATGCACAACAAGCGAAGACGTAGCAGTGACATCAGCAAGCACTGCTCCTCGACTCTGTTGTACATCCCACAAAGTTGGGTGCTTGGCTGACATGTGCCTGATCATGCTGGTGGTGGTCAGGCTGCTAGTTTTGGTACCCCTGCTGATGCTGGCATGGCAGGTGTTGCAAATGGCCTTTTTAGAATCATCTGGAGCCAACTTAAAAAACTGCCAGACTCGGGAAGACCTAACATTTGTACAGGCACCTTGTGTCGTGTTGTTGTTCCGGGGAACGGTTGCCTGGGGCCACCACCCTGCTTCTTACTGCCTGTTGGGATGCTACGCCTCCTTTCCCCTGTGCACTGCTGTCCTCGCTCTGCATATCCTCCTGCCAGGTTGGGTCAGTTACTGGATCATCCACCACGTCGTCTTCCTCTTCCGCACCCTGCTCCTCCTCCTGACTTCCTGACAATTGTGTCTCATCATCGTCCACCCCTTGTTGAGACACGTTGCCAACTTCGTGAGAACGTGGCTGCTCAAATATTTGGGCATTTGTACATACGATCTCTTCATGACCCACTTCAATAGGAGCTTGCGAGAGGCCAGAATGTGGGAATGGAAACGTGAACAGCTCTTCCGAGTGTCCAAGTGTGGGATCAGTAATGTCCGTGGACATGTACTCGGCCTGGTGGTAGGAAGGAGGATCAGGTTCTGAAATGTGCGGTGCAGTATCACGGCTACTGACACTTGACCGAGTGTTTGTGGTGGTGCCAATCTGACTGGAAGCATTATCCGCTATCCAACTAACAACCTGTTGACACTGGTCTTGGTTCAAGAGCGGTGTACTGCTGCGGTCCTCAAGAATTTTGGACAGGATGTGCGAGCGAGTAGATGTGGCCCTTTATTGTGGCGAAATTAGAGCTTGCACACGACCTCGGCCTCTGCCTGCACCACCATCACGTCCACTTCCTTGTTCGTTGCCAACGCCCTTGCGCATATTGCAATGCTGTGCTGACGTGTATTATTCACTAGACTTGTGCGTTATATACTAGTTTGTGCAAAACGCACACAAGTGCACCTGTACGCTGCCACCGACTGCCACACACGTGCGGTTTTTAAATGCAAGCACGGACGCAATAAGAACCTAACAGGTTTTTAGGAGCGACAATTACTGAGAAGTTTGACACTATCAGACACTGCTGACGTGTATTATTTACTAGACTTGTGCGTTATATACTAGTTTGTGAAAAACGTACACAAGTGCACTTGTACGCTGCCACCGACTGCCACACACGTGCGGTTTTTAAATGCAAGCACGGACGCAATAAGAACCTAACAGGTTTTTAGGAGCGACAATTACTGAGAAGTCTGACACTATCAGGACTGTTTTAGACTGTGTACACCAGCCCCAGATATGATGAAGGCTGGTATACGGTCACCACTAGGAATGGCTATATACCCTGCCTGCCTGTATACAGCAACAATAGTCCTGAGAAGGTCTCTTCTGGTCACTAGCCTGTATTCCGAGCTGGCTATACCCTGCCTGCCCTGCCTGTATACAGCAACAATAGTCCTGAGAAGGACTCTTCTCCTGTACTCCGACCTGGCTATACCCTGCCTGCCTGTATACAACTACAATAGTCCTGAGAAGGACTTCTGGTCACACTGTTTGCAGCCCTGCTACGGAAATAACTATAAAGGGCCGCAAACCTTTCCCTGAACCAGCAATACTCTCCCTGCACTGACTGTCTGGATGGCTGTGTGCAGAGCACAGCACGCCCGCCGGTATAAAGGCTCGGTCACGCTGTGCGGGCCGGCCAATCACTGCAATTCCACAACTAACAGGGATGTGGCATTTCAGTGGTCTGCCAGCCAATCCCTGCATGAGGGCTGGCTCTCAAAAGAGCACCAACATGCAGGGATGAAGACCACGAGTACAGCACGAGTATCGCGAGATTACTCGGTACCCGCCGAGTAGCCCGAGTACAGTGATACTCGTGCGAGTACCGATTAGTGACAAGCATACTCGCTCATCACTAGTTAAGAGCATTAAAGGGGTTGTCCAAATTTGTGATGAGTCTGCAGTCACTCTGTGTGTCACTCTGTGACTGCAGCCTTCTGAATTCTCACAGTGTGCACTCTGCCCGCTGTCAGGATTCTCTGGTGCCGGCGATGAGAGTGGGAGGTTATGAAGCTGCAAGTATGCGATGTACATAGATGTGGTCACGTGCTGAACAGACAAGCTCAGCAGCTTGTCGTAGGTGATTTCGGAACCGAAAGCAGCAAACCCCCAAAACCGCTGTGGTGTGTGTCTGGGACCCACCTCTATGCGGCCCAGGTGTTTTTTTCAGTTTGCCGCCATCGCACGGGAAGCCACGCCCCTAAACGTTCAATCTGGGGTGTCTTCGCCAAACTTTTTTCCCCTAAAGGAAGCGAAACGGGGTCTTCCGGCTCCAGCAGATGGTACCCCTGGGTCTTGGCGAAAAACTGGCCAAGTTGCGAATCGGTCACACCTTCGGTTCCCTAGGGGTGTGGCTTTGCGAATTTTGGCCTTATATGCGAATCCCTAATATCTGCTAAACCGTGACTCCAATTTGCTCATGTAAGGCTTCATTACGACCGGTTTGCTGAGCCGGATGATTCGACACTCAGCTCGCGAATTCGCCACAAACGGGGACCCCGCAAATGCCCCCAAAAGTTTTGGCCATCTTGAATTCTTCAACTTTTGCCCCCAAAATTTCAGGGACTAGACCTTCGAAACCCCTGTGGTGCTTCTCTGGGACCCACCCCTATGCGGTGCAGGTGATTTTTTAAATTTTCCGTCATCGCACGGGAAGCCACGCCCCTAAACATTCAATCTGGTGTGTACTCAACAAACTTTTTTTCCCTAAACGAAGCAAAATGGGGCCTTACGGTTCCAGCAGATGGTACCCCTGGGTCTTGTTGAATAATGGGCCAAGTTGCAAATCGGTCGTGCCTTCAGTTTCCTGTGGGCGTGGCTTTGAAAATTTTGACTTCATATGCAAATCCTCAATATCTGCCAAACCGTGACTCTGAGTTACTCATGAAAGGCCTTGTTACGATCAGTTCACTGAGACAGACAATTCAAGACCCTGTGTGTGAATTTGCCACAAACGGGGACCCCACAAACGCCCCCAAAAGATTTCGGCCATTTTGAGTTTTTCAAGTTTTGCCCCCAAAATTTCCGGAACCAGACCTATTACACCTACGTGCTTCTTAAGTTTTGTGTCAAACCCTATCCTGAGTCTCTGTGCCAAAAATCGAGAGCCTAGGCTGCAAAGTTACCCCGGGGGAGCCTCTCCAGATTCCCTTGATTAGCCAATCGCTGCTGTTTTTTTCCCTTTTAAAATACACATCTCGAAAAGTTAGAATCAGAAGTAGACCATATTTGGAATAATTGCACAGTAAGACACCATGCACTGTCCCTTCAAATATGGGGTGCGTGCCCTGTACGCTTTTGGCACAGTGGGGTGTCAAAATCCCCCTCTTTTGCAATTATAGCAGAAGTTATGAATATTTAAGGCTCTGTGGTCTGATATTCGTAGCTTCTAGTGGTATAATCTTGGTGGCAGTCCGTTCGACTTAAACAGAGGATCAATTTGAGCCCCTACCTGTCAACATGAGACAAAGGGCGGAACCGAAGAACGCTTTTCACTAAGTGGTGGAGGTTTAAAACGCGACGACAATGTTTATTTTCAATTTTATAGGCCCAAATTTCTACGGAACCAAACAATGTGAACTCATGAGCTTTTGAAGGTGTGTACTTGACTCAAAACTGAGTCAGAATACCAAAACTGGTGACCCTGCACCCAAGGAAACCCCGCAAAAACCTCTCCAGCGACCCTAGTTTACCCATTGTGCTACAGCTTAAGGTTATTTAAAAATTCATATCTTGAAAAATAAGCATCAGAAGGCCACACAATTTGGCATCCTGCATAACATAATTCATATGACAATCCCTGAAAATATGGAGTGGCTATGCTGAATGCTATGGATTCAGTGACCCCCCCCCAAACTCAGGCAACCACAGTGACATTTTATAGAAAAATGATTGGATTTTCCTATATCACTTTTACCAGAATTTCTCCAGAACCAAGGGTCCAAACAAAAATCCAACAGAAAGGTTGTTTGGGGAAGACCCTCAGCTTTCAGACGAGACCTAAACTGAGTTCCAATGATGCTTATTCAGAAATCTGTGACCCCACAAAAGAAGCGACCAGTGAGACAATTCATTCAAAATGAATTGGTTTTCCTATACCGCTTTAACCCGAGTTTTTAAAAAAACAACAGTCCAGTTAAAAATCTGACAAATATGTTTTGGGGGACATCCTCAGCTTTCATATGAGACCTAAACTGAGTTTCTAGGAGTTTTATTCAGAACTCTGTGACCTCCCAAATGAGGCGACCACTGAGACATTTCATCGTCCCCTGGAGGCTTCCAGTCCCACAACTTGTCCCCTAGATCCTGCCAGGGCCATACACTGGCCCCTGGAGGCTGCCATTGCCACACACTGGCCCTCGGAGGCCACCAGACCCACACACAGGCCCCTGGAGGCTTCCAGGGACACACAATGGCCCTTGGAGTCTGCCTGGCCCATGAACTTGCCCCTGGAGGAAGGCGAGCAAATGAACTGGCCCCTGGAAGCTGCCAGGCCCATGAACTGATCTCTGGAGGCTTCCAGGCCCACACACCGGCCCCTGGAGGATGCCAGGTCCACATTCTGGCCCCTGGAATTTGACAGGCCCTTCCACTAGTAACTGAAGGATACCTAGCCAACGCATTGGCCCACTGGCCCTTGGAGGCTGCCTGGCCCATGAACTGATTTCTGGAGGCTGCCAGGCTCACACCCTGGCCCCTGGAATTTGCCAGGCCCTCCCACTGGCCACTGGAGGCTGCCCACCCAATGGACTGGACCTTGGAGGCTGCCAGTCCCATGCACTGGAACTTGGAGGCTGCCATACCAACATACATGCCCCTGGAGGCTGCCAGACACACACATGGGTCCATTGAAACAGCCAGGTACACCAACTTGCCCCTGGAGGCTGCTTGGCCTACGCTGTGGTCCTGGAGGCTAAAAGGCCCACAAACTTGCCCCTGGCGGCTGTCAGGCACACTCATGAACCCCTGGAGGTAGCCAGGCCCACACAAGGGCCCCTAGAGGCTGCAAAGCACCCCCATTGGTTCCTGGTAGCTGCCAGGCCAATGCACCCACAAACTTGCCTTTGTAGGTCTTCAAGCCACCTACTGGCCCCTGGAGGCTAATCAGCCAACGCACTGGCCTCAGGAGGCTACAAGGCCCACCCACTGGCCCCTGGAAGCATGAAATGGCCACTGGAGGCTGAAAAGCCCTCAAACTGGCCCGTGGATATTTCCAAGTCTACCAACTGGCCCTTGGAGGATTCACAGAAAACGCAGTGGCCCCGGGAGACTGACAGGCCCAGCCACTGACCCAGGAGGCTGCCCATCCAACACACTTGACCCTGGAGGCTGCCCATCAAGTACACTTGCCCCTGGATGCAGCCAGACCAATCCACTGGTGCATGGAAGCTGCTAGGCCAACGCACTGGCCCCGGGAGGCTTGCAGGCCCACCCACTGACCCCGGGAGGCTGTCCAGCCAACACGATGGCCCTCTGGAGGCTGCCCAGCCAATTCCTGACCCCTGAGGTTGCCAGGCCCACCCACTGACCCCGGCAGGCTGCCCATCCAACACACTGTACCCTGGAGGCTGCCCATCAAGCACCCTGGCCCCTGGATGCAGCCAGGCCCATCCACTGGTCCATGGAGGCTGCCAGGCCAATGCACTGGCCCATGGAGACTTCCAGTCCCACACACTGGCCCTTGGAGACTACCAGGCCCACATACAGGCCCCTGGAGGCTGCCGGGACAACATACTGTTCCCTTGAGGCTGCCAGGTTCACACAATGACCTCTGGAGGCTTCTGGGTCCACTCAATAAACCTTAGAGGCTGTTAGGCCCTCACACTGGCCCTTGAAGGCTGCCGGGCCCACTCAATGTACCTTGGAGGCTGTCAGGCCCTCACACTGGCCCCTGGAGGTTGGCAGGCTCACACAATCGCCCCTGGAGGCTTCCAGGCCCACTCAATAGACTGTGTAGGATTTTGGGCCCTCACACTGGCTCCTGGAAGCTTCCAGGCCCACACAGTGGCCCCTGAAGGCTGCTGGGCCCACTCATTGGACCCTGGAGGCTGCCAGGCGTTGACCCATGCTCCTGAAAGGTTCCAGGACAACAGCCTGGCCTTTGGAGGCTGTGCGGCCCACACACTTTCCCATGGAGGCTGCCAAGCCCCCATACAGGCACCTGGAGACTGACATGGCAACACAAAACCCACAAGCAACACACAACCTGAAGGCTGCCTGGCCCACTAACTGGCCCCTGGAAGCAGCCCAGCAAATTAACTGGCCCCTGTATGCTGCGTGGCCCACACCCTGGCCCCTGGATACTGTAAGGCCCACCAACTGGCCCCTGGAGGCAGTCAGGTGCACTCAAGGTCCCCGGGAGGCAGTCAGGTCTACACAAGTGCCCCTGAATGCTGCCAGGACACACCCTGGCCCTTGGAATCTGCAAGGACCTCCCACTGGCCCAGCCAACGCATGTGTCCCTGGATGCTTCCAGACACACACACGGGCCTCTGGAGACAGCCAGTCACACCCACTGGCCCGTGGAGGCTGCCAGGCCAAAGCACTGGCCCCTTGAGGCTGGCAGGCACACCCAATGAACCCGGAAGGCTGCCCTGCCAACACACTAGCCCTTGGAGCCTGCTCAGCCAATGCACTGGCCTCTGGAAGCTGCAAGGCCCACCCACTGAACCGGGGAGGCCTCCCAGCTATCGCACAGGCCCCTGAGGCTTCCTAGAAAACACACTGGGCCTGGGAGGCTGCCAGGCCCACACCTTGGCCCCTGGTGGCTGTCAGAGCCACACACGGGCCCCTGGAGGCTGCCAGGGCCACACCATGTCCCCTGGAGGCTGCCAGACCCACACCCTAGGCCCCTGGAATTTGCCAGGCTTTCCCATTGGTCCCTGAAGGCTGCCCAGCCAATGCACTGGACTTTGAGGCTGCCAGTCCCATGCACTGGCACTTGGAGGCTGCGAGACCAACACATGTGCCCCTGGAGCCTGCCAGACACACACACGGGACCCTGGAGGTAGACACGCACACCCACTAGCCCTTGGAGGCTGCTAGGTTCACGCACTGCGCTCTGGTGACTGTAAGGCCAACAAACTTGCCCCTGGAGGCTGTCCGGCGCACTCAAGGGCCCCTGGAGGCTTCCCAGCCACGCACTGGCCCCTGGAGGCAGACAAGGAAAGCACTGGCCTCTGGAGGCTGCCTGGCCTATGCACTAGCCCCTGGAGTCTGCCAAACCCATGAACTCACCCCTGGAGGCTGTCCAGCCAATGCACTGGGCCCTGGAGGCAGATAAGCAAAACACTGGCCCCTGGAGGCTGTCCGACCCATGCACTGGCCCCTGGAGGATACAAGGCAAACATGCCCTTGCAGGCAGCCAGGCCCACACACTGGCCCCTGGAGTCTACCAGACCGATGAACTCGCCCCCAGAGGCTATCAAGCCCACACACAGGCCTCTGGAGGCTGTTGAGCTAACAAACTTTTCCTTTGAGGCTCCCAGGCTCAAACAATGGACCCTGGAGGCTGCTGGGCCCTCACATTCACCCTTGGAGGCTTCCAGGCCCACACAGTGGCCATTGGAGGCTGCAGGGCCCACTCCATAAATATGGAGGCTGGCGGGCCCTCATATTGGCCCTAGAAGGCAAACAGGCTCACACAATATCCCCTGGATGCTTCCGGGCCCACTAACTGGACCCTGGAGGCTGCGGGGCCCTCACACTGGCCCCTGGAGGCTGCCAGACACACACACACGCACCCTTGGAAGCAGCGAGGTATGCCCACTTGCACGTGGAGGCTGACAGGCCCACGCTCTGGCCCTGGATGCTGTAAGGCCCACAAACTTGCCCCTGGTGGCTGTCGGGCACAATCAAGGGCCCCTGGAGGCAGCCAGGCCCACACAAGTGTCCTTGAAGGCTGCAAAGCACACTCACTGGTTCCTGGAGGCTTTAAAGCCCATGCACTGCACTATAAAGCCCACAAACTTGCCCCTAGAGGCTGTCAAGCCCTCTCACTGGTTCCTTGAGGCTGCCCAGCCAACGCACTGGCCTTGGGATGCTGCCATGCCCACCCACTGGCCCCTGGAAGCTTTCAGGCCCATGAAATAGCCACTGGGGGCTGACATCCCTCACCCTTGCCCCTGGAAGTTTCTGGGTGAACACCTTGGCCCCTGGAGGCTGTGGGGCTCATACACTGGCTCCTGGAGGATTTCCGGCCCACACACAGGCAGCTGGAGGCTGCCAGGGCCACACCTTGGCCCCTGGAGGCTGCCAGGCCCAGGAACTGGCCCCTAGAGGCAGCCCAGGAATGAACTGGCCCCTGGAGAAATTCGGGCAAATGAAGTCTGAAGGCCCCTGGAGGCTGCCAGGCCCACAAACTCTCCCATAGAAGCTGCCAGACCTAAACATGGGCCCCTGGAGGCTGCCAGGCCCACACCCTGGCCCCTGCAATCTTCCAGGCCCTCCCACTGACCCCTGGAGGTTGCCCACCTAACGCACTGGACCTTGGAGGCTGCCAGCCCCATGCACTGGCACTTGGAGGCTGCCATACCAACATACATGCCCCTGGAGGCTGCCAGACACACACGGGCCCCGGGAGGCAGACAGGCATCTCCACTTGCCCCTGGAGGCTGCCAGGCAACACACTGGGCCCTGGAGACTGTAATGCCCACAAACTTGCCCTTTCAGACTATCTGGCACACTCAAGGGCCTCGGGAGTCAGCTAGGCCCACACAAGGGCCCCTGGAGGCTGCAAAGCACACCCACTGGTTCCTGGAGGCTTCCAAGCCCATGCACTGGGCTTTCGTGGCTGTAAAGCCCACAAACTTGCCCCTGGAAGTCGTCAGGCCCACTCACTATCCCCTGGAGGCTGCCCAGCCAACGCACTGGCCTCGGGACGCTGCCAAGCATACCCACTGGCCCCTGGAAACTTTCAGGCCCATGAACTGGCCACTGGAGGCTGGCAGGTTTCCAAGTCCTCCACTGGCCCTTGTAGCATTTCCAGCAAATGACCTGGCTCCTAGAGGCTGCCAGGCCCACCCACTGGCCCTTGGAGGATTCCCAGTAAACGCAGTGACCCCGGGAGACTGACAGACCCAGCCACTGACCCGGGAAGCTGCCTAGATAATGCACAGGCCCCTGGAGGCAGCCAGGCCATTCCACTGGCCAACGGAGGCAGCCAGGCCCACCCACTGGACCATTCAGGCTGCTAGGCCAACGCACGGACCCCAGGAGGCTGCCCAGCCAACCTACTGGCCCCTAGACATTGCCCAGCTATCGCACGGGTCCCTGGAGGCTTCCCAGCAAACACACTGGCCCCAGAAGGCTAACCGGCCCACACCTTGTCCCCTAGAGGCTGCCAGGCCCACACATGGATTCTTGAAGGCAGCCAGGTCCACACACTGGCTCCTGGAGGCTCCTAGGGTCACATACTGCCCCTGGAGGCTTCCAGGAGAATACAGTGGACACTGAAGGCTGCCAGGCCCACTCACTGAATCCTGAAGGCTGCCATGCCCTCACCCATGCCCCTGGAAGGTTCCAGGCCAACACCCTAGCCACTGGAGGCTATGTGGCCCATACACATGGGCCCCTGGAGGCAGACAGGAATCTCCACTTGCCCCTGGTGGATATTCGGCACACTCAAGGACCCCGGCAGGCAGTCAGGCCCACAAAAGGAGCCCCTGGAGGTTGCACAGCACACCCACTGGCCCCTGGAGGATACCAGTCCCATGCACTGGGCCCTGGAGCCTGTAAGGCCCACACACTGGCCCATGGAGGCTGCCCAGCCAATGCATTGGCCCCTGAAAGCAGACAAGCAAAATACTAGTGCCTGGAGGCAGCCCGGCCCATGCACTAGCCCCTGGTGCCTACTAGACCCTTGAACTCACCCCTCGAGGCTGTCCAGCCAATGAATTGGCCCCTGGAGAAGACAAGCAAAACACTGGCCCCTGGAGGCTTTCCGACCCACGCACTGGCCCCTGGAGGATGCAAGGCCAACAAACATGCCCTTGGAGGCTGCCAGGCCTACCCACTGGCCCCTGGAGCCTACCAGATGCATGAACTTGCCCCCAGAGGCTACCGGGCCCAAACACAGGCCTCTGGAACCTACCAGGCTGACAGACTGTTCCCTTGAGGCTGCTAGGCTCATACAATGGCTCCTGAAGGCTGCCAGGCCCACACTTAGGTTCATGGAGTCTGCCAGACCCACACCCTAGCCCCTGGAATCTGCTAGGCCCTTCCACTATAAACTGGAGGCTGCCATGCACTGGCACTTGGAGGCTACCATACCAATATACGTACATGCCCCAGGAGGCTGCTACTCACTGAACCTGGGAGACTGCTGGGCCCTCACACTGGCCCCTGGAGGTGAACATGCTCACACAATGGCCCTGGAAACTTCAAGGCCCACTCAATGAACTGTGTAAGATTCTGGGCCGTCATACTGGCCCCTGGAGGCTTCCAAACCACATAGTGACCCCTGGAGGCTGCCGGGCCCACTCACTGAACCCTGGAGACGGCCAGGCCTTCACCCATGCCCCTCAAAGGTTCCTTGCCAACACCCTGGCCCCTGGAGGCTGTGCGGCCCACACACTGGCCCCTGGAGGCTGTGAAGCCCAGGCACATGCACCTGGGGGCTGACAGGGCCACACACTGGCCATTGGAGACTGCCCGGCCCACAAACTGAATCCTGGAGGCAGCCCAGCAAATGAACTGGCCCCTGGAAGTAGGCAAGCAAATGAACTGGCCCATGGATGCTGCCAGGCCCACACTCGGGTTCCTGGAGGCTGTCAGGCCTACATCCTGGCCCCAGGAGACTGTAAGACACACACACCTGCCCCTGGAGGCTGTCAGGCACAGTCACAGTTCCAGGGAGGCAGCCAGGCCCACAGAAAAGCTCCTGGAGGCTGCCAGGCCCACACTCGGGTTCCTGAAGGCTGCCAGGCCCACCCAATGGCAACTGGAATCTGCCGGGCCCTGACTCTGGCCCCTGGAGGCTGCAAGACCAACACATGTGCCCCTGGATGCTGCCAGACACACACAGGCCCCTGGAGGGAGCCAGGCACACCCACTGGCCCATGGAGGCTGCCCAGCCAACACACAGGCCTCTGGAGGCTGCCTGGCCCACGAACTGGCTCCTGGAGGCAGCCTAGCAAATCAACTGGCCCTGGAGGCAGGCGAGCAAATGATCTGGCCCATTGATGCTGCCAGGCCCACACTCAGCTTCCTGGAGGCTGTCAGGCCCACAAACGTGCCCCTGAAGGCTGTCAGGTGCCCTCAAGGTTCCTTGGAGGCAGCCAGGCACACACAAGGGCTCCTGGAGGCTTCCAGGCCCACATTTGGGTTCATGGAGTCTGCCATCCCTCCCACTGACCCCTGTAGGCTGCCAGACCAATACATGTGCCCCTGGAGGCTGTCCGACCCATGCACTGGCCCCTGGAGGATACAAGGCAAACAAACATGCCCTTGGAGGCAGCCAGGCCCACCCACTGGCCCCTGGAGCCTACCATGAAGTATGAACTCACCCCCAGAGGCTACCATGCCCACACATAGGCCTCTGGAGGCTACCAGGCCAACAGACTGTTCCCTTGAGGCTGCTAGGCTCATATAATGGCCACTGAAGGCTGCTGGGCCCACACTCAGATTCCTGTAGTCTGCCAGACCCACAGCCTGGCCCCTGGAATCTGCTAGGCCCTCACACTCTAAACTGGAGGCTGCCCACCCAACGCACTGGACCTTGGAGGCTGCCAGTCCCATGCACTGGCACTTAGAGGCTGCCAGGCCAACATACATGCCCCTGGAAACTGCTGGACACACACATTGGCCCCTGGAAGCACACAGGCACACCTCCACTTGCCCCTGGAAGTTGCCATACCCATGCACTGGGCCCTGGAGACTTTAAGGCCCACAAACTTGGCCCTGGAAGCTATCCGGTGTACTCAAGGGCCCCGGGAGGCAGCCAGGCCCACAAAAGGACCCCTGGAGGCTGCACAGCACACCCACTGGCCCCTGGAGTATGCCAGTCCCATGCACTGGGCCCTGGAGCCTGTAAGGCCCACACACTGGCCCATAGAGGCTGCCCAGCCAACGCACTGGCCCCTGGAGGCAGACAAGCAAAACACTAGCGCCTGGAGGCTGCATGGCCCATGCACTAGCACCTGGAGCCTACCAGACCCATGAACTCACCCCTGGAGGCTGTCCAGACAACGCATTGGCCCCTGGAGCAGATAAACAAAACACTGGCCCCTGGAGGCTTTTCGACCCACGCACTGGCCCCTGGAGGATACAAGGCCAACAAATATGCCCTTGGAGGCTGCTAGGCCTACCCACTGGCCCCTGGAGCCTACCAGACGCATGAACTTGCGCCCTCACCCATGCCTCTGAAAGGTTCCAGGCCAACACTCAGCTCCCTGGAGGCTGTGTGGCCCACACACTGGACCCTGGAGGCTGTCAAGCTCACGCACAGGCACCTGGAGACTGACAGGGCCACACACTGGCCACTGGAGGCTGCCCGGCCCCCAAACTGGCTCCTGGAGGAAGCCCAGCAAATGAACTGGCCCCTGGAGGTAGGTGAGCAAATTAACTGGCCCATGGATGCTGCCAGGTCCACACTCGGATTCCTGGAGGCTGTCAGGCCCACACCCTGGCCCTTGGAGACTGTAAGACACACAAACATGCCCCTGGAGGCTGTCAGGCACACTCAAGGTTCCTGGGAGGCAGCCAGGCCCACACAAGGGCTCCTGGAGGCTGCCAGGTCCACACTCGGGTTCTTAAAGGCTTCCAGGCCCACCCAATGGCAACTGGAATCTGCCGGGCACTGACACTGACCCTTAGAGGCTGCAAGACCAACACATGTGCTCCTGGATGCTGCCAAACACACACAAGCCCCTAGAGGCAGCCAGGCACACCCACTGGCCCTTGGAGGCTGCCAGGCAAACACACTGGCCTCTTGAGGCTGGCAGGTACACCCAATTACCCACGGAGGCTGCCCAGCCAACACACTAGCCCTTGAAGCCTGCTCAGCCAATGCACTGGCCTCTGGAAGCTGCCAGGCCCACCCACTAACCCGGGGAGGCTTTGCAGCTATCGCACAGACCCCTGGAGGCTTCCTAGCAAACACACTGGGCCTGGGAGGCTGTCAGGCCCACACCTTGGCCCCTGGTGGCTGTCAGGGCCACACACAGGCCCTTGGAGCCTGCTCAGCCAATGCACTGGCCTCTGGAAGCTGCCAGGCCCACCCACTGACCTGGGGAGGCTTCCCAGGTATCGCACAGAGCCCTGGAGGCTTCCTAGCAAACACACTGGGCCTGGGAGGCTGCCAGGCCCACACCATGTCCCCTGGAGGCTGCCAGACCCACACCCTGCCCCTGGAATTTGCCAGGCTTTCCCACTGGCCCCTGGAGGCTGCCCAGCTAATGCACTGGCACTTGGAGGCTGCCAGACCAACACACGTGCCCCTGGAGCCTGCCAGACACACACACGGGACCTTGGAGGTAGACAGGCACACCCACTTGCCCCTGGAGGCTGCTAGGTCCATGCACTGCGCCCTGGTGACTGTAAGACCCACAAACTTGCCCTAGAGACTGTCCGGCGCACTCAAGGGCCCCTGGAGGCTTCCCAGCCAACGCACTGGAACCTGGAGGCAGACAAGCAAAGCACTGGCCTGTTGAGGCTGCCCGGCCAATGCACTAGCCCCTGGAGTCTGCCAGACCCATGAACTCACCCCTGGAGGCTGTCCAGCCAATGCACTGGGCCCTGGAAGCAGATAAGCAAAACACTGGCCCCTGGAGGCTTTCCGACCCATGCACTGGCCTCTGGAGGATAGAAGGCCCATAAACATGCCCTTGGAGGCAGCCAGGCCCACCCACTGGCCCCTGGAGCCTACCAGACCAATGAACTCTCCCCCAGAGGCTACCAAACCCACACACAGGCCCCTGGAGGCTGCTGAGCCAACAAACTTTTCCTTTGAGGCTCCCAGGCTTATACAATGGACCCTGGAGGCTGCTGGGCCCTCACATTCACCCTTGGAGGCTTCCAGGCCCACACAGTGGCCATTGGAGGCTGCAGGGCCCACTCCATAAACCATGGAAGCTGGCGGGCCCTCATATTGGCCCTGGAATGCTAACAGACTCACACAATATCCCCTGGAGGCTGTCAGGCCCTCACACTGGCCCCTGGAGGCTGCCAGACACACACATACGCACCCTTGGAAGCAGTGAGGTATGCCCACTTGCCCGTGGAGGCTGCCAGGCCCACGCTCTGGCCCTGGATGCTGACAGGCTCACAAACTTGCCCCTGGAGGCTTTCAGGCACACTCAAGGGTTCCTGGAGGCAGCCAGGCCCACACAAGTGCCCCTGAAGGCTGCAAAGCACACCCACTGGTTCCTGGAGGCTTTATAACCCATGCACTGGGCCCTGGAGGCTATAAAGCCCACAACTACCCCTGGAGGCTGTCAAGCCCTCTCACTGGTTCCTTGAGGCTGCCTAGCCAACGCACTGGCCTCGGGATGCTGCCATGCCCACCCTTTGGCCCCTGGACGCTTTCAGGCCCATGAAATGGCCACTGGAGGCTGCCATGCCCTCACCCTTGCCCCTAGAAGTTTCTGGGCGAACACCTTGGCCCCTGGAGGCTTTGGGGCTCATACACTGGCTCCTGGAGGCTGTCAAGCCCAAACACAGGCAGTTGAAGGCTGCCAGGGCCACACCTGGACCCCTGGAGACTGTCACGCCCAGGAACTGGCCCCTAGAGGCAGCCCAGGAATGAACTGGCCCCTGGAGAAATTCGGGCAAATGAAGTCTGAAGGCCCCTGAAGGCTGCCAGGCCCACAAACTCTCCCATACAGGCTGCCAGACCTAAACATGGGCCCCTGGAGGCTGCCAGGCCCACACTCTTCCCCCTGCAATCTTCCAAACCCTCCCACTGGCCCCTGGAGGTTGCCCACCTAACGCACTGAACCTTGGAGGCTGCCAGCCCCATGCACTGGCACTTAGAGGCTGCCATACCAACATACATGCCTCTGGAGGCTGCCAGACACACACTGGCCCCTGGAGGCAGACAGACATCTCCACTTGCCCCTGGAAGCTGCCAGGCCAACACAATGGGCCCTGGAGACTGTAATGCCCACAAACTTGCCCGTTGAGGCTATCTGGCAAACTCAAGGGCTTCGGGAGGCAGCCAGGCCAACACAAGGGCCCCTGGAGGCTGCAAAGCATACCCACTGGTTCCTGGAGGCTTCCAAGCCCATGCACTGGGCTCACACAATGGTCCTGGAGGCCTCAAGGCCCATTCAATAGACTGTGTAAGATTCTGGGCCCTCATACTGGCCCCTGGAGGCTTCCAAACCACACAGTGGACCCTGGAGGCTGCCGGGCCCACTCACTGAACCCTGGTGACGGCCAGGCCTTCACCCATGCCCCTCAAAGGTTCCTGGCAAACACCCTGGCTCCTGGAGGCTGTGCGGCCCACACTGGCCCCTGGAGGCTGTGAAGCCCACGCACAGGCACCTAGAGGCTGACAGGGCCACAAACTGGCCACTGGAGACTGCCCAGCCCACAAACTGAATCCTGGAGGCAGCCCAGCAAATGAACTGGCCCCTGGAGGTAGACAAGCAAATGAACTGGCCCATGGATGCTGCCAGGCCCACACTTGGGTTCCTGGAGGCTGTCAGGCCCACATCTTGGCCCCAGGAGACTGTAAGACACACAAACCCCCGGAGGCTGTCAGGCATACTCAAGATTCCTGGAAGGCAGCCAGGCCAACACAATGGCTCCTGGAGGCTGCCAGGCCCACACTCGGATTCCTGATGGCTGCCAGGCCCACCCAATGGCAACTGGAATCGGCCGGGCCCTGACTCTGGCCCCTGGAGGCTGCAAGTCCAACACATGTGCCCCTGGATGCTGTCAGACACACACAGGCCCCTGGATACTGCCAGACAGACACAGGCCCCTGGAGGCAGCCAGGCACACCCACTGGCCCATGGAGGCTGCCCAGCCAACACAAAGGCCTCTGGAGGCTGCCTGGCCCACGAACTGGCTCCTGGAGGCAGCCTAGCAAATCAACTGGCCCCTGGAGGCAGGTGAGCAAATGATCTGGCCCATAGATGCTGCCAGGCCCACACTCAGCTTTCTGGAGGCTGTCAGGCCCATACTCTGGCCCCTGGAAACTGTAAGGCCCACGAACATGCCCCTGAAAGCTGTCAGGTGCACTCAAGGTTCCTGGGAGGCAGACAGGCCCACACAAGGGCTCCTGGAGGCTGCCAGGCCCACATTTGGGTTCATGGAGTCTGCCAGGCCCTCCCACTGACCCCTGGAGGCTGCCAGACCAATACATGTGCCCCTGGAGGCAGCCCAGCCAATGCACTTTCTCCTGGAGGATACAAGACCAACAATCATGCCCTTGAAGGTAGCCAGGCCCACCCACAGGCCCCTGGAGCCTACCAGACGCATGAACTCACCCCCAGAGGCTACCGTGCCCACACACAGGCCTCTGGAGGCTACCAGTCTGACAGACTGTTCCCTTGAGGCTGCTAGGCTCAAACAATGGCCTCTGAAGGCTGCTAGGCCCAAACTCAGGTTTCTGGAGTCTGCCAGACCCACAGCCTGGCTCCTGGAATCTGCTAGGCCCTCACACTATAAACTGGAGGCTGCCCACCCAACGCACTGGACCTTGGAGGCTGTCAGTCCCATGCACTGGCCCTTGGAGGCTTCCAGTCCCATGCACTTGCACTTAGAGCCTGCCAGGCCACCATACATGCCCCTGGAGACTACCGGACACACACAGGCCCCTGCAAGCACACAGGCACCTCCACTTGCCCCTGGAGGCTGCCAGACCCACGCACTGGGTCCTGGAGACTTTAAGGCCCACAAACTTGCCCCTGGGGGCTATCCTGCCCCTGAGGGCTATCCGGTGCACTCAAGGGCCCCGGGAGGCAGCCAGGCCCACAAAAGGACCCCTGGAGGCTGTACAGCATACCCACTGACCCCTGGAGGATGCCAGTCCCATGCACTGGGCCCTCGAGCCTGTAAGGCCCACACACTGGTCCCTGGAGGCTGCACATCCAACGCACTGGACCCTGGAGGCAGACAAGCAAAACGCTAGCGGCTGAAGGCTGCCTGGCCCATGCACTAGCCCCTGGAGCCTACCAGACACATGAACTCACCCCTGGAGGCTGTTCAGCCAATGCACTGGCTCTTGGAGGCAGACAAGCAAAACACTGACCCCTGGAGGCTGTCAGGCAGTCTCAAGGGTTCCTGGAGGCAGCCAGGCTCACACAAGTGCCCCTGAAAGCTGCAAAGCACACCCACTGATTCCTGGAGGCTTTAAAGCCCATGCACTGGGCCCTGGAGGCTATAAAGCCCACAAACTACCCCTGGAGGCTGTCAAGTCCTCTCACTGGTTCCTTGAAGCTGCCTAGCCAACGCACTGGCCTCGGGATGCTGCCATGCCCACCCACTGGCCCCTGGACGCTTTCAGGCCCATGAAATGGCCACTGAAGGCTGCCATGCCCTCACCCTTGCCCCTAGAAGTTTCTGGGTGAACACCTTGGCCCCTGGAGGCTTTGGGGCTCATACACTGGCTCCTGGAGGCTGTCAACCCACACACAGGCAGTTGAAGGCTGCCAGGGCCACACCTGGACCCCTGGAGACTGTCACGCCCAGGAACTGGCCCCTAGAGGCAGCCCAGGAATGAACTGGCCCCTGGAGAAATTCGGGCAAATGAAGTCTGAAGGCTGCCAGGCCCACAAACTCTCCCATAGAGGCTGCCAGACCTAAACATGGGCCCCTGGAGGCTGCGAGGCCCACACCCTGGCCCCTGCAATCTTCCAGGCCCTCCCACTGGCCCCTGGAGGTTGCCCACCTAACGCACTGGACTTTGGAGGCTGCCAGCCCCATGCACTGGCACTTAGAGGCTGCCATACCAACATACATGCCTCTGGAGGCTGCCAGGCACACACGGGCCCCTGGAGGCAGACAGACATCTCCACTTGCCCCTGGAAGCTGCCAGGCCAACACACTGGGCCCTGGAGACTGTAATGCCCACAAACTTGCCCGTTGAGGCTATCTGGCAAACTCAAGGGCTTCGGGAGGCAGCCAGGCCAACACAAGGGCCCCTGGAGGCTGCAAAGCACACCCACTGGTTCCTGGAGGCTTCCAAGCCCATGCACTGGGCTCACACAATGGCCCTGGAGGCCTCAAGGCCCACTCAATGGACTGTGTAAGATTCTGGACCCTCATACTGGCCCCTGGAGGCTTCCAAACCACACAGTGGACCCTGGAGGCTGCCGGGCCCACTCACTGAACCCTGGAGACGGCCAGGCCTTCACCCATGCCCCTCAAAAGTTCCTGGCAAACACCCTGGCCCCTGGAGGCTGTGCGGCCCACACTGGCCCCTGGAGGCTGTGAAGCCCACGCACAGGCACCTAGAGGCTGACAGGGGCACACACTGGCCACTGGAGACTGCCCGACCCACAAACTGAATCCTGGAGGTAGCCCAGCAAATTAACTGGCCCCTGGAGGTAGACAAGCAAATGAACTGGCCCATGGATGCTGCCAGGCCCACACTTGGGTTCCTGGAGGCTGTCAGGCCCACATCCTGGCCCCAGGAGACTGTAAGACACACAAACCCCCGGAGGCTGTCAGGCATACTCAAGATTCCTGGGAGGCAGCCAGGCCCACACAAGGGCTCCTGGAGGCTGCCAGGCCCACACTCAGGTTCCTGAAGGCTGCCAGGCCCACCCAATGGCAACTGGAATCTGCCGGGCCCTGACTCTGGCCCCTGGAGGCTGCAAGTCCAACACATGTGCCCCTGGATGCTGTCAGACACACACAGGCCCCTGGATACTGCCAGACACACACAGGCCCCTGGAGGCAGCCAGGCACACCTACTGGCCCATGAAGGCTACCCAGCCAACACACAGGCCTCTGGAGGCTGCCTGGCCCTAGAACTGGCTCCTGGAGGCAGCCTATCAAATCAACTGGCCCCTGGAGGCAGGTGAGCAAATGATCTGGCCCATAGATGCTGCCAGGCCCACACTCAGCTTTCTGGAGGCTGTCAGGCCCATACTCTGGCCCCTGGAAACTGTAAGGCCCACGAACATGCCCCTGAAGGCTGTCAGGCGCACTCAAGGTTCCTGGGAGGCAGCCAGGCCCACACAAGGGCTCCTGGAGGCTACCAGGCCCACATTTGGGTTCATGGAGTCTGCTAGGCCGTCCCACTAACCCCTGGAGGCAGCCCAGCCAATGCACTTGCTCCTGGAGGCAGACAAGCAAAACACTACTGGCTGAAGGCTGCCTGGTCCATGCACTAGACCCTGGAGCCTACCAGACACATGAACTCACCCCTGGAGGCTGTCAAGACAATGCACTGGCCCCTGGAGGCAGGAAAGCAAAACACTGGCCCCTGGAGGCTGTCCGACCAATGCACTGGCCCCTGGAGGATAGAAGACCAACAATTATGCCCTTGGAGGTAGCCAGGCCCACCCACAGGCCCCTGGATCCTACCAGATGCATGAACTCACCCCCAGAGGCTACCGTGCCCACACACAGGCCTCTGGAGGCTACCAGTCTGACAGACTGTTCCCTTGAGGCTGCTAGGCTCAAACAATGGCCTCTGAAGGCTGCTAGGCCCAAACTCAGGTTTCTGGAGTCTGCCAGACCTACAGCCTGGCCCCTGGAATCTGCTAGGCCCTCACACTATAAACTGGAGGCTGCCCACCCAACGCACTGGACCTTGGAGGCTGTCAGTCCCATGCACTGGCCCTTGGAGGCGTCCAGTCCAATGCACTTGCACTTAGAGCCTGCCAGGCCACCATACATGCCCCTGGAGACTACCGGACAAACACAGGCCCCTGCAAGCACACAGGCACCTCCACCTGCCCCTGGAGGCTGCCAGACCCACGCACTGGGCCCTGGAGACTTAAAGGCCCACAAACTTGCCCCTGGGGGCTATCCTGCCCCTGAGGGATATCCGGTGCACTCAAGGGCCCCGGGAGGCAGCCAGGCCCACAAAAGGACCCCTGGAGGCTGTACAGCATACCCACTGACCCCTGGAGGATGCCAGTCCCATGCACTGGGCCCTCGAGCCTGTAAGGCCCACACACTGGTCCCTGGAGGCTGCACATCCAACGCACTGGACCCTGGAGGCAGACAAACAAAACGCTAGCGGCTGAAGGCTGCCTGGCCCATGCACTAGCCCCTGGAGCCTACCAGACACATGAACTCAGCCCTGGAGGCTGTTCAGCCAATGCACTGGCTCTTAGAGGCAGACAAGCAAAACACTGGCCCCTGGAGGCTGTCCAACCCATGCACTGTCCCCTGGTAGGGACACAAGGCCATTAAACATGCCCTTGGAGGCTGACAGGTCCACCCACAGGCCTCTGGAGCCTTCCAGACTTATGAACTCTGCCCCAGAGGCTACTTTGCCAACACACAGGCCTGTGGAGGCTGCCAGGCCAACAGGCTGTTCCCTTGAGGCTGCTTGGCTCAAACAATGGCCCCTGAAGGCTGCCAGGCCCACACTCAAGCTCCTGGAGTCTACCAGACCCACACCCTGGCCCCTGGAATCTTCTAGGCCCTTCCACTATAAACTGAAAGCTGCTCACCCAATGCACTGGACCTTAAAGGCTGCCAGTTCCAAGTACTGGCACTTGGTGGCGGCCATACCAACATACATGCACCTTGAAGTTGCCAGACCCACTCAATGGACCTTGGAGGCTGTCAGGCCCACAACCTGGCCCCTGCAATCTGCCAGGCCCTCCCACTGACCCCCGGAGGTTGCTCACCTAACGCACTGGACCTTGGAGGCTGCCAGTCCCATGTACTGGCACTTGGAGGCTGCCATACCAACATACATGCCCCTGGAGGCTGCCAGACACACACACACGGGCTGCTGGAGGCAGACAGGCATCTCCACTTGCCCCTGGAGGCTGCCAGGCAACACACTGGGCCCTGGAGACTGTAATGCCCACAAACTTGCCCCTTCAGGCTATCTGGCACACTCAAGGGCCTCGGGAGGCAACCAGGCCCACACAAGGGCCCCTGGAGGCTGCATAGCACACCCACAGGTTCCTGGAGGCTTCCAAGCCCATGCACTGGGCCATGGTGGCTGTAAAGCCAACAAACTTGCCCCTGGAAGCCATCAGGCCAACTCACTGGCCCCTGGAGGCTGCCCAGCCAACGCACTGGCCTCGGGATGCTGCCAAGCCTACCCACTGGCCCCTGGAAACTTTCAGACCCATGAACTGGCCACTGGAGGCTGGCAGGTTTCCAAGTCCTCCACTGGCCCTTGGAGCATTTCCAGCAAATGACCTGGCTCCTAGAGGCTGCCAGGCCCACCCACTGGCCCTTGGAGGATTCCCAGTAAACGCAGTGACCCCGGGAGACTGAAAGACCCAGCCACTTACCCGGGAAGCTGCCTAGATAATGCACAGGCCCCTGGAGGCAGCCAGGCCAGTCCACTGGCAAATGGAGGCAGCCAGGCCCACCCACTGGACCATTGAGGCTACTAGGCCAACGCACTGACCCCAGGAGGCTGCCCAGCCAACCTACTGGCCCCTAGACATTACCCAGCTATGACAGGGGTCCATGGAGGCTTCCCAGCAAACACTGGCCCCAGGAGGCTAACAGGCCCACACCATGGCCTCTAGAGGCTGCCAGGCTCCTACATGGATCCTTGAATTCAGCCAAGTCCACACACTGGTTCCTGGAGGCTTTTAGGGCCACACACTGGCCCCTGGAGACTTCCAAGAGCATACAGTGGACCCTGAAGGCTGCCAGGCCCAGTCACTGGATCCTGGAGGCTGCCATGCCCTCACCCATGCCCCTGGAAGGTTCCAGGCCCCTGGAGGATATCCGGCACACTCTAGGGCCCTGGCAGGCAGCCAGCCCCACAAAAGGACCCCTGGAGGTTGCACAGCAAACCTACTGGCCCCTGGAGGATGCCAGTCCCATGCACTGGGCCCTGGAGCCTGTAAGGCCCACACACTGGCCCATGGAGGCAGTCAAGACAATGCATTGGCCCCTGGAGAAAACAAGCAAAACACTGGCCCCTGGAAGCTTCCCGACCCACGCACTGGCCCCTGGAGGATACAAGGTCAACAAACATGCCCTTGGAGGCTGCCAGGCCTACCCACTGGTCCCTGGAGCCTACAAGACGCATGAACTTGCCCCCCAGAGGGTACCGGGCCAAAACACAGGCCTTTGGAACCTATCAGGCCGACAGACTGTTCCCTTGAGGCTGCTAGGCTCATACAATGGCCCCTGAAGTCTGCCAGGCCCACACTCAGGTTCATGTAGTCTGCCAGACCCACACCCTGGCACTTGGAATCTGCTAGGCCCTTCCACTATAAACTGGAGGCTGGCATGCACTGGCACTTGGAGGCTGCCATACCAACATAGATACATGCCCCAGGAGGCTGCTAGGCCCACTCACTTAAACTGGGAGGCTGCTGGGCCCTCATACTGGCCCTTGGAGGTTCCCAGACCCACTCAATGGACCTTGGAGGCTGTCAGGCCCTCACACTGGCCCCTGTAGGTTAACAGGCTCACACAATTTCCCTGGAGGCTTCCAGGCCCACTCAATGGACTGTGTAAGATTCTGGTCCCTCATACTGGCCCATGGAGGCTTCCAAGCCACACAGTGGTCCCTGGAGGCTGCTGGGCCCACTCGCTGGACCATGGAGGCTGCCAGGCCCTCACCCATGCCCCTGAAAGGTTCCAGGCAAACACCCTGGCCCCTGGAAGCTGTGTGGTCTACACACTGGTTCCTAGAGACTGTCAAGCACACGCACAGGTACCTGGAGGCTGAGAGGGCCACATGCTGGCCACTGGAGGCTGCTAGGCCCACAAACTGGCTCCTGGAGGCAACTCAGCAAATGAACTGGCCCCTGGGGGTAAGCGAGCAAATGAACTGGCCCATGGATGCTGCTAGACCCACACTCAGATTCCTGTAGGCTGTGAGGCCCACACTCTGGCCCCTGGAGACTGTAAGACACAAAAACGTGACCCTGGATGCTGTCAGGCACACTCAAGGTTCCTGGGAGGCAGCCATTCCAACACATGTGCCCCTGGATGCTGCCAGACACGCATAGTCCCCTGGAGGTAGCCAGGCACACCCACTGACCCATGGAGGTTGCCAGGCAAACACTCTGGCCCCTTGAACTTGGCAGGCACACCCAATGAGCCAGGAAGGTTGCCCAGCCAAGGCACTGGCCTCTGAAGACTGCACGGCCCACGAACTGGCTCTTGGAGGCAGCCTAGGAAATCAACTGGCCCCTGGAGGCAGGCAAGCAAATGATCTGGCCCATGGATGCTGCCAGGCCCACACTTGGGTTCCTGGAGGCTGTCAGGCCCACATCCTGGCCCCAGGAGACTGTAAGACACACAAACCCCTGGAGGCAGCCAGGCCCACACAATGGCTCCTGGAGGCTGCCAGGCCCACACTCAGGTTCCTGAAGGCTGCCAGGCCCACCCAATGGCAACTGGAATCTGCCGGGCCCTGACTCTGGCCCCTGGAGGCTGCAAGTCCAACACATGTGCCCCTGGATGCTGTCAGACACACACAGGCCCCTGGATACTGCCAGACACACACAGGTCCCTGGAGGCAGCCAGGCACACCCACTGGCCCATGAAGGCTGCCCAGCCAACACACCTGCCTCTGGAGGCTGCCAGGCCCAAGAACTGGCTCCTGGAGGCAGCCTATCAAATCAACTGGCCCCTGGAGGCAGGTGAGCAAATGATATGGCCCATAGATGCTGCCAGGCCCACACTCAGCTTTCTGGAGGCTGTCAGGCCCATACTCTGGCCCCTGGAAACTGTAAGCCCACGAACATGCCCCTGAAGGCTGTCAGGCACACTCAAGGTTCCTGGGAGGCAGCCAGGCCCACACAAGGGCTCCTGGAGGCTACCAGGCCCACATTTGGGTTCATGGAGGCTGCCAGGCCCACCCACTGGCCTCTGGAATCTGTCAGGCCCTCCCACTGATCCCTGGAGGCTGCCAGACCAACACATGTGCCCCTGGAGGCTGCACAGCCAATTCACTGGCTCCTGGAGGCAGTCAAGAAAAACACTAGCGGCTGGAGGCTGCCTGGCTCATGCACTAGCCCCTGGAGCCTACCAGACACATGAACTCACATGAACTCACCCCTGGAGGCGGTCCAGCCAATGCACTGGCCCCTGGAGGCAGACATGCTAAACACATGAACTCACCCCCAGAGGCTACCTTGCCCATACACCGGCCTCTGGAGGCTACCAGGCCGACAGACTGTTCCCTTGAGGCTGCCACGCTCATACAGTGGCCCCTGGATTCTGCTAGGCCCTCACACTATAAACTGGAGGCTGCCCACCCAACGCACTGGACCTTGGAGGCTTTTAGTCACATGCAGTGGCCCTTGGATGCTGCCAGTCCCATGCACTGGCCCTTAGAGGCTGACAGGCCAACATGCGTGCCCCTGGAGACTGCTGGACACACACATGGGCCCCTGAAAGCACACAGGCACCTCAACTTGCCTCTGGAGGCTGCCAGACCCACGCACTGGCCCCTGGAGGCAGACAAGCAAAACACTAGCGGCTGGAGGCTGCCTGGCCCATGCACTAGCCCCTGGAGCCTACTAGACCCATTATCTCACACCTGGAGGCTGTTCAGCCAATGCACTGGCCCCTAGAGGCAGACAAACAAAACCCTGGCCCCTGGAGGATTTCCGACCCATGCACTGGCCCCTGGAGGATACAAGGCCAACAAATATGCCCTTTGAGGCTGCCAGGCCCATCCACTGGCCCCTGGAGCCTACCAGACACATGAACTTGCCCCCAGAGGCTACCGCGCCCACACTCAGGCCTCTGGAGCCTACTAGGCCAACAGACTGTTCCCTTCAGGCTGCCAGGCTCATACAATGGCCCTTGAAGGCTGCCAGGCACACACTCAGGTTCCTGGAGTCTTCCAGACCCACAGCCTAGCCCCTGGAATCTGCTAGGCACTACCACTATAAACTGGAGGCTGCCCACCCAACGCACTGGACCTTGGAGGCTGCCAGTCCCATGCACTTGCACTTGGAGGCTGCCATACCAACATATATGCCCCTGAAGGCTGTCAGACACACACATGGGCCCCTGGAGGCTTACAGGCCCACTCAATGGACTGTGTAAGATTCTGGTCCCTCATACTGGCCCATGGAGGCTTCCAAGCCACACAGTGGTCCCTGGAGGCTGCTGGGCCCACTCGCTGGACCATGGAGGCTGCCAGGCCCTCACCCATGCCCCTGAAAGGTTCCAGGCAAACACCCTGGCCCCTGGAAGCTGTGTGGTCCCCACACTGGTTCCTAGAGACTGTGAAGCACACGCACAGGTACCTGGAGGCTGAGAGGGCCACATGCTGGCCACTGGAGGCTGCTAGGCCCACAAACTAACTCCTGGAGGCAACTCAGCAAATGAACTGGCCCCTGGGGGTAGGCGAGCAAATGAACTGGCCCATGGATGCTGCTAGACCCACACTCAGATTCCTGTAGGCTGTGAGGCCCACACTCTGGCCCCTGGAGACTGTAAGACACAAAAACTTGACCCTGGATGCTGTCAGGCACACTCAAGGTTCCTGGGAGGCAGCCATTCCAACACATGTGCCCCTGGATGCTGCCAGACACGCATAGTCACCTGGAGGTAGCCAGGCACACCCACTGACCCATGGAGGCTGCCAGGCAAACACTCTGGCCCCTTGAACTTGGCAGGCACACCCAATGAGCCAGGAAGGTTGCCCAGCCAAGGCACTGGCCTCTGGAGACTGCCCGGCCCACGAACTGGCTCTTGGAGGCAGCCTAGGAAATCAACTGTCCCCTGGAGGCAGGCAAGCAAATGATCTGGCCCATGGATGCTGCCAGGCCCACACTTGGGTTCCTGGAGGCTGTCAGGCCCACATCCTGGTCCCAGGAGACTGTAAGACACAAAACCCCCGGAGGCTGTCAGGCATACTCAAGATTCCTGGGAGGCAGCCAGGCCCACACAATGGCTCCTGGAGGCTGCCAGGCCCACACTCAGGTTCCTGAAGGCTGCCAGGCCCACCCAATGGCAACTGGAATCTGCCGGGCCCTGACTCTGGCCCCTGGAGGCTGCAAGTCCAACACATGTGCCCCTGGATGCTGTCAGACACACACAGGCCCCTGGATACTGCCAGACACACACAGGTCCCTGGAGGCAGCCAGGCACACCCACTGGCCCATGAAGGCTGCCCAGCCAACACACAGGCCTCTGGAGGCTGCCAGGTCCAAGAACTGGCTCCTGGAGGCAGCCTATCAAATCAACTGGCCCCTGGAGGCAGGTGAGCAAATGATCTGGCCCATAGATGCTGCCAGGCCCACACTCAGCTTTCTGGAGGCTGTCAGGCCCATACTCTGGCCCCTGGAAACTGTAAGGCCCACGAACATGCCCCTGAAGGCTGTCAGGCGCACTCAAGGTTCCTGGGAGGCAGCCAGGCCCACACAAGGGCTCCTGGAGGCTACCAGGCCCACATTTGGGTTCATGGAGGCTGCCAGGCCCACCCACTGGCCTCTGGAATCTGTCAGGCCCTCCCACTGATCCCTGGAGGCTGCCAGACCAACACACGTGCCCCTGGAGGCTGCACAGCCAATTCACTGGCTCCTGGAGGCAGTCAAGAAAAACACTAGCGGCTGGAGGCTGCCTGGCTCATGCACTAGCTCCTGGAGCCTACTAGACACATGAACTCACATGAACTCACCCCTGGAGGCGGTCCAGCCAATGCACTGGCCCCTGGAGGCAGACATGCTAAACACTGGCCCCTGGAGGCTGTCCAACCATGCACTGGCCCCTTGATTATACAAGGCCAACAAACATGCCCTTGGAGGCAGCCAGGCCCACCCACTGATCCCTGGAGGCTGCCAGACCAACACATGTGCCCCTGGAGGCTGCACAGCCAATTCACTGGCTCCTGGAGGCAGTCAAGCAAATCACTAGTGGCTGGAGGCTGCCTGGCTCATGCACTAGCCCCTGGAGCCTACCAGACACATGAACTCACCCCTGGAGGCGGTCCATGCTAAACACTGGCCCCTGGAGGCTGTCCAACCATGCACTGGCCCCTTGATTATACAAGGCCAACAAACATGCCCTTGAAGGCAGCCAGGCCCACCCACAGGCCCCTGGAGCCTACCAGATGCATGAACTCACCCCCAGAGGCTACCTTGCCCATACACAGGCCTCTGGAGGCTACCAGGCCGACAGACTGCTCCCTTGAGGCTGCCACGCTCATACAGTGGCCCCTGGATTCTGCTAGGCCCTTACACTATAAACTGGAGGCTGCCCACCCAACGCACTGGACCTTGGAGGCTTTTAGTCACATGCAGTGGCCCTTGGATGCTGCCAGTCCCATGCACTGGCCCTTAGAGGCTGACAGGCCAACATACGTCCCCCTGGAGACTGCTGGACACACACATGGGCCCCTGAAAGCACACAGGCACCTCAACTTGCCTCTGGAGGCTGCCAGACCCACGCACTGGCCCCTGGAGGCAGACAAGCAAAACACTAGCGGCTGGAGGCTGCCTGGCCCATGCACTAGCCCCTGGAGCCTACTAGACTCATTATCTCACACCTGGAGGCTGTTCAGCCAATGCACTGGCCCCTAGAGGCAGACAAACAAAACCCTGGCCCCTGGAAGATTTCCGACCCATGCACTGGCCCCTGGAGGATACATGGCCAACAAATATGCCCTTTGAGGCTGCCAGGCCCATCCACTGGCCCCTGGAGCCTACCAGACGTATGAACTTGCCCCCAGAGGCTACCGCGCTCACACTCAGGCCTCTGGAGCCTACTAGGCCAACAGACTGTTCCCTTCAGGCTGCCAGGCTCATACAATGGCCCCTGAAGGCTGCCAGGCACACACTCAGGTTCCTGGAGTCTTCCAGACCCACAGCCTAGCCCCTGGAATCTGCTAGGCACTACCACTATAAACTGGAGGCTGCCCACCCAACGCACTGGACCTTGGAGGCTGCCAGTCCCATGCACTTGCACTTGGAGGCTGCCATACCAACATATATGCCCCTGAAGGCTGTCAGACACACACATGGGCCCCTGGAGGCAGCCAGGCTCACCCACTTGCCCTTGGAGGCTGCCAGGCCCATGCACTGGCCCTGGAGGTTGTAAAGGCTACAAACCTGCCCCTAGAGGTTTGTCAGGAGCACTCAAGGGCCCCTGTAGGTTGCCAGGGCCACACAAGGGACCCTGAAGGCTGAAAGCACACCCACTGGTTACTGGAGGCTGCCAGGCCCATACACTGGTCCCCCAAAAGCTATAAAGCCCACAAACTTGCCTCTGGAAGACGTCAGGCCCACCCACTGGCCCCTGGAGGCTGGCCAGCCAACGAACTGGCCTCAGGAGGCTGGCCCCTGGAAGCTTTCAGGCCCATGAACTCACCACTGGAGGATGGCAGGTCCACAAACTGGTCTGTTGATGTTCCCAAGTCCACCCACTTGCCCTTGGAGCATTCCCAGCAAATGACTTAACCCCTGGAGGCTAACAGGCCCACCCACTAGCCCTTGGAGGATTTCCAGAAAATGCAGTGGCCCCGACAAAATGACAGCTCTAGCCACTGACCCGGGAGGCTGTCCACCCAACGCACTGGACCCTGTAGGCTGTTCACCTAATGTAGGGGCCTCAGGAGGCTTCCCATCAAGCACACTGGCCACTGGATGCAGCTAGGCCCACCCACTGGTCCATGGAGGCTGCCAGACAAACGCACTGGCCCCTGGAGGCTGACGGGCCCACCCATTGACCCCGAGAGGATGCCCAGCCAACACACTGGCCTCTGGAGGCTGCCAAGTCCACATACTGGCCCTTGGAGGCTTCCAGACCCACACCCTGGCCCTTGGATCCTTTCAGGGCCACACAGTTGCCTCTGAAGACTGCAAGGGCCACACACTGGCCCTTGGAGGCTACTAGGCCCACACACAGGCCTCTGGACACTGCCGGCTCGACATACTGTTCCCTTGAGGCTGCCAGGCTTAATGGCCCCTGGAGGCTTCTGGGCCCACTCACTGAACCTTGGAGGCTGCTGGGCCCTTACACTGGCCCTTAAAGGCTGCCGGACCCACGTATTGTGCCTTGGAGGCTGTCGGGCCCTCACACTGGCCCCTGGAGGTTGACAGGCTCACATAATGGCCCTGGAGGCTTCCAGGCCCAAACAGTGACCCCTGGAGGCTGCCGGGCCCACTCACTGAACCCTGGAGACTGCCAGGCCTTCACCCATGCCCCTCAAAAGTTCCTGGCCAACACCCTTGCCCCTGGAGGCTGTGCAGCCCACACACAGGCACCTGGAGGCTGAGAGGGCCACATTCTGGCCCCTGGAGGCTGCCCGGCCCACGAACTGGCTCCTGGAGGAAGCCCAGCAAATGAACTGGCCCCTGGAGGAAGGCGAGCAAATGAACTGGCCCATGGATGCTGCCAAGCCCATACTCGGGTTCCTGGAGGCTGTCAGGCGCACTCAAGGTTCCAGGGAGGCAGTAAGGCCCACACAAGAGGTCCTAGAGGTTGCTAGGCCTACACTCAGTTCCTGTAGGCTGCCAACCCCACTCTCTAGCCCCTGGATCCTGCCAGACCCTCCCACTTGCCCCTGGAGGGAGGCTACCATACCAACACATGTGCCCGTGATGCTGCCAGACACACACTCAGGCCCCTGTAGGAAGCCAGGCACACCCAATGACCCTGGGAGGCTGCCCAGCAAACACATTGGCCCCTGGAAGCTGCCAGGCCCAATCACTGACCCTCGGGAGGCTGCCCAGCTATTACACAGGCTTCTTAGCAAACACACTGACCCCGGAAGGCTTCCAGGCCCTCACCTTGGCCCCTAGAGGCCGCCAGATACACACACGGGCCCCTAAAGGCTGCCAGGGCCACACACTGGCCCCTGGAGGCTACCAGGGCCACATACTGGCCCTCGGAGGCTACCAGGCCTACAAAGAAGCCCGTAGAGGCTGCCGGGCCAACACACTGTTCCCTTGAGGCTGCCAGGCTCACACAATGGCCCCTGGAGGCTTCTGGACCCACTCACTGAATATTGGAGGCTGCTGGGCCCTCACACTTGCCCTTGGAGGCTGTTGGGCCCTCACACTGGCACCTGGAGGTTACCAGGCTCACACAATGGTCCTGGAGGCTTCCAGGCCCACTCAATGGACTGTGTAAGATTCTGGACCCTCACACTGGCACCTGGAGCCTTCCAGGGTCACCCCGTGGCCCCTGGAGGCTACCGGGCCCACTCCCTGGACCCTGGAGGCTGAGAGGCCCTCACCCATGCCCCTAAAAGGTTCCATAGCAAATTAGGCAAGTCAGGCTCTACCACTCAGTGGGTAGGTGCTATTGAGGTAAACATATATACTACAATAATAACATCTTTGTACCATGTTAGCAAGTAGAGATAAAATTAATTGTTTAAAAGAACCGAAGTCCTCAGTGGTTGATACCTTTTAATGGCTAACTGAAAAGATGGTAATAATAGCAAGCTTTCGAGACTACTCAGGTCTCTTCTTCAGGCTCAATATAACACAAAATCTGAAGAAACAGATACAGATACAAAACAAGTTGAGAACAAAGCCAAAACTTGACACAAAAATTACAACAATACTACTACAGACTACGAACCCTTCTGATCCACAACAAGGAAAAGAAACTACATATACTGCGCCTCAATTCAGGACTTAATACAAACAGGTCGAAAACAATGCCAAAACCTGACATACTGCCCCATTCTATGTCCTGTTGTGTATAAATATGTGACTCTTCAGATTTTGTGTTATATTGAGCCTGAAGAAGAGACCTGAGTAGTCTCGAAAGCTGCTATTATTACCATATTTTCAGTTAGCCATTAAAAGGTATCAACCACTGAGGACTTCAGTTCTTTTAAACAAAATTTTTAATAATAACATCAGCACTCATATATGGACAAGAGAAAATTTTGAACATTTCAAAAATCTTTATTTTATTTTTGATAAACTGCAAAAAGTTAGAGCAAACCCGACGTTTCTGATATGTAAGTCTCTCTCGAGGTTTTGCGTGGAGAGGAAGAACAATAGATACAAGTCCCAGGCGAACCACCAAGCAAAGTAATTTCAGAATTTAATTTAATTTCAATAATTTGCAGAACAAAAAGATCAACCAGGGATCATGGGCGTGTAGAGCACTATGTGGGGCGTACACATCGCTATGTGTGGGTGAAGAGCGCTATGTGGGGGTATAGAGCGCTATGTGTGGGGTGCAGAGCATTATTTGCGGATGCAGAGCGTTATGTGGGGCTGGAGAGCACTATCTGGGGGTTGCAGAGCGCTAAGTGAGAGGTGCAGAGAGCTATTTGTCGGAGCAGAGCACTATGTGGAAGTGTAGAGTGCTATATGTTTGACCAGAGCGCTATGTGGGGGTGCAGAGCGCTATGTGGGGGATGTATAGTGCTATGTGTAGCGTGCAAAGTGTAAATGTTGCGTGCAGACCATGACATATTTTCCAAAATGAATGTTTTTTTTGGGTGCAGACCCCTAATTGCTAAATACTACCTCCACAGCTCTGAGATTAATGATTCCTGTTTTTATGTCCCCCAAGTGATATTTTCTTGGCTAGAAACACATACTTTATGATTTTAATAAATGAGCCTTTTGTATGGCCTATTTGTACCATATGTGGTAGAAAAGGCTATTTGGCAGCAGTTGGACCATTAGGCATCCATTTCATCAGTGTCTTCTTAGTCTGAAAGACCATAAGCCCAAGTACAAAAATTGCCTGAAGTAGGGTCTGGTAACCTGGAAGTGACCCCATAAACCAGAATGCAGAATTTTTTCTAAGTCTCAAAAAACTGTTTCTCGGTTCCCATTGCCGAGTCCGGTCAAGAATGAACTGTTTCTTGGGTCACATTGAGTTCATCCCAAAAATGGTTAGCGGCAGCAATAACCGATTAAGTTTGGTAATACGGGGCGTGTAGAGCACTATGTGGAAAGTTCAGAGTGCTATGTGTAGATGTAGAGTGCTATGTGGGGGGGTGAAGAGCGCTATGTGGGGGTGCAGAGCGCTATGTGTGGGGTGCAGAGCATTATCTGCCTATGCAGAGCACTATTTAGGGTTGGAGAGCGCTATATGGGGGGTGCAGAGCGCTATGTATAAGGTGCCGAGAGCTATTTGTCGGAGCAGAGCTCTATGTGGGGGGGCAGAGCGCTATATGGGGGATGTATAGCGCTATGTGTGGTGAGCAGAGTGCAAATGTTGGGTGCAGAGCATGACATATCTTCCAAAGTGAATGGGATTTTCGGGGGCAGCCCCCTAATTGCTAAATACTGCCTCCACAGCTCTGAGATTAATGATTCCTGTTTTTATGTCCACCAAGTGATATTTTCTTGGCTAGAAACACATACTTTATGATTTTAATGAATCAGCCTTTTGTATGGCCTTTTTGTACCATATGTGGTAGAAAAGGCTATTTGGCAGCAGTTGGTCCATTAGGCATCCATTTCATCAGTGTCTTCTTAGTCTGAAAGACCATAAGCTGAGGTACAAGAATTACCTTAAGTGTTCTCAGAAAAATGAGGGGGTGTCAGGCAGGAAGTGGTAGCTTGACAAGAATTGCCTGAGGTGGGGTCCGGAAAAATGGAAGTGACCCCATAAACCAGAGTGCAAGAATTGCACCAGAGACAGCAAGATGACAGAGACAGCAAGATGAAAGACAGGTGTAGGGCTGGTGCTCCCAGACCCCTGGCGCTACAGGCCTTGCCCTCCACCCCCATATAATCATTTTTGCTCCCTCTTCCTGTGCCGCCCCCACAGTCAACCGACTTAGACACCGTAATTACTAGTGCAAGAATAGATCCATTGGAGGTCTGAGAAATATGTGGGGATGTCAGGCACCAAGGGTCACCCACCAGGGGCCCCATGTGATTTTTTTTCTCGGTAACTGTCACATTGTGGGGTACATTTCAGGAGACATATTTTGGGGTGCAGACCCGAAATTGCTAAATACTGCCTCCCACAGTCCCTATATTAATGACTCCTGTGTTTTGTCCATAAATTGATTTTTTTTCTTGGCTAAAAACAGATACTTTATGATTTCATTGAATCAGCCTTTTGTATGGCCTTTTTGTACCATATGTGGTAGAAGAGGCTATTTGGCAGCCTTTGAACCTTTAGGAATCCTGTAATTCAGTGCCTTCTTAGTCTGAAAGGCCCATAAGCTGAGGTACAAGAATTATTCTCAGAAAAATGAGGGGGTGTCAGGCAGCAAGTGGTAGCTTGCCAGGGTACCCATAAGCCCAGGTACAAGAATTAGCCCAAGCAGGGTCTGATCACCATGTGATTATTTCTAGGTAACTGTCCCATTGTCGGGTACATTTGAGATTTGAGAAAGAATTGGAGTCGTCGAGCAGTTAGTAATGTCCCCAGTTAAGCCGGACCGAGGCAGAAAAGTACCGCAGTTCCTGGAGCTGCCAGGTGGATGCAGCAGTCAAATTCAATCTCGTGTTGGTTCTTTTGATTTTTCTGCTCATTTCAGGTACTGCAACCGAGGATCCGCAAAAATGTCTGGAACTGACGGTCGGATTCGAGTTCAGAGAGGTGCCCCTGGAAACTCCATAAGCCAAGAACAAACATATGATAAAAAAGGGACACTTTGACTTGACCACAAGGAGCCTTTTTCAGTCACCAGGGCGGGCCAGACACCCCTCCCAGATAATGGAAGTCCGAACATTTTGAAACTTTTTCTAAGTCCCAAAAAAACTGTTTCTTGGTTCCCATTGCCGAGTCCGGTCAAGAATGAACTGTTTCTTGGGTCACATTGAGTTCATCCCAAAAATGGTTAGCGGCAGCAAAAACCGATTAAGTTTGGTAATGTGAGGCGTGTAGAGCACTATGTGGAAAGTTCAGAGTGCTATGTGTAGATGTAGAGCGCTATGTGGGGGGTGCAGAGCGCTATGTGTGGGCTGCAGAGCATTATCTGCTTATGCAGAGCACTATTTGGGGTTGGAGAGCGCTATGTGGGGGGTGCAGAGCGCTATGTATGAGGTGCCGAGAGCTATTTGTCGGAGCAGAGCGCTATGTGGGGGGGGGCAGAACGCTATATGGGGGATGTATAGTGCTATGTGTGGCGAGCAGAGTTCAAATGTTGGGTGCAGAGCATGACATATCTTCCAAAGTGAATGGGATTTTCGAGGGCAGCCTGCTAATTGCTAAATACTGCCACCACAGCTCTGAGATTGATTCCTGTTTTTATGTCCCCCAAGTGATATTTTCTTGACTAGAAACACATACTTTATGATTTTAATGAATCAGCCTTTTGTATGGCCTTTTTGTACCATATGTGGTAAAAAAGGCTATTTGGCAGCAGTTGGACCATTAGGCATCCATTTCATCAGTGTCTTCTTAGTCTGAAAGACCATAAGCCAAGATACAAGAATTGCCTGAAGTGGGGTCTGGAAAACTGGAAGTGACCCCATAAACCAGAATGCAAGAATTGCACCAGAGACAGCAAGATGACAGAGACAGCAAGATGAAAAACAGGTGAAGTTCTGGTGCTCCAAGACCCCTGGCGCTACAGGCCTTGCCCTCCACCCCCATATAATTATTTTTGCTTTCTCTTCCTGTGCCGCCCCCAAAGTCTACCGACTTAGGCACCATACTTACTGATGCAAGAATAGATCCATTGGAGGTCTGAGAAATATGTGGGGATGTCAGGCACAAAGGGTCACCCACCAGGGGCCCTATGTGATTTTTTTTCTCGGTAACTGTCATATTGTGGGGTACATTTCAGGAGACATATTTTGGGGTGCAGACACAAAAGTGCTAAATACTGCCTCCCACAGTCCCTAAATTAATGACTGCTGTGTTTTGTCCCCCAATTGCTTTTTTTCTTGACTAAAAACATATACTTTATGAATTCAATGAATCAGCCTTTTGTATGGCCTTTTTGTACCATATGTGGTAGAAGAGGCTATTTGGCAGCCTTTGAACCTTTAAGAATCTCGTGTAATTCAGAGCCTTCTTAGTCTGAAAGGCCCATAAGCTGAAGTACAAGAATTACCTTAAGTGTTTTCAGAATAATCAGGGGGCGTCAGGCACCAAGAGGTAGCTTGCCAGGGTACCCATAAGCCCAGGTACAAGAATTAGCCCAAGCGGGGTCTGATCACCATGTTATTATTTTTAGGTAACTGTCCCATTTTAGGGTACATTTGAGATCTGAGAAAGAATTAGAGTTGTCGAGTAGTTAGTAATGTCCCCGGTTAAGCCGGACCGAGGCAGAAAAGTACCGCAGTTCCTGGAGCTGCCAGGTGGATGCAGCAGTCAAATTCAATCTCGTGTTGGTTCTTTTGATTTTTCTGCTCATTTCAGGTACTGCAACCGAGGATCCGCAAAAATGTCTGGAACTGACGGTCGGATTCGAGTTCAGAGAGGTGCCCCTGGAAACTCCATAAGCCAAGAACAAACATATGACAAAAAAGGGACACTTTGACTTGACCACAAGGAGCCTTTTTCAGTCACCAGGGTGGGCCAGACACCCCTCCCAGATAATGGAAGTCCGAACATTTTGAAATTTTTTCTAAGTCCCAAAAAAACTGTTTCTCGGTTCCCATTGCCGAGTCCGGTCAAGAATGAACTGTTTCTTGGGTCACATTGAGTTCATCCCAAAAATGGTTAGCGGCAGCCAAAACCGATTAAGTTTGGTAATGTGAGGCGTGTAGAGCATTATGTGGAAAGTTCAGAGTGCTATGTGTAGATGTAGAGCGCTATGTGTGGGGTGCAGAGCGCTATGTGTGGGGTGCAGAGCATTATCTGCTTATGCAGAGCACTATTTGGGGTTGGAGAGCGCTATGTGGGGGGTGCAGAGCGCTATGTATGAGGTGCCGAAAGCTATTTGTCGGAGCAGAGCGCTATGTGGGGGGGCAGAACGCTATATGGGGGATGTATAGTGCTATGTGTGGCGAGCAGAGTTCAAATGTTGGGTGCAGAGCATGACATATCTTCCAAAGTGAATGGGATTTTCGAGGGCAGCCCGCTAATTGCTAAATACTGCCACCACAGCTCTGAGATTAATGATTCCTGTTTTTATGTCCCCCAAGTGATATTTTCTTGACTAGAAACACATACTTTATGATTTTAATGAATCAGCCTTTTGTATGGCCTTTTTGTACCATATGTGGTAAAAAAGGCTATTTGGCAGCAGTTGGACCATTAGGCATCCATTTCATCAGTGTCTTCTTAGTCTGAAAGACCATAAGCCAAGGTACAAGAATTGCCTGAAGTGGGGTCTGGAAAACTGGAAGTGACCCCATAAACCAGAATGCAAGAATTGCACCAGAGACAACAAGATGACAGAGACAGCAAGATGAAAAACAGGTGAAGTTCTGGTGCTCCAAGACCCCTGGCGCTACAGGCCTTGCCCTCCACCCCATATAATTATTTTTGCTTTCTCTTCCTGTGCCGCCCCCAAAGTCTACCGACTTAGGCACCATACTTACTGATGCAAGAATAGATCCATTGGAGGTCTGAGAAATATGTGGGGATGTAAGGATCCAAGGGTCACCCACCAGTGGCCTCATGTGATTTTTTTTCTCGGTAACTGTCACATCGTGTGGTACATTTCAGGAGACATATTTTTGGGTGCAGACCCGAAAGTGCTAAATACTGCCTCCCACAGCCCCAAAATTAAGGACTCCTGGTTTTTTTTCCCCAATTGATTTTTTTCTTGGCTAAAAACACATACTTTATGATTTCAATGAATCAGCCTTTTGTATGAGCTCTATGTGGGGATGCAGAGCGCTATGTGTGGGATGCAGAGCGCTATGTGTGGGATGCAGAGCATTATTTGCGGATGAAGAGCGCTATGTGGGGTTGGAGAGCACTATCTGGGGGGTGCAGAGCACTTTGTGAGAAATGCAGTATGCTATATGTCGGAGCAGAGCGCTATATGGCAGTGTAGAGCACTATATGTTGGAGCAGAGCGCTATGTGGAAGTGCAGAGCGCTATGTGGGGGATGTATAGCGCTATGTGTGGCGCACAGAGTGCAAATGTTGGGTGCAGAGCATGATATATCTTCCAAATTGAATGGGATTTTCAAGGGCAGCCCCCTAATTGCTAAATACTGCCACCAAAGCTCTGAGATTAATGATTCCTGTTTTTATGTCCACCAAGTGATATTTTCTTGGCTAGAAACACATACTTTATGATTTTAATGAATCAGCCTTTTGTATGGCCTTTTTGTACCATATGTGGTAGAAAAGGCTATTTGGCAGCAGTTGGACCATTAGGCATCCATTTCATCAGTGTCTTCTTAGTCTGAAAGACCATAAGCTGAGGTACAAGAATTACCTTAAGTGTTCTCAGAAAAATGAGGGGGTGTCAGGCAGCAAGTGGTAGCTTGACAAGAATTGCCTGAGGTGGAGTCCGGAAAAATGGAAGTGACCCCATAAACCAGAGTGCAAGAATTGCACCAGAGACAGCAAGATGACAGAGACAGCAAGATGAAAGACAGGTGTAGGGCTGGTGCTCCCAGACCCCTGGCGCTACAGGCCTTGCCCTCCACCCCCATATAATCATTTTTGCTCCCTCTTCCTGTGCCGCCCCCACAGTCAACCGACTTAGACACCGTAATTACTAGTGCAAGAATAGATCCATTGGAGGTCTGAGAAATATGTGGGGATGTCAGGCACCAAGGGTCACCCACCAGGGGCCCCATGTGATTTTTTTTCTCGGTAAGTGTCACATTGTGGGGTACATTTCAGGAGACATATTTTGGGGTGCAGACCCGAAATTGCTAAATACTGCCTCCCACAGTCCCTATATTAATGACTCCTGTGTTTTGTCCATAAATTGATTTTTTTTCTTGGCTAAAAACACATACTTTATGATTTCAATGAATCAGCCATTTGTATGGCCTTTTTGTACCATATGTGGTAGAAGAGGCTATTTGGCAGCCTTTGAACCTTTAGGAATCCTGTAATTCAGTGCCTTTTTAGTCTGAAAGGCCCATAAGCTGAGGTACAAGAATTATTCTCAGAAAAATGAGGGGGTGTCAGGCAGCAAGTGGTAGCTTGCCAGGGTACCCATAAGCCCAGGTACAAGAATTAGCCCAAGCAGGGTCTGATCACCATGTGATTATTTCTAGGTAACTGTCCCATTGTCGGGTACATTTGAGATTTGAGAAAGAATTAGAGTCGTCGAGCAGTTAGTAATGTCCCCAGTTAAGCCGGACCGAGGCAGAAAAGTACCGCAGTTCCTGGAGCTGCCAGGTGGATGCAGCAGTCAAATTCAATCTCGTGTTGGTTCTTTTGATTTTTCTGCTCATTTCAGGTACTGCAACCGAGGATTCGCAAAAATGTCTGGAACTGACGGTCGGATTCGAGTTCAGAGAGGTGCCCCTGGAAACTCCATAAGCCAAGAACAAACATATGACAAAAAAGGGACACTTTGACTTGACCACAAGGAGCCTTTTTCAGTCACCAGGGTGGGCCAGACACCCCTCCCAGATAATGGAAGTCCGAACATTTTGAAATTTTTTCTAAGTCCCAAAAAAACTGTTTCTTGGTTCCCATTGCCGAGTCCGGTCAAGAATGAACTGTTTCTTGGGTCACATTGAGTTCATCCCAAAAATGGTTAGCGGCAGCCAAAACCGATTAAGTTTGGTAATGTGAGGCGTGTAGAGCACTATGTGGAAAGTTCAGAGTGCTATGTGTAGATGTAGAGCGCTATGTGGGGGGTGCAGAGCACTATGTGTGGGGTGCAGAGCATTATCTGCTTATGCAGAGCACTATTTGGGGTTGGAGAGCGCTATGTTTGGTGCAGAGCGCTATGTGTGAGGTGCCGAGAGCTATTTGTCGGAGCAGAGCGCTATGTGGGGGGGCAGAACGCTATATGAGGGATGTATAGTGCTATGTGTGGCGAGCAGAGTTCAAATGTTGGGTACAGAGCATGACATATCTTCCAAAGTGAATGGGATTTTCGAGGGCAGCCCGCTAATTGCTAAATACTGCCACCACAGCTCTGAGATTAATGATTCCTGTTTTTATGTCCCCCAAGTGATATTTTCTTGACTAGAAACACATACTTTATGATTTTAATGAATCAGCCTTTTGTATGGCCTTTTTGTACCATATGTGGTAAAAAAGGCTATTTGGCAGCAGTTGGACCATTAGGCATCCATTTCATCAGTGTCTTCTTAGTCTGAAAGACCATAAGCCAAGATACAAGAATTGCCTGAAGTGGGGTCTGGAAAACTGGAAGTGACCCCATAAACCAGAATGCAAGAATTGCACCAGAGACAGCAAGATGACAGAGACAGCAAGATGAAAAACAGGTGAAGTTCTGGTGCTCCAAGACCCCTGGCGCTACAGGCCTTGCTCTCCACCCCCATATAATTATTTTTGCTTTCTCTTCCTGTGCCGCCCCCAAAGTCTACCGACTTAGGCACCATACTTACTGATGCAAGAATAGATCCATTGGAGGTCTGAGAAATATGTGGGGATGTCAGGCACAAAGGGTCACCCACCAGGGGCCTCATGTGATTTTTTTTCTCGGTAACTGTCACATTGTGGGGTACATTTCAGGAGACATATTTTGGGGTGCAGACACAAAAGTGCTAAATACTGCCTCCCACAGTCCCTAAATTAATGACTGCTGTGTTTTGTCCCCCAATTGCCTTTTTTCTTGACTAAAAACACATACTTTATGAATTCAATGAATCAGCCTTTTGTATGGCCTTTTTGTACCATATGTGGTAGAAGAGGCTATTTGGCAGCCTTTGAACCTTTAAGAATCTCCTGTAATTCAGAGCCTTCTTAGTCTGAAAGGTCCATAAGCTGAGGTACAAGAATTACCTTAAGTGTTTTCAGAATAATCAGGGGGCGTCAGGCACCAAGTGGTAGCTTGCCAGGGTACCCATAAGCCCAGGTACAAGAATTAGCCCAAGCGGGGTCTGATCACCATGTTAATATTTTTAGGTAACTGTCCCATTTTAGGGTACATTTGAGATCTGAGAAAGAATTAGAGTCGTCGAGTAGTTAGTAATGTCCCCGGTTAAGCCGGACCGAGGCAGAAAAGTACCGCAGTTCCTGGAGCTGCCAGGTGGATGCAGCAGTCAAATTCAATCTCGTGTTGGTTCTTTTGATTTTTCTGCTCATTTCAGGTACTGCAACCGAGGATCCGCAAAAATGTCTGGAACTGACGGTCGGATTCGAGTTCAGAGAAGTGCCCCTGGAAACTCCATAAGCCAAGAACAAACATATGACAAAAAAGGGACACTTTGACTTGACCACAAGGAGCCTTTTTCAGTCACCAGGGTGGGCCAGACACCCCTCCCAGATAATGGAAGTCCGAACATTTTGAAATTTTTTCTAAGTCCCAAAAAAACTGTTTCTCGGTTCCCATTGCCGAGTCCGGTCAAGAATGAACTGTTTCTTGGGTCACATTGAGTTCATCCCAAAAATGGTTAGCGGCAGCCAAAACCGATTAAGTTTGGTAATGTGAGGCGTGTAGAGCACTATGTGGAAAGTTCAGAGTGCTATGTGTAGATGTAGAGCGCTATGTGGGGGGTGCAGAGCGCTATGTGTGGGGTGCAGAGCGCTATGTGTGGGGTGCAGAGCATTATCTGAATATGCAGAGCACTATTTGGGGTTGGAGAGCGCTATATGGGGGGTGCAGAGCGCTATGTATACGGTGCCGAGAGCTATTTGTCGGAGCAGAGATCTATGTGGGGGGGCAGAGCGCTATAGGAGGTTGTTCATTAGGCATACTCTGCCATTACGTGGGGTCCCAGTGACTAGTCAGGTGCCAGAAAATCCTGGCGGAAGTCAAAAGATGTAAAGTGTCCCGAATATAGATTTTCAAATTATTAACAATTGGTTGGAGATATAAATCCACATACGCACAGGGTCTTTCATTAAGACCTGCTATTTTTGCCATAATGGGCCTACCTGGTGGATTGATGAGTGACTTATGAACCATCGGGAGAAGGTAATGTGGAAATGGTAGGATTAGATGTAGTCAGGAAATCTCTTATAAATAACTCAACATGAAAAGGCATCCATTAATTAATTTAAATTCAATGTCTTCAGAAAGGAAAGTGGGATCTGATGGAAGAATCATCTAGAGACCTGGGTTATGTAGTTGTCTCTTTGCCTCCATAGTAGAGAAATCAATAGGCCAGAGAACAAGTTCCACTCTTGTCAGCCTCTGTTACAACAAAGGACTGGTTGCTCTTGAGAGCCAAAATAGCCTCCCTCTCATCCTTAGTTCAATTCTCCTGTGTCTTTCTATGGATTTTAAGTGCTTGAATGTCATGAACCATGGTATTAAAAAGTGTTGATGGTGGGAAAGATTGTAAAAGGTGTGTTGAGATGGAAGTTTAAGATGAAATGGGCTCCCACCTGAGGGTTCCTCATTTTCAGGTAGGAGATCCAGCAGATCTTGAAGAAGGTTTGATGCTCAATATCTGAAATAGTGTTAGTGACTGTTGGATTATGGTACAGAAACTTGAAGGTGAGGTTTTCACAAAAACCTTACCTATCTTTAATAAGTGTAAATTTATCAATAGTCTGCATGGGAGAAAAAGAGACCCTTTTCCAATACAGTTCTCTGTTAACTCATAGCAGGACAAATTGACAATATGCAAGTTGTGCTCACCAGTCACTTCTAATGCGTTAGACTTGTAAGTCTGAACCTGGTCCAACTGGAGTCAGTTTACTGTGACCAGCAATAAAGAGTTTGGGTAAATTCACATTCTTTTCTTTGCCATGGCTGCTGCCTAAGAGATCAGAAGTGTCTAATTAAGCACAAGACATTTAAAAAAAAAAAAAAAAAAGTGTATACATTTTATACATCCCTATTAACTATGACTTTAAGAGATCCAAAGGTCTATTGTGAAGTAACAAGACTTTTTTTTATCTCAATAAGCACATCTATTACAAATATAAATACATGGTTTGAGGCCTTATGGTTCAAGGGACAAAAACTAATGTTTCCAGAACACCTCATGTTTTCTTAAAAGATGAGGCCTGTCGCGCCTTTTTTCCAGATAGGAGGACATGTTCCAAAATTTTAATTAATTTGTTAATGTAGATCTCAACAGTGGTATCTCTGTCGCACATTAGTATTGATATGTGCTCTATGTTTAGGCCTTGTACACACAAGAATGCATTGGCTGACAACTGCGAGAGGAGTACAATACTACTCTACACTTCCAATATGTTTGTGCTTAATTTATTAATTTACATTGCAAACCACATTATTTCCTCAACACAACTTAAGAGCTCAATTCAGGAGAAGGTCTAATGTGGAAATGGTGCAGCTGAAGACAAAGTCCTGCACCGCCTGCCCTCAGGTTACCTTCAGGTTCAGTGGCACACGTGCTGATGATTGTGGTGTAGCGCTCAATATACTTCAGGCGCAGCGTGCTTGTCAGATAGCAGGATAGCCATGAAATCCAGCAAAGGAAGGAAGAAAACTGACCGCATATAGCTGCTATGCCGAAAGATTTTTATTCAAACATTTTCTCCATGGGTGCAGATAAAAATGCGGGAGGTGGCTTGGATGCGAGTCCCTCCAGGAGGACGACGGCCGTTTCGTCTGTGAATCAGACTTCTACGGGTCTACATGTGGGAGCGTCCGTACACACCTTATAAAGGGGAGTGCATCCAGGTCACGTCACCGCACATTAAAAACAGAGAAATCACCACAACTCAGTGATTTGCATACATGCAAACAGATGTTTCACTTAAAAACATGTTTAAATAAACAGTGTAACAAACATTTCCATAAAAAACACATCTAACAAAAAAGGAAAAACCAGAGGTCGCAAGGGCATAATAAAATAACATATCATGACATGTGACATCATGTTCATATTACTATTCTTGATGATATGGTTATTCATTTATTAAATACTCAGGACTAGATTACCTGCTCTAAACAAAATTATAAGAACACCGTCAAATCGTTACGGTCATTTAAACCCAGGTTTCCCTGTGCTCCAAATTTTATTATCAATTTTGCTTCCTTTTGTAGCAACAATTTATGGAGATCGCCCCCTAATGTGGAAATGGTAGAGCGGCAGTGACCTACTTAAAGAAAAAACGTGTCTCTATTTCCTGAAGAGAGTGGCTACTGACAATTTTGGTCCCATGTGGAGACGCCTCTCCAACTGGAGTCAGGCTGCTGAGGAAACAGCCATACAGAGTTTGGGTACCTTCCCCCATAGTTTTCTTTGCCAGGGCTGCTGCCCTATGAAAGTTGTAGGTACATGGGATACCCCTCCCTGATGAAGACTCTTTTCCATGCGGCGATGCGCATTGGAGAACACTAGGCAGTCCAAATTTCAATAAGGGTCTCAAGATAATAAATTTCTATTATTTCTGCATATTTTTTCATGCTTTTCTTTTGAGCAGCACATAGGCATTTCAAAAATGATGGCTTAGTCATAATAAAGAGCCTTCAGCTTTCCTGTGGTACTTTTAATGAATCTCTCAATGCTGAGTACTTAAAATGAGGGGAGAGCACGTGATTTTTATTTCAATAAAGTATAGTAACATAAGAAAATATATAAAAGTAACATATCAAAATATAGATGGCAATATAAACTTAATGTCAGGTTTTTTGTTGTTTTTTTTTATTAAGACATGACTATGCTATGATTAAAAAGGAAGTCTAGGAACTAGGATTAAGGCCTCTCACACATACGTGAAAATCATGCACGTGCAGCGAGACACGTATTTTCCCTGCGTGTTGCGTTTGGTAAGTACGTGTCTCTGGTACGTGCGGGCCACATGTGTTCTACGTGTGCTATCCGCGATAACACATGGAGAATTGGTAGTTTGAATACTCACGTGGTAGATGCTGCTGTCCAGGGTACTGATCTTCGTCTCCAGCCACGCCCACTCACCGCTGTTGCTGCTTCCGGCCGAGCGGAGGGGCGGAGATTAGCGCCCGGGACATCATGCCCACCTCCTTAACATGCTCATAATGAGCGGCGGTTGGCAGCAACTGTTTGCAGCGGAAGATTCTGCAGGGCTGAAGGAGGTGAGTATTTTTTTCTTTTTAAAAAATAATGACATGTGTTTCTCCGGCGCGTGGCACACGGGACCGCATCCACACTACATCCATGTGGTATGGGTGCGGGCCGTGTGACACCCGTGATGCCGGCAGAGAAACGGACATGTCGGCGTGAGGAACACACGGACACGCGTAAGTATGGAACGGACACACATTCCATTCCAAAATACTTACGTGTGTCCAAACAATTAGGAATACATTGGTCCACGTGTGTACGTGTCTCTGGTACGTGAGAAAACTGCCAAACACGTACCGGAGGCACGAACGTGTGACAGAGGCCTAAGGCTATGTGCGCACTTTGCGTTGAGTTACTTGCAGTTGTAAACGCATCCTATGTCAGAAATTGTCTTTGTCATATTTGGTTTTGACCACAAAAACGCTAAAAATACGCTCGTGTTTTTACCACGTTTTGGCCGAGTTTTTACAGCGATTTACATGTTTTTTCATTGCTTAAACTCAGATGCATTTTGAATACAAATACACTACTAAATAAAGTTTTAACATTCAAACAGTATGGAAAAAAAGAAAAAAAGGATTACAAATATCATGATTAAAATCATATACAAAATAGATTATTTTATTAAAATAATAACTGTGATCTAATATTTATGTATAAAATTCCGTCAATTTATTGACTTGCTTTAATTTAATTGTCAGACTATGTGTGTGTGTAAAGGGACATATCATGCCCATAATATAATGTCAAAAACGCATGCTTTTATTTTGGCAAAAAAAGCATGTAAAACGCTAGGATTTTGATTTTAAATGCGTTTTGAAACTTCTCATTGACTATAATGTTAGCAAAACGCTGCCAAAATGGCAAAAACAATTGACATGCTGCTTCTTTAAATGCAGAGACTTTGACAAAGTTTCAGCATCAAAAACGCTGCGTTTTTAACAGCATTGTGCGCACAAGAAAGCACAATTTCCCATAGACTTTGCTTAAAAATCAAAACGCATGCTTTTTGCATTAAAACGCTGCAGCTCAGTCAGAACGCTGCAAAAAAGCATGAAAAAAAACAAAGTGCGCACATGGTCTAAAGGTGAATGTAACAGAGACAATGCTGATGGGGCTTAGATAATGACTCCTTTCATATGTAACGTTTGTGTCAAACATGGTGTGAATAATGGTGCCTCTAAGGTGTCAATGCATCTGCAGGCAGCTGAAGTTATATGTCCCTGTTTTAATGAAGTCTTCTGCTTACAAGTCATATAAAATTATAATAAATGGTTAAATTGTTTAAGAACCTGAGTCCTCAGTGGTTGATACCTTTTAATGGCTAACTGAAAACATGGTAATGGCAAGCTTTCGAGACTACTCAGGTCTCTTCATCAGGCATGGTATAGCACAAAATCTGAAGAGTCACATATTTATACACAACAGGACACAGAATAGTGCAGTAAATAAGACTGGTACATTTTGCAATGTAACAGCACTTAATATATCATTTTATATTTAAAGATACATTACACGCAATATGGCCTTCATATAGGTCTGAATGTTATTCAGACCTATGTTAGGTGTAGTAAATTCAAACAATAATAGCAACAATCTGATCTTGTAAACCAGATTATGTCCTTAAGGCTGGACTCACACGAACGTAAGAAAAAACGGTCCCATTCTCATCCCATCTATCCATCCATCTATCCATCTATCTATTCCTCTAACTATCTATCTATTTATCTATCAATCTAGTATCATCTATCTATCCATCTATCTATCCCTATCTCTATCCATCCATCCATTATCCATCTATCCCTCTATCCCTCTATTTATCTATCTATCCCTCTATCTATCCCTTATCTATTCATCTATCCCTCTATCTATCCATCTATGCCTCTATCTATCATCTATCTATCTATCCATCCATCTATCCATCTATCTATTTATCTATCTATTCCTCTATCTATTTATCTATCAATCTAGTATCATCTATCTATCCATCTATCTATCCCTATCTCTATCCATCCATCCATCCATTATCCATCTATCTATCCCTCTATCTGTCTATCTATCTATCTATCTCTCCCTCCCTCTATCTATCCCTTATCTATCCCTTATCTATCCCTCTATCTATCCCTCTATCTATCCCTCTATCTATCCCTTATCTATCCCTTTATCTATCCCTTATCTTTCCCTTATCTATCCATCTATGCCTCTATCTATCTAGCTATATATCTATCTATCTATCCCTCTATCTATCCCTTATCTATCCATCTATCCCTCTATCTATCCCTCTATCTATCCCTTATCTATCTATCTATCTAGCTATCTATCCCTCTATCTATCCATCTACCCATCTATCCCTCTATCTCTCTATCTATCTCTCTATCTATCCCTCTATCTATCTATCTATCTATCCCTCTATCTATCCATCCATCCATCCATCCATCCATCCATCCATCCATCCATCTATCTATCCCTCTATCTTTCCCTCTATCTATCCCTCTATCCATCTATCTATCCATCTATCTATCTATCCCTCTATCTATCTATCCCTCTATCTATCTATCCCTCTATCTATCTATCTATCTATCTATCTATCCCTCTATCTATCCATCCATCCATCCATCCATCCATCTATCTATCCCTCTATCTTTCCCTCTATCTATCCCTCTATCCATCTATCTATCTATCCATCTATCCATCTATCCATCTATCCATCTATCCGTCTATCCGTCTATCCGTCTATCCATCTATCCGTCTATCTATCTATCTATCTATCTATCTATCCCTCTATCCCTCTATCTATCTATCCATCTATCTATCTATCTATCTATCCCTCTATCTATCTATCTATCTATCTATCTATCTCTCTCTATCTATCTATATATCTATCCCTCTATCTATCCCTCTATCTATCTATCTATCTATCTATCTATCTCTCTATCTATCTATCTATCTATCTATCTATCCCTCTATCTATCCCTCTATCCATCTATCTGTCTATCTATCTATCTATCTATCTATCTATCTCTCTCTCTATCTATCTGTCTATCTATCTATCTATCTATCTATCTATCCCTCTATCCCTCTATCTATTGAAAATCTGAAGAAAATCTGCAGCTTGTCAATTGTTGGTACATTTTTGGCCCTCCCAGCCATTGACTTCACTAAAAAAAAAATACATGGGGAAAAAAACACACCAAAGCCACATGAATTTATTGGTGCATTTTTCTACCAGAAGGTGCAGAAAATGTCATTATGACTTTTGCATATTTGGACAGTTTCTGAGCCTTATAATGCAGTTCTCTGATTCAGGTAAGCTGGCTATAGTTTTTTTTTCACTCTGTGCTGTGCTGCCGACTTCCCCCAAAGAAAACATCTCATTATCTCATTACCATTCAATGTGTTGTCACACAAAAGTGTCAATAAACAAACTCTTATCCCCCTCCTATCCTATCCCAGTGGGTTGCTTTGCTTTAAAAGCAAAGCAATGGATCTCTATTTTCAGATTGGACTTTCAGTTTTTGTTTGATCATTCCTAAAGTGTGGAAAGACAAAATTAATGACTGTTAGTACACATAAGGAAATGTATATGCAATTTTTATAAAACACCATATGCAATTATTATTGCATATGGGGTCCACAGTATACGCAATAGGTATATGCCTTGGTGGAGCAATTCTTATAGCTCAGCTTATGGGCGGTACATTAAACTCATAAAGTATGTGTTTTTAGTGAAGAAATAAATCACTTGGGGACATAAAAACAGGAGTCATTATTTAAGAGCTGTGGGAGGCAGTATTTAACACTTTCAGCCTGCCCCCCAAAATATGTCTCCTCAAATGTACCCCACAATGTTACAGTTACCAAGAAAAAATCACATGGTGATCAGACCCTACTTGGGGCAATTCTTGTATCTCGGCTTATATTATATTATTATATATTATTATAATATTATCAATAAATATAACAATTTTAATTGGAATTTGCTATCTCACTTCTCTATAGGGACCAACAAAGTACCTTTCCCTTTTGAAACTATGCATTCTGTTAAATGAACACAAGATAGAGATACACCTGTTCTTTTGCTAATAAACTGAATGGCTTAAACTCTGCTATGGTGAAAACTGTATGATACGAGCTTGGTTTATTGGTGGTATTTTGTGAAATGAATCAAGCTTATAACATAATTATAGGACCCAGTATAATATATTGTATTCTTTAATAGTCAAACGTAATGAAAAGCTCACTGTCCCCCCTGCTCATAAGCTATTTGTGTTTTTTCAGTTCTTAAAAAAAGACTTTTCATTCATTGTGCTGAACTCAAAACTTCCCCCTAAACAAGCAATTAAGATTCATTGTCTTTTCACACACAAGGTTCAATGTACAAACTCTTAGCCCCTCTCCCCCTCCCAACAATGCAGGGAGAGCAGGTAATGTTGCCATCTACTATTCATTTTTAAACTTTCACTATAGCAGATGTATGTCCATATCACCATCGGTTCACTCTTCAATATACAGCTCAAAATAAAAAAATTAAGTGAAAATACACAGTCAGTTGTGTATATGCAAGATAAAGCACAGGTGGACTGGCTGGTGCAAACATAGAGCTGTGTGTTAATATTATAGTAAGGATATTAATAAATCTTTTTTCAGTTATTTTCTTGTTATTTTTATGGTGTAATTTTGTTATGTAAGCATATTATTATTGACTACCCACAGTTTACATTTATTATCGGATGTGCTCTTCTGGGTGCAGACTTCAGGGGCCACATCCTAAAATAAATATGCACTCTGGGGCCCAGATTGCCTTTTCTGATGGTAAGTGCTAGAGAAAGTGGGTCACAGTGTCCCCAGGAAGCCCAAAGCCCCCTCTACAAACATCTTTGTTGGTTGTCGATCAGACCTCTGACTCATACGAAACCTGCACAGGTCTTTCATCCCCTTTTAGCGCCGAAGCCATGGAAGCTAGAAAGTCAGGGCACCACTCAAAAATTAGGGCTTCTTAATTGATGTACAAAGACATAAATCCATGTGACACATTCATTTCTGCTCTGAATGTATGCAATATTAGAATCTTTTCACTGATTATGGGGTATCCCAGGGCACTGCAAAGAAAGACATGTCACCAGGACATTCAGGTGCAAAAGATGTGGCACCCCAATACCAGATAAAAGAGGATAAATCCAAAAAGCTAATGCGCAGCTTTTAAATTTGGGTACCCCAATGGGTGACCCAGTTTCACATAGACACCCCAAATGGTGAACACAAAGTAAATGCAATATTAGAATATTTTTAGAATCTTTTCACTAATTTTGGGGTACCCCATGATGTGCCAAAGACAGACATGTCACCAGAACATTCAGGTGCAAAAGATATGGCACCCCAATACCAGATAAAAGAGGATAAATCCAAAAAGCTAATGCGTAGCTTTTAAATTTGGGTACCCCAATGGGTGACCCAGTTTCACATAGACACCCCAAATGGTGAACACAAAGTAAATGCAATATTAGAATATTTTTAGAATCTTTTCACTAATTTTGGGGTACCCCATGATGTGCCAAAGACAGACATGTCACCAGGACATTCAGGTGCAAAAGATATGGCACCCCAATACCAGATAAAAGAGGATAAATCCAAAAAGCTAATGCGTAGCTTTTAAATTTGGGTACCCCAATGGGTGTGCCAGAGACAGATATGTCACCAGGACATTCAGGTGGAACAAATGGGGTACCCCAATACCAGATAAAAGAGAATAAATCCAAAAAGGTAATGCGTAGCTTTTAAATTTGGGTACCCCAATGGGTGACCCAGTTTCACATAGACACCCCAAATGGTGAACACAAACTAAATGCAATATTAGAATCTTTTCACTGATTTTGGGGTACCCATGACCCCAATACCAGATAAAAGAGAATAATAAATTCATTTGGAACACAAATTTCAAGTGTGTGAGGAAAAGAAGATTTAGAAACCAGAGGGTGACGAGAGGTTAAACATGAAACTCAGTCACCCCCACTTCTGAGGGCGTCCCGGGGCACCCAAAACACCGATATATCACCTGGATACTCAGGGCTGTAAAAACAGACAAGGAAAAATACTTGTAGCTAGTATGTAACGTCTGTGTTACAAAAGAAGTAACGACTATGTTACAAAAGGAAAAACTGGGCGCGCCTGTGTTACAAAAGAAGAAGCATAAAACACACACGTTTCAAGGACAACCTCAATGAAAATGAATTGACTGAGGCTGGACACATCAAATCAGAATGTGTCCAGAAGTGTACACATCTCATACTTGTGCTCACATGATCGTCCACTCTCTCCACTGGCACCGGAACACCCCACCGCAGTCCCGCTACTCAATGTCGGGCCCCCGCTCCTCGCCTCAGGCCTCTGAGATGCGTACTGTACCAGCAAGTATTTTTTTTACAAAAAAAGCACTTTAGATAACTCTATATTAATCTTTTTACAAAAAGTTCTCCAGAATTTCGAGACGAACTGCGTTCCTCTGTCAGAAACAATATTTTCAGGAACTCCGTGTAACCACACAATATGCCTAATGAACAACCTGCTAAGCGTTTCAGAGTTTGGTAAACCGGACAATGGAACGAAATGACACTGTTTACTGAATCTATCCACTACTACCCAGATACAAGTCTTCCCTTCTAAGGGTGGAAGGTCAGTGATGAAGTCCATGGAGAGGTGAGTCCAAGGACTTTCTGGAATAGGTAGGGACTGGAGAAATGCAGCGGGACTGGTACGGGGTGTCTTTGGCTCGTGCACAAGTTTCACAGGCCAGTACGTATTCCTTACAGTCCTTTGCTATGTTTGGCCACCAAAAGCTCCTAGTTACAAGTCAGAGGGTATTGCCTATACCAGGGTGACCTGCAAGGACAGAATTATGGGACTCCTGAAGTACCCGTAAACGAAGTGGGGAAGCGACAAACAGTTTACGGTCAGGAGTGGTTTCAGGTGCCTGGTCTTGGGCATCACGGATTTGTTCTATCAAATCTATGGATACCGTTGATACAACAATGCCCTTACCTAAAATAGGGACTGGTTCGATGTTTTCTGACTGAGAGGGACAGAAGTTACGGGAAAGTGCATCAGCTCTTGTGTTCTTGGTACCGGGCCGAAACGTCACCATGAAATCAAATCTGGAGAAGAACAATGCCCACCTAGTTTGCCTAGGATTGAGTCTCTTAGCAGATTCCAGATAAGTGAGGTTCTTATGGTCTGTGAAGACTGTGACCTTATGTTTGGCGCCTTCGAGGAAGTGGCGCCATTCCTCGAAGGCCCATTTAATGGCCAACAGCTCACGATTACCAATATCATAGTTTGTCTCGGTGGGAGAAAATCTGCGGGAAAAGAAGGCACAAGGACGGAGTTGAGTGAGAGACGGAGTACCTTGGAATAGCACCGCTCCCACTCCAACCTCGGATGCATCGACTTCCACAATAAACGGACGCATAAGGTCAGGCTGAACCAGAATCGGGTCTGAGGAAAAACATTCTTTTAATGTAGCGAAGGCATGGATTGCCTCTGGCTTCCAATTAACCACCTCAGCCCCCTTTTTAGTCAAATCGGTGAGGGGTTTGGCAATCTTGGAAAAACCCCTAATAAATTTGCGATAATAATTTGCAAACCCAAGGAAACGCTGCAAGGCTTTCAGGGACTTGGGTTGCACCCACTCCTTAATCGGCTGTAGCTTAGAGGGATTCATGCGGAAGCCTTCTGCAGACAAAATATAACCCAGGAAATTAACCTCATCAACAAAAAAAAAACACATTTTCCATACTTAGCAAATAGGGAGTTCTCCCTGGGTCTCTGGAGTACAGTGCGGACATGTTTGACATGTGACTTAGCATCAGGAGAATAAATCAGGATGTCATCGAGATGGATCACCACATATTGACCACAGATATCTCTGAAAATGTCATTAACAAAGTTCTGAAAGACAGCCGCGCATTTCTTAACCCAAAAGGCATTACTAGGTACTCATAGTGTCCCTCTGGAGTATTAAATGCTGTTTTCCACTCATCTCCTTCTCTGATGCGGATTAGGTTATATGCACCCCTGAGATCCAGCTTCGTGAACCACCGGGCTCCTGTGAGCTGGTTAAAGAGATCAGGGATGAGTGGCAGAGGGTACTGATTCTTTACAGTAATAGCATTAAGTTCACGGTAGTCAATACAAGTTCTGAGGCCACCATCTTTTTTCTCCACAAAAAAGGATCCAGCGCTGACTGGTGACCTGGATGGTCTGATAAACCCTCTCTGCAGACTGTCTGCTATATAATCTTTCATGGCCTGACATTCTGGACCAAAAATATTATAAATCCTACCCTTGGGGATTCGGGAATTGCGGACCAAATCTATGGAGCAGTCATAATCTCTGTATGGAGGTAATTTTTCAGAGTCAGAAACAGAGAACATGTCAGCAAAATCCCTGAATGCATGAGGTATGAGGACAGGTTCAGCTCTAGTCAGGTTAACAAATAATGACATACACGTCTCCTGACACTCAGGGCTCCAGCGCACAATCTCACCTTGGTGCCAATCTATGACCGGGTTATGTTGCGCAGCCATGGCATGCCCAATACCACTGCTGCTGTCAGGTTCTCAAGAACAAAAAATTACACTGATTCTACATGCAGAGCCCCAACAAGCATGGAGATCTCTGGAGTTACAAAAGTAACCACACCCTGAGTGAGAGGGGTATTATCAATAGCAGAGATTTTAATGGGAGAGTTCAGTCTCAGCAAAGGCAAACCCAGCTCTTTTGCTACATCAGAATTTATGAAATTAGCAGCAGAGCCACAATCAACAAAAGCCTGCAGCCACACAGCTTTTCCCTGGTGAGACAATGAGACAGGTAATATTAACTTTATAGGGTCTGCAGGAAGTACCTGGGCGCCTGAGTGAGTATCCTGGGGCTCACTCAGGTGCAGTTGCTGCTCTGGAAGCGATTGTCTCTGATATCCAGGCTCTCCATGATGGTCTCCCCAACATTATCTGCTCCCTTGACGTCGACGGGACTCTGGACATGATGAAGGAGGTGCTGCAGAAGCTTGAACCTGGGCAGATTGGAGCTCTTGTACTTGCTGTGCGAGTCCCCAAACCAAGCCAGACAGGGTCAGCACCTGGTCCATCACAGTTTGGAGAGGATCCATCTCTTTTTTTTTTTGTGTTAGTGGCCAGAAATAAAGTAATGCCTGATTGGAGCGACAGACTCAGACTGGCTGTAAGGGGAGTCTAGAGAAATGCTGCTCACAAAGCAGGACCCCAAGAACTCTGCAACCCTTTAACCCCTATACAGGGATTTGGAATTACACAGAGCTCCAGAGATCACTACCTGTGGTAGGCTGTAGTCCGTGGTCGTCAGGCAGGGTCAAAAACCAGGAGATGCAAAACAGGAACCGAATCGGCAGCCAAGGGCATAGTGAGGAGAGAAAGCAGAGGTCAAATCCGGAACTGGCAGCAAGGTACAAAAACGACAGGCAGGAGCGTAGACAAAAAAGAAGCAAAGGTCAGCGCACAGGAATCAACATACAAACAGCACATGAGCCAGGAGTACAGAACTATTTCTGGCAGTGGTTATGTGACAGGAGGGGGAATAAGAAGGGTGTGGTGTCTTCCCATTGGCTGCAGGTGAATGTTGGCAACTTCAGCTGGAAGACACACACTCCACCTACAGTCAGCCAGTGGTACTGCAGGTTCCAGGGAAACCCAGCCAGGTGGATGAGTGGAGCCTGTGACTCCTCTCCCATCACCAGCACTATCCATGGTGGGAACATGGCGTTGTCTGGTGATCGGAGCAGAAGTCGCAGGAGCGGGCTCCGGTGGGGACGTGACAGAACCATTACAGTCAGCTTCTGATAAACTGATTTCCTTGAAAACCTGCCTGCTGGTAGCCTTAACCTCTGCTTGTCGTATTAGCGATATCCAGGCTCTATCTATTGACCCTCCATTTATGCAAGTTTTACGGCACAAAATTGTCCTTAAAACAGACCCTGCTTATTTGCCTAAAGTAGCCTCCCATTTTCACAGGAGTCAGGAGATTATTTTACCTTCCTTCTTTCCCAATCCAGCCACACTTGAAGAAAGTAGATACCATACTTTAGATGTACGAGACGTTTTGCTTCAATACATTACTAGAACAGCCTCCAGGAGACACCATAGGTCTTTGTTTGTATCCTTTCAAGAAGCTAGAAAGGGATACCAGGTGTCAAAAAGCACATTAGCAAGATGGGTGAGGGAGGCAATTGCTGTGGCATATACAGCTAAAGAAGAGCCACTGCCACTGACTTTGGATTGCATATTCCTTCTGTTTCTATCTACACATATATAATTTGGTGTCTGTTCACACACAGCTACCACGCCCTTTCCACAGGCATTGTTATTTAAGCACCATATGCTTGGGCCTGTTCCGCCTTAATTCATAGCTGCTGGGTGGGCACTGTGAGGGCTAGTCTTTACATTGTCCCAGTGTGTGCGGCACACAGCTGCACGTGCTTGGGACGTAGACTGCCTTTATTTGCAGTTTAGCCTGTCTTTGCAGCATGGGAGCGGTTCTGACATGAATTAGGTATATATTTTCTTTAATATGGTTCTGCTTTTAATTTAATTACATAGCCGTATGGCACATATTTCTCTCGTGCCTCCCCCATACTCTGGAACGCTCTACCTCAGCATATCAAACTCTCCCCTACGGTGGAAAACTTCAATAGGAACCTCATCTCTTCCAACAAGCCTACAACTACAATAACCCTCAGTCGAGTACACCACTGCGCAACCAGCTCTGTCCTCACCTATTGTACCATCACCCACTCCCTGTAGACTGTGAACCCTCGCGGGCAGGGTCCTCTCTCCTCATATACCAGTCTGTTTTGTACTGTTAATGATTGTTGTACGTATACCCTCTTTCACTTGTAAAGCGCCATGGAATAAATGGCGCTATAATAATAAATAATAATAATTAATAAATATAGCGTAGGACCCCGCTATAGAGATTTGCCTTGACGTTGGCAGGGGCGGCTCAAATTATTGATAAATCATTTGCTTAAAATCTCAATTTGCATTATAGTACAGTTTGAATAATTGTGAATTTACACTAAAAAATTTTTTTTTTTTGCATACCATTCTCGGGCAGTGCTGGCTCTCCCCCTCTTTGACTCACTGCCACATAGTGTATGGGCTCATTCCACTCGAGCAATGGCATCATCATGGGCAGAGAAGGCGGATGTCTCCATCGCTCACATACTGTATGTAAGGCTGCTACTTGGTCCTCGCCTTCCACCTTCTGTAATCACTGATTTGATGAAGTCCAGGTTCATGGGGGTTTTTCAAACTGAAGGTTTATTTTTCCATCCATCAGTACTCCAGGTAATAGCCTGTTTACGTTTGGGAGTTGTAATGAATGATCTGTTTGCACACATAATGTGATTATTATACTCCTGTAGTAGGATTTTTAGCTTTCCATATCTTGGTCTTGGTTAGTCTTAAATAACTTTTTCTGACACTTGTTTTATACCTTCAGGGTGTGGTATTCTTGCACAGAGCGGCAGTCTCAGGACTCACCTGACTAAATTTTTAATGCATTTAATGACACTGTGGTCGATTTACTTTTAAGATCCATTTGTACTCTGAGCATCTTTAGATTTATCTCACTAGTATTTTCTGAGAAGATCCCTGTCTGTGTAACAATTCTGTCCATTAAAACAAAAAGGTTTTGGTACCGTGTTAGCCAGTTGAAAATGATTGATTGCTCTCAGTGAGAGAAACAAAATTAAAATTTTGTAGTTGTGATACCTTTTAATGGCTAACTAAGATAAAAATAAAATATGATGTTATAAAGCAAGCTTTCGAGACATCTCAGGTCTCTTCCTCAGGCATGATATGACAAAATAGCTGAAGAAACACAAATATATACACAAAACAATTTTGTGTATATATTTTTGTTTCTTCAGCTATTTTGTCATACCATGCTTGAGGAAGAGACCTGAGATGTCTTGAAAGCTTGCTTTATAACATCATATTTTATTTTTATCTTAGTTAGCCATTAAAAGATATCAGAACTACAAAATTTTAATTTTGTTTCTCTCACTGAGAGCAATCAATTCTGTCCATATAACAATCTCTACATTCCCCGAGATGATTCATTTTGGTGATGTCTTTATCATGTTTTTAATCGTCTATTGTGGTTTTTTCATATGAAATAAAATGTGTCCATTTTTGCACATATACTCCTTGTTCTCTCCTTTTTATATGTCCATATGAGTAGTGCCGTCTGAGGTGTTGGTTCTTTGTGACCTCATCTCAGCATAATTGCCTTTGGTTCTAATGTTGAGACTTTTGTACTTCTATAATTATTCAAAGCCAGGGAAGGAGTCTTGCGAGGATAATTTGCATATTCCCAGTGCCTTCTGGGATAAGTGAAGAGTCACCGCAAGCTCAAGGAGAACCGGGTTTTGGCCGTTACAGCCGGAAGGAAGACTTCTGAAAACCGCGTGCCTGGCGGCGCGCGAATTTTAGCCTGTCTTCTTCATTGTGAGCGTGAGTGAGCAAAGTGTGAACAAAAGTAAGTGTGAGTAGAATTGTTTGTATTTAGTTGTTTAATTACTTAACATTTGTTTAGTGCTATCCCCATTAGAAAATGTGCTCCACTATTGCTAATGCGATCCAGTGTACATCTTGTCTCATATATGCAGTCCTTGAAAAGCCGTTCGAGGGTGCATACTGTTGTTCGAGATGTGCGCAAGTTGCACATTTGGAAGCCCAGATACTGGATCTAAATGAGCAGCTGGCAACTCTGAGATGCAATAGCAATATGGAAAGGAGTTTGAGGCTCACTGAGCAGCAGCTTGCTGGGTCAGATGTGGAGGAGGATCGTAGTAGGGAGCAGCAGGACGGTGAGGTAGGTAGCTGGGTGACAGTTAGAAAGGGGGGTAAAGGGAAAAGTGCTAGGAAGGCTAGTCCTGAACTGACACACCCCAATAGGTTTGCAAACTTGGCAGATGAGGGGGATGTCATTACAGGGGTAGCTTTGCTGCAGCAAGGCATGACCTCTGAACGCCAGAGGAGTGTCTGCTCCAGTAAGGGGGGGAATAGGAGTGCAGGGCAGGCAAGACAGGTACTGGTAGTGGGGGACTCAATTATTAGGGGGACAGATAGGGCAATCTGTCACAAAGACAGGGTTCACCGAACAGTGTGTTGTCTTCCTGGCGCTCGAGTTCGGCACATCGCTGATCGGGTTGACAGATTACTGGGAGTGGCTGGGGAGGACCCAGCGGTCATTGTACACATTGGCACAAATGACAAAGTTAGAGGTAGGTGGAAGGTCCTTAAAGATGATTTCAGGGAATTAGGTTGTAAGCTTAAAGCATGGACCTCAAAGGTGGTATTTTCGGAAATACTACCTGTGCCACGAGCCACACCAGAGAGGCAAAGGGAGATCAGGGAGGTTAACAGGTGGCTCAGGAATTGGTGTAGGAAAGAGGGTTTTGGGTTCCTGGAGAATTGGGCCGACTTTTCAGTTGGCTACAGATTCTATGCTAGGGATGGGCTGCATCTTAATGGGGAGGGTGCAGCTCTGCTGGGGCAGAAAATGGCTAGAAGGTTGGAGGAGTGTTTAAACTAGAAATGGGGGGCGAGGGTATTCACTTTATAGAAGGGGAATGTAGTGCAGATAGTGACCAGGGCACAAGTAATGAAATTGGGGGTGGTACGGGGGGAAGGGTTAGGACAGTTAATACAGTAAGCAGGAATACAGGTACAGAGTCATACGTAACGTGCATGTACACTAATGCCCGAAGCCTCACAAATAAGGTGGAGGAATAAGAATTAATATTGTTGGTAGAAAATTATGATATAGTGGGGATATCAGAGACATGGCTGGATGAGAGCTATGACTGGGCTGTTAATTTACAGGATTATAGCCTATTCAGGAATGACCGTACAAATAAGTGAGGGGGAGGTGTGTGTCTATATGTAAAATCATCCTTAAAACCCATCCTGCGTGACAACATATGTGAGGGTACTGAGAATGTAGAGTCCCTATGGGTGGAGATAAGTGGGGGGGAGAATGAATAATAAAATACTGATAGGGGTGTGTTATAAGACGCCGAATATTATGGAAGAGGTAGAGAATCTCCTCATAAAGCAAATTGATAAAGCAGCGAGTCTCGGAGAGGTAATTATTATGGGGGACTTTAACTATCCTGATATAAATTGGGGAACAGAAACTTGCAGTTCCAGCAAAGGAAATAGATTTTTGATAACAATGAAAGATAATTACCTTTCACAAATGGTACAGGACCCCACAAGAGGGGGAGCACTACTAGACCTTGTACTAACCAATAGGCCAGACCGCATATCAAATATACAAGTTGGGGGTTACTTGGGGAATAGTGATCACAAAATAATAAGTTTTCATGTATTCTTTAGTAAGATGTCTAGTAGAGGGGCTACAAGGACACTAAACTTCAGGAAAGCAAATTTTAAACGGTTGAGAGATGATCTAAGTGCAATAAACTGGGATGATGTACTAAGTAATGAAAGTACACAAAGCAAATGGGAGACTTTTATGAGCATCCTGAATAGGGCTTGTGCAGAAAATATACCCTATGGGAACAAACATGCTAGAAATAGGAGGAAACCCCTATGGCTAAATAGAGCTGTAAGGGAAGCAATAAAAGAAAAACAGAAAGCCTTAAAAGAATTAAAGAGGGTAGGTAGTGATGAGGCATTATATAATTATAGAAAATTAAATAAAATATGTAAAAAGCAAATTAAGTTAGCTAAGTTTGAGACAGAGAGACTCATTGCGAGAGAAAGTAAAAATAATTCTAAAATATTCTTTAACTACATAAACAGTAAAAAACTGAAAAGCGATAGTGTTGGCCCCCTTAAAAATAGTCTTGGTGAAATGGTGGAGGGAGATGAGGGTAAAGCCAACCTGCTGAATGACTTTTTTTCTACGGTTTTTATACAAGAAAATGCCATGGCAGATGACATGACCAGTGATACCATAAATTCACCCTTGAATATTACCTGCTTAACCCAGCAGGAAGTACGCCGCCGCCTCGAAATCACTAAGGTTGACAAATCTTCGGGCCCGGATGGCATACACCCCAGAGTACTACAGGAATTGAGTTCTGTGATAGATAGACCATTATTTTTAATCTTCTTAGATTCCTTAATAACAGGGTCGGTACCGCAGGACTGGCGCATAGCAAATGTGGTGCCAATATTCAAAAAGGGGACAAAAACTGAGCCGGGAAATTATAGGCCGGTAAGTTTAACCTCTACGGTTGGTAAAATCCTTGAGGGTTTCTTGAGAGATGCTATACTGGAGTATCTCAAGAAAAATAACCTTATGACAGAGTATCAACATGGGTTTATGAGGGATCGATCCTGTCAAACTAATTTGATCAGCTTCTATGAAGAGGTAAGCTCAAGCCTGGACCAGGGAAATGCAGTGGATATTGTGTATATGGACTTTTCAAAAGCTTTTGATACGGTGCCACACAAAAGGTTGGTACATAAAATGAGAATAATGGGGATAGGGGAAAATATGTGTAACTGGGTTAAAAACTGGCTCAGTGATAGGAAACAAAAGGGTGGTTATTAATGGTACGTACTCGGAATGGGTCTCAGTTCATAGTGGGGTACCACAGGGGTCAGTATTGGGCCCGCTTCTTTTCAACATATTTATAAATGACCTTGTTGGGGGCATGCGGAATAGAATTTCAATATTTGCAGATGATACTAAACTCTGCAGGGTAATCAATACAGAGGAGGATAATTTTATATTACAGGGAGATTTATGTAAATTGGAGGATTGGACTGAGAAGTGGCAATTGAAGTTTAATGTAGATAAATGTAAGGTCATGCACTTGGGTAGAGGAAATAACATTTATGATTATGTACTTAATTGTAGAACACTTGGTAAAACAGACACAGAAAAAGACTTGGGTGTATGGGTGGATGGTAAACTTCACTTTAGTGGACAGTGTCAGGCAACTGCTGCCAGGGCTAATAAAATAATGGGATGTATTAAAAGAGGTATAAGTGTTCATGAAAAAAATATAGTTCTACCCCTGTACAAGTCACTAGTGCGACCGCACTTAGAATACTGTGTACAATTCTGGTCACCGATATATAAGAAGGACATAGCTGAACTGGAGAGGATGCAGAGAAGAGCGACCAAAATTATTAGAGGAATGGGTGGGCTGCAATACCAAGACAGGTTATTAAACTTGGGGTCATTTAGTCTGGAAAAACGAAGGCTTAGGGGGGATCTAATCTGTCACAAACCACCGGGGGGGTCACTCAGAAATCCCCCGCGCTGGCTATCAGTACGTCACAATCGGGGGGTAACAAGTGGGGGTCACCCCTCCTTTATACCTCCCGACCGACAGACAGAGCACGTGATGCGCTCTCTAGCGCCCCTCTTATAGTCAGGCCAATTATGGAATTGCCCGACGATAAGCAAGGAGGCCGCTATACTACTTATGCCGATTATTGAAGGGTCCCCGGTGAGAGTAGGGTATATATTCCCCCGACCTCCGCGGGCGGAATATATAAACTCTCCCCGAATCTCACTGGCCTCCCCACAATAATCCTTGGCACAACTCGCTGCCACCAACCGCTTTACGGTAACTATTAGCCGAACACACAGACGTGGGATTCAAGATCGAGATAACAGAACAGCCCAAGGTTAATTATATGATTTAATCAGCCTAAAGCACACTAGAAACTACAATATATACAATAGGGAATCTACAGAATATACATATGTCAGAGTACAGTTACAGATAAAGCATGGTTTACAACAGGTATGCAATTCAATCAGTTACCTTGTGCGTCTGGCCACAGGGGGGCGCTGTAGACCAGGTTTCTAGGAACTCCCGCAGATGTTTCCTGCACGTGACCCCCAGCGAAAAAACACTGGAAAATGGCCGAAGTAGGGTTATCAACCTGGACAAATCCAGGTCCCCTCCTACCTTAGTGACCTCACAGGGAGCACTGCTCCACCCCTGGCTTGAGTTATGGACAATATCCCAACATGGAATATGGGCCATAACTTTGCCTGGGAGCGTCGTAGGCGGACGCCAATGCTCTCATTGTGACAGTTATGAATTTAGCTACAGAACGAGGGGACTCATGACCTGTCTGCCAGTTCCCCATTGGCTGATATCACGCCTGGGGCATTTCCCAATGTCCTGCTCCCATAAAAAGGGTGTGCCGGCATCGTCCGCATGCGGAGACACCATTTTTATGGTTGCCATATTTATCGGAAATATGGCTTGCGAGATATGAACCATTTTTTACTGGAGTCGTTCTGTCTGGCTATTTCCATAGCCTTGCTAACTAGCTAGCAGCCCCCACTACAGGGTCACGGCAGGGAGTCATCCTGTGTCCATTGTTCCCACACCACCTCATCTCCATATCACAGGACATGGCCATGGAGGTGTAAGTGGAACACTGAGAACAAGAAGGGAGGGGGGCACTGCCAGGGAGTGATGAGGGATTATGACTGGAGTCATAATTCATCTTCATATCCCGGGATTTGCCTCACAGGTGGGCTGCAATACCAAGACAGGTTATTAAACTTGGGGTCATTTAGTCTGGAAAAACGAAGGCTTAGGGGGGATCTAATCACAATGTATAAATATATGAGGGGACAGTACAGAGACCTTTCCAAAGATCTTTTTACACCTAGGCCTGCGACTGGAACACGGGGGCATCCGCTACGTCTTGAGGAAAGAAGGTTTAATCATAATCACAGACGAGGATTCTTTACTGTGCGAGCAGTGAGACTGTGGAACTCTCTGTCGCATGATGTTGTAATGAGTGATTCACTACTAACATTTAAGCAGAGCCTGGACGCCTTTCTTGAAAAATTTAATATTACCAGTTATGTATATTAGATTTTATGACAGTGTATCGATCCAGGGAACTAGTCTGATTCCCGGATGTGGAGTCAGGAAGGAATTTTTTTCCCCATTGGAACTTGTTTGCCACATTGGCTGCTTGGATCCGGGCCTTCAGGGGTGGTGGCTCGAGGGTCTCCGGACCCGGGGGTCTCGCTGACACGCCGAATAAATGGGGGGACATAGATGTACGGGCTAGGCCGTAGTAAGTTTGTGACGCCACCCACGATGTGTGGTGAAGTGGGACACCACCGCTGCTGTTATGGGGCACCCGGGGATGATGTTGTACAGCAAGTTGTTAACCGCTCCATGGGCAGGGATGGTGGTCCCGGGTCCTGGTGACTTGGTGCAGGGGATAGCAACCACAGGTAGTGTTCATGTACTCACTGTTAATAAACCACACAAGTCTCTGGTAAACCAAGGTGATAGTGGCCGGTGCTGCGACTAGTTGCATTCGGGTCCCCCACCCGGCTGGTGGTCTCTATCCTTTTCCTCTGCACTGTTTGTGTAAGGTGGACTTTCCTAGTGTGAAACTCAGGAGTCCGCTCCCGGCTGGATGTGGCCTAAGGAGCCATGCCCGCAGACTCTGGCCCGTGGGATCAATGGGCCCTGGCGGTAACCTCTTATCCCTATCGGTGGGCTGTTGTCTTCTATGAGGGACTTTGGGTGGGACAGGACTTCTAGACCTGGCCTCAATCGGTAAATTAACCAGTCCGCTTGGTTCTGGGTTCTGGCTTCAGGGTCCGAGTACCCCCCTTTGTGCTACTGTTTCCGGGTCGGTTCCCCGTGTCGGTACCGGTGGGCTACAACCCTGTCCCGGTCCACCTCGGTTCTGCCGAGCCGTCTTCCCATCTCCTGCTGACGGAGACCACCGTCTGCCTCCTAGCCAGTGGCACAAGGGGCGTATTTCTATCTCAGTGGGTGCTGTCGTGGACTCCGGAAAATCTCGCATTGGAATCGGACACGTTAGTGAATGATTCAGCTCGCATTTGCGATTTTTTTCTCAGTCCAAATCGGACTGAGAAAAAAAGCACAGTATGCTGCTTTTTGCGAGTTTCTACTGCTAATCTGTCCAATGCAAGTCTATGGGAGCGTGTAAAAAAATTGGATGTCACGGGACTGCACTCACACCATCCTAGTGACATCCGATTTTCTAAATACATTTCTCGCATGTTTCCTAAAACACTGGAAACGAGTGATGTCTCACAATGTCTGTCAATCACTATTCTCTGTCAGTCGGTCTCTCCCTCTCGGTCTCTATTCTCTGTCGATCTGTCTGTCGGTCGGTCACTATCTCTGTCCCTCACTCTCTGTCCATGTCGGTCTATCCCTCTTCCCCCCTCTCTCATACTTACCGATCCCCGATCACCAGCGCGGCGCTGCACGGCGTTCACACTGCTCCGGCGGCTTCTCCTCTTTTGAAAAAGCCGGCCGCTCATTAATCAATCTCGTATTCCCTGCTTTACCCGCCCACGGGCACCTATGATTGGTTGCAGTCAGAGACGCTCCCACGCTGAGTGACAGCTGTCTCACTGCAACCAATCACAGCAGCCGGTGGGCGTATCTATGCTGAGTAAAATAAATAAATAAATAATTTAAAAAAACGGCGTGCGGTCCCCCCCCAATTTTAATACCAGCCAGATAAAGCCATACAGCTGAAGGTTGGTATTCTCAGGATGGGGAGCTCCACGTTATGGGGAGCCCCCCAGCCTAACAATATCAGCCAGCAGCCGCCCAGAATTGCCGCATACATTATATGCGACAGTTCTGGGACTGTACCCGGCTCTTCCTGATTTGCCCTGGTGCGTTGGCAATCGGGGTAATAAGGAGTTAATGGCAGCCCATAGCTGCCACTAAATCCTAGATTAATCATTGCAGGCGTCTATGAGACACCCCCAATGATTAACCTGTAAATTAAAGTTAATAAACACACACAGTGAAAAAATCCTTTATTTGAAATAATAAACAATAACAAAGACCTTCGTTCACCACTTTATTAAGTACGCAAAAAACCCATCCATGTCCGACGTAATCCACGGAGGTCCCTCGATGCTGTCAGCTCTGCTACATCAGAAGCTGACAGAGAGCGGTCACAGAGCACGACCGCTCTCTGTGAGGTCCCCGCTGTGACTGAAGTGAGTCGCGCTATCAGCGATGACGTCACTCAGGTCACCCGCGGCCACAGATCTCAGCGTGAGGGCTTCTGCTGTGGCCGCCGGTAACCTCAGTGACGGCATCGCTGATACCGCAGTGAGCCGCGCTAACTCAGGGGATTTGCGGTCACCGATGAGATCTTCACCGGTGACCGAAATCAGGGCATGCCACACAGACAGAGCCGCAGGATGACAATGAAGTCGGGTGACGTTCATCCGACTTCATTCTGATCGTGCGGCTCTGTCTGTGTCTGCTGTCAGCGGCTATTCAGCTCTGCTACATCGCTCTGGCTGTGTCTGCTGTCAGCGGCCATGTAGCAGAGCTCAATGGCAGATAACAGCTGCTGAGGAAAAAAAAGGAACACACACGCATTACACACGCTAGCCAAATCCTTAATTTATTCAGAAATAGCATCGCACTTGTGTTGCACTCGCACCTAACGTGAACTAAAATCAGCCGAGTTTTTTTCAGCCCAGTCGGACCGATTTTACTCGCATAGATGTGTTTCCAGCCTTAGGAAGTAGCTCTAACCATTGAGCCACTGCCTCTAATGAGAAGCATACGAAGATTTGGTTATCTTGACCTCTGCATTGCAGAATGAAATCTCCTGTGACAGCGCGGCTCACTTCAGGTGCTGCGTGGAGAGGACACAAAGCGCTCGTGTTCTACTGTGCTTCCGGTCATCTTCATGTAGCAGAGCTGACAGTGTTGTGTGGATAACTTCGGACCTGGATTGTTGTTTGGGGATTAATAAAGAGGTAAATGAGGGGGGGGTTGTCTTTTATTCCAAATAAAGGATTTTTCATTGTGTGTGCTTATTTACTTTCACTTACAGGTTAATCATGGAAGGTATCTCGGGGAGACACTGGCCATGATTAACCTCGTTATTACCCCGATTGCCACCGCAGCAGGGCAATTCAGGATGAGCCGGGTAGAGTCCCGGGACTGTCGCATCTAATGGATGCGGCAATTCCGGGCGGCTGCTGGCTGATATTGTTAGGGTGGTAGGCTCCCCATAACGTGGCGCTCCCCATCCTGACAATACCAGCCTCCAGCCGTGTGGCTTGATCCTGGCTGGTATCAAAATTGGAGGGGACAGCAGTTTTTTTTTTTAATTATTTATTTTACTGCACGATATAGACCCGCCCGCCGGCGGCTGTGATTGGTTGAAGTGAGACAGCTGTCACTCATCGTGGTGTCGTGTCTGACTGCAGCCAATCATGGGTGCCGGTGGGCGGGGAAGGCTCAGAATACCTGATTCAATAATGAAGCGGTAGCCATTTTCAAAAGAGGAAAAGCCGCCGGAGATTTGTGACAGCTGTGCAGCGAGGCGCCCGTGATCCGTGAGTAGGATAGAGATGGATTGTGCTGGGGACGCAGGACGCATGCACATACGCAACGTGCGCACATACTTCCTGTGAAAAGCCATGCTTTTGGTGATTGAACCGTTCTCGAACGTAACTCGAACTGCCGAACTTTAAGCAAATCGTTCGAGTTCGTCGAACGACTCGATCCCCCCCTCTCAAAATCACTCGAACATTAAATTGGCGAACCGTTCGACTCAAACATCACTCAACTCTAGTCATTAGCCTCAGAGGTCTGTAGAGCCTTTATGGCCCAGTCCTTTAGGACTGCAAAGTTTAAGTCCGCGCATTCCAGGGCCCACAGCCGCAGTTGCTTGCGATCCTCTGCTGACCCCAGCATTTTATTGCTCTCTCATTCATTGATAGTCTACTAGTTTCAGGGTGCGCAGTGCAGTTTGCAATCTCAGGGCATAGTCTCTAATACTGTTCTGGGGATGTTGCCTGCAGTTGTAAAATTGCATCCTTAGCTCCGCCTCCGTGTGGGTTTCAAAGAGAAGTGTAGAAGGGGTTAACGCCGTGTATCAGCCAAAATGAAACTGTAGAGGAGTTGATGAATAATATCTTTCTTTTTATTTCATCTGTCTACGCGTTTCGAGGTCAAAAACCTCTTCCTCAGGACCAGTACATCAACAAAAGGCATCCTGAGGAAGAAGTTTTTGACCTCTAAACGCGTAAACCGATGAAATAAAAAGAAAGATATTATTTATCAACTCCTCTACAGTTTTATTTTGGCTGATGCACGGCGTTAACCCCTTCTACACTTCTCTTTGAACGTTCATCCACATGGGGCTGCAGCAGACACCATCTTCTCATGCTTGTCAGTAGTTGTGACTTTCACAACCATACTAGGTGTGTATATCTCCTATATACTGCACTTGTCCATCTGGTGTTACACTATTAGCGCTTCTTAATTTTAGATTTATCCGTGCGGGTTTCAAAAGCTACTTGTAGTTTTTCAAATATGGCAGGTACCGAGGCCCGATCCTCATCAGTCCATGTCTCTACCTCCTGCTCTGCTGCACCTGTCAGCTGTCCAAGCACCACGGATTCGCGCTGCCAGCCGGTCATTGCATACATATCGAGCACAGTACATATCTTTTTCTTAAATACCTGCAGGGCATCAGGTCGGCCATCATACTCGGGCAGCCAGGCGCAGCGGGCACGTAAGGTAGGGTGATCGGCATAACCTGCGTGACCGCCGGGACCGCAGGCACCGCCGCTCCTGCGACCGGAGTGGGGCCTGCTGCTTCTCTGTCATCTTGCACCGCCAGGGGAGCCGCGGCTCCGCGTTCACCATCAAGTGCTGACATCCTTCCGGTCTTTTCCCCCTTGGTTTTTCAATAGCAGTCTCGCGGGACCCACAATCCTTTGCGACTTCCGGGTTCCGCCCGCGTTCTTAGGGGGCGGGGCTTAGAACTCACGCTCTTTTGGGGAAGAAGATGGCGAGGTTGCCCTTTTTGGCGTCAAAATGGCGGGCAAGATGGCGGCAGTCCAAAAATTCCAAAGTTCACGGATCAACAGTTCAAGAACAAGGCGCACTTTATCCAGGTCACGGATGGGGTAAGAATCCCGTTCATGACGCCAAGTTTGTCGCGGGCGGAGGACAGACCATAGCCGGGGGGGGGGCGCTCGAGGCGCTCGGATCCAGGCAGTGGCTGTGGCTCAAGTGGCAGCCGGATCCGGGGCCCACGCAGCCGTCCGTCGCCCACGAGTGAAAAGGGGTTATTTACAGGGGATAGAGTCTTTGTCAGTGACGCCACCCGTGGGTTGCGGTGAGGGATGGTGACACGATGCCTTGTATGTGGGTGCCCGGGGCTGATGGAGCGAGGCAACAAGGTGGGATCCCCTCCACGGGTAGGGGAGGTGTAATCCCGGGGCCCAGGGTATTGTGAGGCCATTGCAGGAAGAAGGGAACTCACAGTTGGTAGTCCTGGTGCTGGATGAGCTGGTGCTGATTTGGAGGGTCAGTAAACACACAGAGTCCTTTTGTAAACCAAGGCCGGATGCCGGTAGCCTCTGGAGGGGTGTGCTGGGTCCCGCACATGGGCTGACAGGGCAGGGGCCCTTTCTCCTGCACTTGTAGTTTCGTGTGGTGACTTAATCCACCTAAAACGGGAGAAGTCTGCTCCCTGTGTTATGTACTGTGGGAGTTGTGGCCCGCGAAAGCTGACCTGTGGGATCTCTGTGGGTTCTGGCAGATGCCCTAGCCTTCTCGTTGGGCTTCCGTTTCGCTCTATCTGGGCAGTCACTGGGACAAAGTCTGGAATCTTGTCCCCGGCTGGTTAATTGGAGAGGGGCTTGCAACCTTTCTCACCCTAGGGTTCAGGTACCCCGTCAGTGCACAGCCTCCGGACCGGATTCCCGCTGTCGGCACCGGTGGGCTACAACCCTGCCCCGGTCCACTTTAGGTATCTCGAGACCGGATCTCCGTCGCCAGTTGCCCTGCTCTGCACTACCTTCTACTACCACTTCACTCCTCTCACTTCCTTTCTCCAGACTTGACTAATTGGTTCCCTCCCCTGACACCTCAGGACCCCTAGGTGGGCGTCACCATCTGCCTGGCCCTGCCCACTGGTGTGTCCCTAATGTCCCGGGGGGGGGGTGACTAGGCTTTTGTGGCTGGTGTTTGTACCAGTGTGGGATGTTGGTAGAATTCCAAGGAGAAGGCGATTCCTGCACCCTGGAGGGGTACAGTCATCTGTGACACCCTAATTTTGTCAGGGCGTCACACAGGTCTATGATTTTGTCCTTGACATCATTAGAAAGCTCTTTGGTCTTGCCCATGTTGTAGAGGTTAGAGTCTGACTGATTGAGTCTGTGGACAGTAGTCTTTTATACAGGTGACAATATAAGACAGCTGTCTTAGGTAACTAGTCGATTAGGCGCGTCTAACTGGTTTGAAGGAGCAAGAACTCAATGGTTGGTAGGGGATCAAATACTTATTTCTCTCTGCAAAATGCAAATAAATGTATATAATGTGATTCTCTGGATTTTGTTTTTGATATTCTATCTATCCCTGTTAAAATTAACCTACCTTTAAAATTATAAATATATATTTTATAAATTATGTTCCTATCTTTGTCAGTGGGCAAACTTACAAAATCAGCAAGGGACCAAATAATTATTTCCCACACTTTATAATGAACCACTGATACTCCTACAAGCTACCTCAGAGCTTGTAAGTATGGAGACTTGCTAGAGTAAATGGATACAGATACCCAAAAGGAAACACAGCAAAGAGAACCAAAACACATGGCTATCAAGCATAGGATTTTGTGTGCGCTAGGTCTAAGGGGCACTTTGCACACTGCAACATCGCAAGCAGATGCTTGCGATGCCGAGCGCTATAGTCCCCGCCCCCGTCGCAGCTGCAATATCATGGTGCTAGCTGCCGTAACGAACATTATCGCTATGCAGCTTCACATGCACTCACCTGCCCTGCGACGTTGCTCTGGCTGGCGTACCGCCTCCTTATTAAGGGGGCGGGTCAAGCAGCGCCATAGCGACGTCACACGGCAGGCGGCCAATAGAAGCGGAGGGGCGGAGCTGTGCGGTACGTAAACATCTCGCCCACCTCCGTCCTGCCACATAGCCAGCGTGAGCCGCAGGTAAGGTGATGTTCCTCGCTCCTGCGGCTTCACACACAGCGATATGTGCTGCCGCAGGAACGAGGAACATCGTAACATCGGTCCTTCCAAAATTATGGAAATGACCGACACTACACCGATGATACGATTTGGACGTTTTTGCGCTCCTTAATCGTATCAAAAAGGATTTACACACTACGATATCGACTGCGATGCCGGATGTGCGTCACTTTCGATTTGACCCCAGCAACATCGCAGCTGCGATGTCGTAGTGTGCAAAGTGCCCCTAGGTGTAATAGGTGCAAGTTTGCAAAAAAAAAAAAAACAAACAACTGTCAATTGACATGGATACAATTAATAAAGAAGCTAATTTTATTAACAATTGTGTAGTGTATTGTGAGGTTGAACTATTAGAATATTAAAAAGAAAGATCTCTATTTTAACATGATAAATAGGAGTATTTCATACTCTGGTGTAACTAAACACTTCAGAGAAACACAATGGTAACATTAACAACCTTGTATTTTTGGCCTTGAAAAAGTTTAAAAAACAAAACAAACAAACAGCTGACAGGCATGAATTTCAGAAATTACATTTTATATTTTTTTATTGTGAGAGAATACAAGCCACTTTGTTCTTAAAGAAACCATCTTGTCTTATATCTGAATGATGTCAATAGGGCTCAACTAACACTGATCGGCGGAGAAGTTTCACATTTCTATACACACCCTTGCGGCGCTTAATGGTGCATAGTTCAGTGGAACACTCTCTTGTTTGAGGTACTATATAAACTGGTCACATGATGAGTGCTGTATTGACTTCCTAAGCACTCGTAAAACAAAGCTTAGTAATTTGCAGTTCCAGAGGCATAAAAGAATTTTGCCCTAAAAAGTTCCGGGACAGACTGCATTATTTGATCTGGATCTTGACTGAGTATCGATCTTTTAGAAAAAGTAGTGCTAAAAGCTGCAGCATAAAAGGTAAGAAGTTTAATTCTTACACTTGCTTTACTTTTCCTAATTGGTTTATCTCAAAATCTGTGCGAGTTATTTTGCATTAAATAGTCTGTTGCAAGAACTGGGCAAAATTACTTTTGTCTTTGTGAATTATGTGTATGGGATATGATCAGTGTGAAACATAATGGTACTTGTATTTGGAGGGTTGCTGGAGTTAGTGTGACATGTTTGGCTATTGTGTCTGATCAACTCAACAGAAGGATCTTGTAGTCCATTTATTGGTTGTATTGTAGGATTTTGGCCTGCAATTCATGTAGGGTTTTAAGTGGCTTTGGTGACTTGTGTGTAATATTTTTATGAATATTATAGAGTCTTGGCTTTGGTGCCTCCCTATATAGAAAATGGGTGCTAGCACTGATACAAACTCTGAGGTAGCTTGTAGGAGCAAGTATGGAGACTTGCTAGAGTAAATGGATACAGATACCCAAAGGAAACACAGCAAAAAGAAAAGTGTTCAGATAATGTGAAGAAATTGATTGCAAAAGAATGTTAAATGCTGAGATTCCCCCTAGATGGTGATAGTCTAATGTGTTCAGTTAAAATGGCTGCTTAAGCATGAAAAGGACAGGGAATGAGGGAGGTGTGAAGCAATCCCAAAACCACATGTTGTGTGAATGTTTGGACAATGGACTGGATGGACTTAGAAGGACTTGGAAAGAACCGTCAGTACTTTTTATCTACAATGAACCAGAAACATGGACATGTATAGTACATATATAGGACAGACTACAGGCGGGAAAGATAATTGTTCAACTTGTAGTTTGATCAGATCTAAAGTTCCTCCCATAGTTACATAGTTACGAAGGTTGAAAAAAGACCTCGGTCCATCTAGTTCAACCTTCCTCCACCAGTTCTACATTTAGTCACTAAGTCATTTATAACCAACAATGTTTTGTGTACTGAGGAAATCATCCAGCCCTTTTTTGAAAGCTGTTATAGTATCTGCCATTACTACCTCTTGTGGTAGTGTATTCCACAGTCTGACCGCTCTAACTGTAAAGAACCCTTTCCTATTTAGCTGTCGGAATCGCTTTTCTTCCACTCGCAGTGAGTGCCCCCTGATCCTTAGTATTGTCTTTGGAAGAAATAAGTCATATACCAGTCCTTTATATTGACCACACATGTATTTATACATATAAATGAGATCTCCTCTGAGACGTCTTTTTTCTAAGCTAAACATATCTAACTTTTTCAACCTGTCATCATATGGGAGGCCTTAAATTCATTGTAGTAGTCTAGTTACCTGCCTTTGAACTGACTAACTTCTGAATGTCCTTTTTAAAACGTGGAGCCCAAAACTGGATCCCATATTCCAGATCTGGCCTTACAAGTGATTTATAGAGAGGTAACAATACGTTGGGATCACGGGATCTTATCTCTCTTTTTATACACCCTAGAATCTTGTTTGCTTTAGCAGCTGCTGCTTGACATTGAGTGCTGCTGCTCAGCTTATTTGTAATGAGAATACCCAAGTCCTTCTCCTGTTCTGTAGTCCTGAGTTTACTTCCATTTAATGTATACGCAGTTATAGGATTACTCCGTCCTAGGTGCATTACTTTACATTTATCAACATTAAATCTCACTTGCCAAGTATCTGCCCATTCTGACATCTTATCCAGATCTTTTTGTAATATTGTACTATCAAGGTCAGTTTTTAATATCCTACATAGTTTGGTGTCATCAGCAAAGACTGACACTTTACTATCAATCCCATCCACAAGGTCATTAATAAAGAGATTAAAAAGAATTGTTCCTGGCACAGATCCCTGCGGCACCCCACTGCTGACTATTGCCCATTTAGAGAATGTACCATTTATGACTACTCTTTGTTTCCTATCTTTTAGCCAATTCCTTACCCAGTTGCATATAGTTTCCCCTAGTCCTTGCTTCTGGAGCTTGAGGGTATGTGCGCACGTTGCTTTTTACCTGCTTTTTACCTGCTTTTTTGCTGCTTTTTCTTCTGCGCTGTTTAATGCCAAAATGGATGTGTTCTTCTATTCAAGCAAAGTCTATGGGAATTTGGGTTTCTTGTTCACACTATGTTGTTCAAAATGCTGCCTTTTTGTGGCAGAACTTTGGTCAAAAACTCAGCTTTTCAAAGAAGCAACATGTCAATTGTTTTTGCCATTTGGGTTTTGCACTGCAAAGCTGAGTTTTTGACCAAAGTTCTGCCACAAAAAGGCAGCATTTTGAACAACATAGTGTGAACAAGAAACCCAAATTCCCATAGACTTTGCTTGAATAGAAGAACACATCCATTTTGGCATTAAACAGCGCAGAAGAAAAAGCAGCAAAAAAGCAGGTAAAAAGCAGGTAAAAAGCAACGTGCGCACATACCCTTAGTATAAGGCTATTATGTGGTACAGTATCAAATGCCTTTGCAAAGTCCAAATAAATCACATCAGCTGCATTACCAATATCCAGGTTTGCACTTACCCCCTCATAGAATCCCAACAGGTTGGTAAGACACGACTTATCTTTCATGAATCCATGCTGTCTGTCCGTTATTATATTATTTTCTGCAATATATTTTTGCATGTCATCCCTTAAAATGCCCTCAAAAACTTTGCATACTGATGTCAGGCTTACTGGACGGTAGTTGCCTGGATCTATCCTCTTACCTTTCTTAAATATCGGTACCACATCAGCAATCCTCCAATCCTGAGGCACCAACCCTGTTACAAGCGAGTCTAAAAGATGAGATACAGCGGTCTGTCAATTACGGAGCTCAATTCCCTCAATATTCGTGGATGAATGCCATCTGGCCCTGGGGATTTGTCAATGTTTAATTTACTCAGACGTAGGCATACTTCTTCTTGTGTTAAATTAATTATATTGGGTGGTGAACTTTGATTTTTCACTTGTTGAATGATCCCTGGTACAGTCAGTTCCTTGGTGAACACAGATGAGAAATGCCTATTTAATATCTCAGTCTTTCGTTTGTCCCCTATAACTAACTTGTTATTATAATTTAAGGGGCCAATACTATCCTTTGTTTTCCTTTTGGCATTAATGTATTTATAAAAGATTTTGGGATTTATTTTAATGTCATTGGCGATTTTTGTTTCAGTAGCTAGTTTTGCTTGTTTGATTACTTTTTTGCATTTCCTATTGATATCTTTATACTCCTGAAATGCTATTTCTGTATTCTCAGCCTTTAAGATTTTAAACGCCCTTTGGTTTTTGTTTTGGCTGTAACTAGATGAGGCACTTCTCCACATCTGTGGACATGTGGCCGGAGACACTCAAACAACTAAAACATGAAGTATTATTATAAGTCTGTAGTACTGAAAGGCTAAATATTAAATGATTATACGGAAACTGTTTACTAAAATAAGAAGCATGTTCCTTTATGCAGACAAATCCAATATGCAGGTCAGATATGTGGGCGACACGGTAGCTCAGTGGTTAGTGCTGTAGTCTTGCAACACAAGTGTCCTGGGTTAAAATCCCACCAAGGAAAACAGCAGCAAGGATTTTGTATGTTCTCCCCGTGTTTGCCTGGGTTTTCTCTGGTTTCCTCCCACACTCCAAAAACATATTCATAGGGAACCTAGATTGGCAACACTGTCCCCATTGGGGCTCACAATGTATGTAAAGCGCTGTGGAATTAACAGCGTTATATAAATGAATAAATATTATTATATTATATAACTGTAGATTGAAAAGTCAGGAATTTGCAAATAGGAATTTGAAAATGCAAATTATTTCACATTAATAAAGTAGTATTTGGGAGTCGGGACAGTCAAAGAATATCTAATTAGCAAGCAATTAGATAAAATGAATATTTGCAAATTTGAAACTCAGGGTTCAATATATTAAAGTCCTGCAGCACTGGATGTGACAGAATAGAGGGAGCAATCAAAGAATTTTAAGGCTATGTGCGCACTAGAAACTGACTTTTTCTTAAGAAAAAAAAACGGACACTCTGAAAGGTAAAAAAACTGCACCAAAACTGCAATGAAATCCGCATGCGGTTTTGCCGCGGTTTGGGTGCGGATTTGACACGGTTTTTCCGCAGGTTAGTCCCTGCGGGTGTTTACCGTTATCTGTGGCAAACACAGCAGGTACTTGCAGAAAAGAAGTGACATGCACAATAATTCTGCAGTGGAAATTCCGTGGGTAAATCCGCTGGTATAAAAAAATGCAGTGTGCGCACAGCATTTTTTTATATCCATAGGTTTTGCTGGGGAATGACTGCAGAAATGTTAGAAACATTTTCTGCTGCAAATCCGCAGTAAATCCACAGTGTGCACACATAGCCTAAATGACGTACCTCAGAGAAAGATGTGATGATACAAAATTCAGTGTCCACCACCATTAACTTGAGAACGACGGCAGCTATAGGCATAGAAGTGGTGTCTAGGTCACATCAAACAGCAGGTGCATACCATATACGTGACCAGCATTCAATGTTTTGGGAGGGGTCATGGGTTTCATATCATAGCATTTCTGTATGCAAGGTGTTGATTCGTATTGAATTGATGATGCCTTTCAATTTTTGAACTCACTTTTTTTCAATATCTCGTTCCGTTTTCAAGATAAAAATGCTAACTCCGTTCTTTTCCACCAGGTGGTGCTATAAGTGGTTTCATTGCATAGCGCATGGCTACTTTACTATACCTAGACACCACTTCTATTCCTATAGCTGCCGCCCTTCTCAAGTTAATGGTGGTGGACAGGATATGTGTGGACACACTGTATATCTTGCATTTGTGGATTAGTTGAATGCTTGCTAGCTTGTATCTTGAAGAGGGAACATTTTTTTAAACAAAATAAAAAAAAAAGACCTTTTTGCAATTGGCAGGACTCAGTTCAAACTTGGATCAAAAGCCAGTAGGCTTTTTACCTTACGGGGTGGGGGGGTGGGGGGGGGGAGGGGGGGGGAGAAAAGTAGCCAGCCCTCACCAACCATGCTGAAAGCACATAGCTTCATTGTCTGTTACAATCTAAAGGCCAACAGTAAAAAAAAAAAAAATACTCTTTAAATAAGAGTTTTCCCATACATTTAGGATATTGGAAAAAGATAATTAACAATAGTTTTTTTTTATTTTGCTGATCTTATCCCAATGAATAAATTAACTTAAAACAAATTTCTTAATACATACTGGAGTAGGGAAGTCTGTTTATTGAAATAGTTTTCAATGGGAAATCACAGTATTTTAATGGTGATTTAAATCGGAAAATTCATTTTTTCACATGAATTTTAGTTGTTTTTTTTTAAATTAATTTTACAAAAATGTACTCCACCAGATGTGTTGCTTTAGTTTATAGTATATTATGTGTATATCAGGAGATATATAGGAGCGCGCTATTTGCGTCCTCAGGAGTTTTCTACCTGCTTTGCCACAGTTCCCTACCTGAATACACATAATTATATCAACACTACTGGATCTCTTCTTGTCTTGTTTCCGTATTTCACGACCAGGTTATCTTTGACATAATTTGTTACACGTGGATCTGATTACCTTCTGTAACAAAGCAGTACTTTTACAGCTACATATACCAAAAATAAGACCATACCAATTACATACAAGTGTGTTATTCTTAAGTCACTTAAACCCTTAAACTAATTGGCTAGTTCAGGTCAGATAATGTTTTTCCCCACCATGAGTCCTTGTTTGTGTCATGCTCCTGTAATCATCACTGTAAGGCCCGTTTCACACGTCAGTGAAAAACAGTGACGTTTTTCACTGGCATGTAAAACACGCACATGTCCCTTGCATGTGCCGTGATTCACGGCACACGTGGGTTGTCTAAGTGCAATCCGGGCTCCGTTCTCCGTGGCCCGTGATTGCACTTAGAAAACAACTCACCTGTGCGCGCTCCCGCTCTCCATGGTGCTGATCGCTCCCGCGGTGCAGCATCCGGCCGGCGGTGACCCCCGCAGCAGCTGCTTCCGGGTCGGCTGTGTCGCGCATAATGAATATGCGCGACAATAATGAGCCGGCTCAGAAGCAGCAAGCTGCACGGGCTGCAGAGGACATCGCTGGACGCCGGGTGAGTAAAAATGATTTTTATTTTAAAAGCACGTTTTTTTCTGGCACGTGTTTCACGGACCACACCACTGCGTGGTCCGTGGAACATCAGTGATGCCAGAAAAAAATGGACATGTCTCCGTGCGGCAATCACGGACACGCGTGAACGCTGCACGGAGACATGGTCAGTGAAACATTGATTATAATGGGTCTGCGTATGTCAGTGATTCTGGTACGTTTAAAAAAAAGCACAAACGCACCAGAATCACTGACGTGTGAAAGGGGCCTTATCTTTTTACTATTTTCCGTATATCTGCCCCAGTCTAAAAAAATTTCATAAAGTTCTGTGAGATGGTAGAGCACTGTGTGATGTGACCCTCATTCTGCTGGTATGATGACTCTTTAGAGTGACTGTTGTGAATCCAGAAGGGTTTTCCCTCAAGCTTCATGGTAGTTTGTGGTTTGGAGAAGGTGGATAGGCCTAACTAATCTTGGCTCACTGCTCTGTCACTTGTCTTTAAGATCACCTCTCCTGACTTGAAACCACATGCTAACGGCACTGACTTAGAATCTGGAATTGGAGAATTCACCTGTTTATCACACTATTTAGTCAATTATATAAGGGTCATATATCACTGGTCAGGCTATCATGCTGTATCTGTGAGAAATATAATCCTATTCTAAAATAAACATAAATATCTTATATAGAGACTTATTTATTAAGAAAAGGAAAACAAGCTTTTGTTTCATGATTTGCCAATGTCCACCTTATCTTGAGGATTTTTACCTTTAATGTTCCATTCAGACTTCCTACTTTCCCACTGCTCTGTGGATGGTAAGGAGTGTGGAAAGCCGCTTATCCCCAGATACTGTAAAATCCTCTATAATAACCTCTGCTATAAAATATTGACTTTTTTATCACTTCAGAACATGCCACCATTTTTTACATACCACCATTAAGGTTTTCAACAATAACCGTTTTCTGCACTGGATATGCCTCAGATCAGTCCTGATAAGAAATTCACACAAGATGCACAAAGTCATATACAGTGTGTCCATCCATATCCTGTCTACCGCCATTAACTTGAGAACGGCGGCAGTTATAGGCATAGAAGTGGTGTCTAGGTATAGTAAAGTAGCCATGCGCTACACAATGAAACCACCTATTGCGCCACCTGGTGGAAAACAACGGAGTTAGCATTTTTTATCTCGAAAACGGAACGAGATAGAGAAAAAAAGTGAATTAAAAAAATTGTAGGGCATCATCAATTCAATACGAATCAACACTTTGCATACAGAAATGCTATGATTAGAATGTGTAAAACTCACAAGGCTGCAGACGTGAAGCGATACCTCATGGAGACCTTCCTACAAGTCATTGGGTATGGTGGCTGCGTGGAGTGGCCACCACGCTCACCTGACCTGACCCCATTGGACTTCTTTCTGTGAGGTCACATCAAACAGCAGGTGTATGCGACCCCTTCACCAACATTGCAGGACCTATGACGACGTATCACAGATGCTTGTGCAAACATGTCACCTACCATATTGCACAACGTGCAGCAAGATACAGTATGCTGTCCAGAGCTCAGATGTGCATTGCAGCTGACGTTGGCCACTTTGAGCATCAAAGTTAAAAGAGCGCCATATGCGTGACCAGCATTCAATGTTCTGGGGGGTCATGGGTTTCATATCATAGCATTTCTGTATGCAAGGTGTTGATTCGTATTGAATTGATGATGCCCTACAATTTTTTAATTCACTTTTTTTCTCTCTCTCGTTCTGTTTTCAAGATAAAAATGCTAACTCCATTGTTTTCCACCAAGTGGCACAATAGGTGGTTTCATTGCATAGCGCATGGCTACTTTACTATACCTAGACACCACTTCTATGCCTATAGCTGCTGCCATTCTCAAGTTAATGGCGGTGGACAGGATATGGGTGGAAACACTGTATACCTACTCATGGTAGATGTATATGATCAATCTGCAATCTCTGGAATGGTAGAGCGGACGAGGGATGTCTTTCTGCCAGGTCTTTACATGGTATTAGGCACACGTCTTACAAGGCTGGGTGTATCTGGCTGGGTACTGAATCCTGATGCCACGCATACCTTGTCCACCACCACACTTATAATTCTGTCAGATGTGTTAACAATGGCCCAGGTAACCCATGGACTAAGTAGAGAGCCCATGGCAGAGAAAGCTTACCGCTCTTTGTCCACAGATCTTCCTGAGTCAGCTGTCTACCTGTGTCTCACACTCCATTCCTTGTTGAACCGCTTGTTCCTGTAGGGATTTAAGAACATGAGGAGTGACAGGTGCCACTGAGGTACTGGTCTCCATTGTTTAAAGACTCAACTCTAGGTTTTTATCACTGTTTCTTTGTTGGCTGCATCTGTGCAAGCATGTCCTCTGGCTCCATCAATGTCAGCCAGGTGTGAGTTTTATCTTTAGTATGCCAGGTTCATTACATAACAGGAGCACCTCCATTTGGGCTCATACGCACTTTTCTCTTTCTAGGTTTCTCATGTGACATTAGGAAAGATCTGCAGCCTACATACACATATGACCATCTTACCCTTTGCCGCTCTACACGCTACAGTGATGAAAATTTTCAAGCCTGCCTCCTATACCAAGAAGAGAGGAGGGAGAGGTTCAACTTTTATTACCTCATGTTGCGTAACCTCAGCATACTCAGTGTAGAATCAATCCAGCATCTTGATATCTGGACCCATCTATGAAAAAACTAAAAATCTGCATTACGAATGAGCTTATCCAAGACATGTTCAAACTCTTCCATTTCTTATTGCATAAGAACAATCATGAGATATATGTTTGTCTGCTGTGTCCTCTGTTAGCTATAAAAATATAAAGAGGACTTTACAAAAAACAAAAAATAAAATAGGTGCACTTTCCCCCCTTTTTGAATCCACTATCCGAAGCAAAGCTGGATTCAAAACTGTATGGCACTTGAGTTCTACATTTAGGGCATAAGAGTCACATTGTGTCTACATTGTAACTGAGAACACCATAAATTCATATTAACTGTAACTTTGTAATGGGGAACCATTTCTGTGACCCTTTATAACCGTGGCTTGAACCACAGAAATGGCTCTAATACAAGAAATGCACCCCTAGTGACAGGTTTAGACTACCTGGATATTAAGCCACAGGTCTCTGCTGTAAATTATGATTTGGGGCAAATTTAGGCTTCTTAAAAGGCTGAATGCAAAAAAAATTCTTTATCACAAAAGTTAAAAAATGATTCACATCACAATATAGAGACTAATAAAAGTGCTAGATGTTATATAGGGAATGACCCCCCCACATGCATGTGAAGGGTAAGGAACGAGAAAATAATAGCATCTAAGGAGACCCGGGGAGCCTTAAAAGGCAGGGTTCCGTATAAATCAACTTGCTATATATAGTAACCCTGTAAATCAACAGCGGTAATAAATGCAAAGGTGCCTAATCAATCATACATGCCTAACAGCTTACCCATGGGTGAATAGATTTCGCCCTTATCCTTCACATGTGTGTAAAGAAACCCAAATTTAGGCTTCTGTATTCTAATCTTTCTTTCTTCCGTGAGATTACCCTATACTAAACAGAACTGTAGTTTGTTCTCTGCTGGTAAACATAAAGAGAAAATAGATGACTCCTAATATAAAATGTGGTAAAGACCGAACACCTTAAATTATTGGTCACAAAAGGAGTGGGGGGGAAATGTGAGAGAATACAAGCAATTTTTTCTTAAAAAAAAACATCTTGTCTTATAACTGAATGAGGTCATAGGGTTTAACTAAAACTGATGGGCGGGGGAAGTTTCAGATTTCTATACACACCCCTGCGGTTCTTATTGGTGGATAGTCCAGGGGAGATCTCTTGTTTGAGGTACTATATAAACTGGTCACATGATCTAATAAAGCAGAATTCTTTGAGTACACCATACTATGTCTGCTGTATTGACTTCAGGAGCGCTCATAAGACAAATCTTATTAATTTGGAGTTGCAGAGGCATAGGAGTGCATTTTGCTCACATTATTAACAACATGGAAGTGGAGGGTCAATTTGATTCTGATGCAATCAAATATGTTGCTAATTTCTTTATTCTTTATATGGTTGTTTTTTCAGGATTTTTAAATGTTGGTCTCATCAGCTGATGTAAATAATTCTATACGTGTTCTAGAAGATTCCATGATTGATTTTAAATCATTTCCCATGATGCAGTTCTATACTCCGTGCCCAAGGCCTCTTTCACGTCTGTGAAAAACCACACACGTTTTGCACAGATGTGTAAAAGGTGTGTATGGCCCTCTGTGTGCCGTGATTTTGGCACATGAGTGTACTCCATGTGCAATCCGTGATAATACACGGAGAACAGGAACTTTATGCTCACCTGTCCCTGGCGCTGATGTCTGTGGTGATGATGTCTTTCGCTCTGCGTTCCCTGGCTCTGCTGACTCCCTGCTGCTTACGGTCCTCGGAGCAGTGAATATGTGATGAGCATAATGAGCAGGGGTCGGAAGCAAATTACAGCAGTGCTGGATAAGGGGAGTGTAGAAATTCATTATATTTCACAGAAACGTGGTTTTTTCTCTGGTACGTGTCACACTGATCACATCCATGTGGTCCGAGTGACAAATGTCCACATGTGGAACACACGGACACACGGTCCATGGGAAAACACATTGATTTTAATGGGTCTACGTGTGCCCATGTCTCCGTTAAGTGTGAAAACGGACGTCCCATGTACCGGAGACACAGTTGTGTGAAGGGGGTCTAAGGCTATGTGCGCACTAGAGCTTTTTACCTGCGGATTTACCCGCGGATTTGCCCCGGAAATTTCTTGAGAAATGTCTGCAATCTTTGTGCAGACATTTCCCATGAAATTCAATGAGAAAAAAAAAATAGTTGTGCGCACTGTGCGGATTTTTCTCAAGAAAATTTCTTGAGAAAATTTTCTCGAGAAACTTTGAGAAAATGTGCATGTCCATTAATTTCCGCAGGTACCTGCGGTATTCCGGGGGTATTCCGCAGGTAGCAATGATGTGCGGTATACCACCGGAATAGCCGCGAATTACCTGCGGGAATGCTCATCGCTGCCTGCGGTTTTGCAGGAAGCGATGTCATTATGCCAGGAAGAGGAGGCGGAGCAGAGTAAACACAGACGTCGCACTCCCTGGACGCCGCACAGAAGCGCTTCCGTGCGACCTCCAGGTGCCCGTGCAGTCTGTGTCCTGCTCCGGCCTCGCGGCTGCCTGCACTGCAGGGTGTCAGTGTCTGCCCGCAGTGTCAGCAGCCTGTCACGCGGCAGCGCAGGCAGACACTAACATCCTGCAGTGCTGGGAGCCGCGGGGATGACGATCGCTGCTGTCAGGAGGTGAGATCATTACCTGCTGTGACGATCTCCTGCCTCCTGACGTCACCGCGGTCACTGCTGTCTATGCCCGTCTCGCGAGCGGCCCGAGACTGTCACTAGCGGTGACGTCACGGGCTCTCGCGATACTTCTGACAACGCGGCGGGCATAGAAGTCAGTGACAGCGCTGACGTCAGCAGTACAGGAGATGATCACAGAAGGTAATGATCTTATCTATGCTCCTGATGGCAGCGCTCGTCATCCCCTGCAGTGACCTGAGCTGACCTATTGATGTTAGCTCAGGTCACTGCATTGCTCTCCTAGCCAATGGGGAACATTCTGTTCTTCATTGACTGGGACAGCGACTATGGTATGGATCGCCGTGCCCCCCCCCCTTATTGGATTACGCCGGACGTGGAATTGATTGTGCTCTTTTCAATAAATTGGTTAAAGAGGGAATGTTTTGGGGAGTGTTTTTTCAAATAAAACTTTTTTTGTTGTCTATTTTTTAATTATTACTGACTGGGTTGGTGATGTCGGGTATCTGATAGACGCCTGACCTCACCAACCCCAGGGCTTGATGCCAGGTGACATTACACATCTGGCATCAACCCCATATATTACCCCGTTTGCCAACGCACCAGGGCGCGGGATGAGCTGGGGCAAAGCGCCAGGATTGGCACGTCTAATGGATGCGCCACTTCTGTGGCGGCTGCGGCCTGCTATTTTTAGGCTGGGGAGTGTCCAATAACAGTGGACCTCCCTAGTCTGAGAATATCAGACCCCAGCTGTCCGCTTTACCTTGGCTGGTGATCCAATATGGGGGGGACCGCACGTTTTTTGTTTTAAATTATTTATATAATTTAAAATAACAGCGTGGGGTGCCCACTGTTTTGGATTATCAGCCAAGGTGAAGCTGCCAGCGGTGGTCTGCAGGCTGCAGCCGTCTGCTTTACCCTAGCTGGCTACAAAAAATGGAGGGACCTCAAGTCGTTTTTTTTTTAATTATTTATTTATTTTATGGCTAAATACAAGGCTAAGCACCCTTTAGTGCCACATGAAAGTCACTAAAGGGTGCCAGCTTAGAAAATGCAGGGAGGTGGAACATTATATAGGTTTTTCTCATCTATCTATCCCTCTATCTATCCCTCTATCTATTCATCTATCTATCTATTCCTCTATCTATTCATCTATCCATCTTTCCCTCTATCCATTATCTGTCTATCGATTATCTTTATTATTTATTGCAGGGACAAACCTGCGGTAAATCCGCGGTAAATCCGCGGCAAATCCGCGGCAAATCCGCATGCGGATTTGGTGCGGATTTTTTCCGCAGGTCCGGAAATCTTTCACTGGCAGAAGTTTCTCAAGAAATTTTCTTGAGAAACTTCACATTTCTAGTGCGCACATAGCCTAAGGGTGTTAAGCGCCAGAAACACACTGTGTTCATCTCCGTCATCATGGACTTTTAATTTGTTTGTATGATTCAAAAAACTTTGAAGATTTTATCCACTGCTGGATCTACCTACTTGTCATTCACTGTGCTCACATTCTCATTCATGAGAGAATCTGAGCACTGGTGAGGAGAAATATTAATCTCTCCTTCTCCATTTCCTTTCTCTGCATATATCGCACTGCACTCTGATTTCAGAGTGCAGGCTGATGTTTCACACAACCATAGACTTGTATGGGTGTGCGTGATCCAAAACACGCTACCAATCGCAACTTGGAGGGATTTTTTGCTCATGGTTAAATCAGCATGAGAAAAATGAATAAATAAAAATTGCATCATTGATTAACATTGGTCCGAGTACAATGCGAGATTATTGCATTACACTCATTCGATTTAAAAGCTAATGTGAGCGAGCTCTTATAGTCTATGGGGATCTATTAGGCATGGATGAAAAAAATGGAATAAGTCTTAAAACAAGAATGAATAACCTTGAAGTATTTAATTTTAGCTAATACATGGAGAATAGTCAATGCATAAATAAAGATTCAGATGGTCTACCTGATTCAGGTTTTTTTTTTAATACAGATGAGAACAAAACAGATACAACAGATGCAAAACAAGAAGTGATAAAATGCCATATGAGAAAGTCCATTTTACATGTATATAAAAATAGACAAGCATGTGTGACTGTAACCCATAGCATATAGACTAAGAAAACATAAGCAGAATCAAAAAATATTAAAAATAGGTGTTTTATTCTTAGAACATTAATTCAAAAAATTGATTGGTTTAGATAATGGTTACTGTTATGAACTGGTAACTGTGGAAGATCACAAAAAATCCCATTAATCAGGAAAAACAACCAAAAGAGTAGTTGGAAACTCAGCTGACCGCAATCCCCTATCAGACAACACTAGAAGTAGCAGTGGGATGTTCCTAACACACCTAGACACCTCATCACTGCCGAAGAAACTTTCTACACCTCAAAGATAGAAATGAGGAATCCTAACTTGCCTCAGAGCAGTCCCCAAAGAAATAGCAAGCCCCCAACATGCAACAACTGTGATGTAATAAAACACAGTACACAGATAGAAAATATAGATTAGCAAAGGTGAGGCCCGACTTACTAAATACAATTGGACAAAACAGATAACTGATTGCGGCCAGCAAAAAACCCTGCAAAAAAATACCAAACTCCTGATAGAAAAAAGACCCTAAGACCACATGGTCTCTCCTCCACTATATAACACTTTAAAGAGAACTGCAAATATAAATGGGAAGAAACAAAAATCACAGAACAAATAATATTCTAAAGTACAAATAATCCACACATGAATAGGGAGCAAGCTCCCTTTCTTGCTGGAGGAACTGCCCTGCTCACAAAAAGCAGAGATTCAGATTCTCACATACAAGAAATCAAACATAGAACCAAATGGAATAAGCAGAAACACCCTTAAGTGCAATTCAGCAATTAAGCACAGAAACTAGCAAACATATCTGGAGTAGATTCAGACACAGAATAAATAAGAGAAACTGAAGGGAAAACTCCCAGCCATCTTCAGAAGCAGCAGGAAAACATTACCACCGGAGGGCGCCAAGGCAGAAAGTGCTCCCCTAAATACACTAGGCTGATTTGCAATAGGACTTCCTGGATTCCTAATTAACTCCAACACCTGTCTGAGTCACAGATTCAAACTCCGCTTCATTACTATTCCTGGCCACCAGAGGGAGCTCCACACCAGCAGCCACTCGGATGACATTCACAACAGGTTACCACATATTTAGACTAACGAACTTACCATATATAAAAAGCACTCAGTGCTGTATGTCTCATCTCTGAGTTTCAAAATCTCTGGCTTGCTAAGATTACATTTTTTGCATGACATTGGAGCAAAAACACCACAAGTTTAGGAAAAGCAGGCACAGATTCCTATGGCTTTTAACATTCACATAAAGAAACAAAGAACTAAATATAAATAAGCCATTATTGATTAAAGCATTTAGTGTACTTTTTAAACAGGTGGTCTAGTACTTTCACATTGATGACCTATCTTTAGGAGAGGTCATCAATGTTTGATTGACCGAGAGTCCGACATCTAGCACCACTGGCGATCAGCTGCTTTCAGTGTCGGCAGCAGGGATTGCTCAGTTTCGGAGCCGCTCACTCTTCTGATAGCGACCGGGTACTGGACATCCGCCTAATATTGATCTGATTGGAAGGCAGATGTGCAGTACCCAGGTGCCATCAGAAGACGGGACAGCTCTGGGAACTGAGCATTTCTGGCCACTTGCCACCACCACCAAGAACAGTGGGGGTTGCCAGGTGTCAGATCCCAGCCAGACATTGATGACCAATCCTGTGGATGGGCCATCAAGGCAAAAATAGTGGAGAACCCCTTTAATCAAGGTTTTGGTTAAAAAAAAAAAAAAAAAAAAATAGCAGTGTGGTAATACGTCCTTATACTGGTTTCCTGGAAGATTTGCTAATCATCAGAGTAAAAAAAAATAAATAAATAGTTGAAATTTTAATTTAAATAAAGATCTACCATTTCCTGGGTCAAAAGCTTTTTGTACTGTACTGTCCATTTGTCAGAACTCTTACAAGGTTATGTTCACATGTACCTTTTACCATGAAAAAGGCAAGCTGTGGCTGGAAAACTGAAGCACAAGTGACATGCAATTGATAGAGGTTCGATTTGTTTTGTTTTTCTTTTTAATATACATACATTCATACATACATACACATACATACATACATACATACAATTTTGGTTTTAAAATCGTGAAAGAAGGGAATTTTGTTACTTACCGTAAATTCCTTTTCTTCTAGCTCTTATTGGGAGACCCAGACGATTGGGGTATAGCTACTGCCTCCGGAGGCCACACAAAGCACTACACTAAAAAGTGCAAGGCCCCTCCCCTTCTGGCTATACCCCCCCGTGGTATCACGGGTTCTCCAGTTTTAGTGCCAAAGCAAGAAGGAGGAAAGCCAATAACTGGTTTAAACAAATTAACTCCGAGTAACATCGGAGAACTGAAAAACCGTTCAACATGAACAACATGTGTACCCGCAAACAACAAAAACATCCCGAAGGACAACAGGGCGGGTGCTGGGTCTCCCAATAAGAGCTAGAAGAAAAGGAATTTACGGTAAGTAACAAAATTCCCTTCTTCTTCAGCGCTCTATTGGGAGACCCAGACGATTGGGACGTCCAAAAGCTGTCCCTGGGTGGGTAAAGAAATACCTCATGTTAGGGCTGCAAAACAGCCCTCCCCTACGGGGGTGTCACTGCCGCCTGCAGGACCCTTCTACCTAAGCTGGCATCCGCCGAAGCATAGGTATGCACCTGATAATGCTTGGTGAAAGTGTGCAGACTGTACCAGGTAGCTGCCTGGCACACTTGTTGAGCCGAAGCCTGGTGTCGTAATGCCCAGGACGCACCCACGGCTCTGGTTGAGTGGGCTTTTAGCCCTGAAGGAACCGGAAGCCCCGCAGAACGGTAGGCCTCTAGAATTGGTTCTTTGATCCATCGAGCCAGGGTGGCTTTAGAAGCCTGCAACCCCTTGCGCGGACAAGCGACAAGGACAAAAAGTGCATCGGAACGGCGCATGGGCGCCGTGCGGGAAATGTAGATTCTGAGTGCTCTCACCAGATCTAACAAACGTAAGTCCTTTTCATACCGGTGAACCGGATGAGGACAACAGGAAGGCAAGGATATATCCTGATTAAGATGAAATGAGGATACGACCTTAGGGAGAAACTCCGGAATGGGGCGCAGCACTACCTTGTCCTGGTGGAACACCAGGAAGGGAGCCTTGGATGACAGAGCTGCCAGCTCAGACACTCGCCGAAGCGATGTGATCGCAACGAGAAACGCCACCTTTTGTGACAGGCGAGAAAGGAAACTTCCTTCAGAGGCTCGAAAGGCGGCTTCTGGAGAGCAACTAATACCCTGTTGAGATCCCATGGATCTAACGGCCGCTTGTACGGGGGTACGATATGACAGACCCCCTGTAGGAACGTGCGCACCTTAGAAAGACGTGCTAGACGCTTCTGAAAAAAACACGGATAGTGCCGAGACTTCCCCCTTAAGGGAGCCGAGCGACAAGCCCTTTTCTAACCCCGATTGCAGGAAGGAAAGAAAAGTAGGCAATGCAAATGGCCAGGGAGACACTCCCTGAGCCTAGCACCAGGTTAAGAAAATCTTCCACGTTCTGTGGTAGATCGTAGCAGAGGTGGACTTCCTAGCCTGTTTCATGGTGGCAACGACCCCTTCGGATAATCCTGAAGACGCTAGGATCCAGGACTCAATGGCCACACAGTCAGGTTCAGGGCCGCAGAATTCCGATGGAAAAAACGGCCCTTGGGACAGTAAGTCTGGCCGGCCTGGTAGTGACCACGGTCGGCCGACCGTGAGATGCCACAGATCCGGGTACCACGATCTCCTCGGCCAGTCTGGGGCGACGAGTATGACGCGGCTGCAATCGGATCTGATTATTTGCGCAGTACTCTGGGCAAGAGTGCCAGAGGTGGAAACACATATGTGAGCCGGAACTGCGACCAATCTTGCACTAAGGCGTCTGCCGCCAGAGCTCTGTGGTCGCGCGATCGTGCCATAAATGCCGGGACCTTGTTGTTGTGCCGAGACGCCATTAGGTCGACGTCCGGCACCCCCCAGCGGCGACAGATTTCCTGAAACACGTCCGGGTGAAGGGACCATTCCCCTGCATCCATACCCTGGCGACTGAGGAAGTCTGCTTCCCAGTTTTCTACGCCCGGGATGTGAACTGCGGATATGGTGGATGCTGTGTCCTCCACCCACATGAGGATTCGCCGGACTTCCTGGAAGGCTTGCCGACTGCGCGTCCCTCCTTGGTGGTTGATGTATGCCACCGCTGTGGAGTTGTCCGACTGGATTCGGATCTGCTCTCTTTCTAGCCACTGCTGGAAAGCTAGTAGGGTAAGATACCCTGCCCCGATTTCCAGAACATTGATCTGAAGGGTGGACTCCTGCTGAGTCCACGTCCCCTGAGCCCTGTGGCGGAGACAAACTGCTCCCCACCCTGACAGACTCGTATCTGTCGTGACCACTGCCCAGGATGGGGGTAGGAAGGATCTTCACTGTGACAATGAGGTGGGAATAAGCCACCATTGCAGAGAGTCCTTGGCCGTCTGGGAAAGGAAGACTTTCCTGTCCAGGGAGGTTGACTGCCCGTCCCATTGGCGGAGAATGTCCCCTTGCAGTTGGCGCAGATGAAACTGCGCAAAGGGAACTGCCACCATGGCTGCCACCATCTTCCCTAGGAAGTGCATGAGGCGCCTTAAGGGGTGCGACTGGCCTTGAAGGAGAGACTGCACCTCTGTTTGCAGTGAACGCTGCTTGTTCAGCGGAAGCTTCACTATCGCTGATAGAGTGTGAAACTCCATGCCGAGATACGTTAGTGATTGAGTCGGTGACAGATTTGACCTTGCCAAATTGATGATCCACCCGAAAGTCTGGAGAGTCTCCAGCGTAACATTCAGGCTGCGTTGTCATGCCTCTTGAGAGGGTGCTTTGACGAGTAGATCGTCCAAGTAAGGGATCACCGGGTGTCCCTGAGAGTGCAAGACTGCTACCACTGCTGCCATGACCTTGGTGAACACCCGTGGGGCTGTCGCCAGACCGAATGGCAGGGCTACGAACTGAAGATGGTCGTCTCCTATCACAAAACGTAGAAAACGTTGGTGCTCCGTAGCAATTGGCACGTGGAGATAGGCATCTTTGATGTCTGTTGAGGCAAGGAAGTCTCCTCGAGACATTGAGGTAATGACGGATCGGAGGGATTCCATCCGGAACCGCCTGGCGTTCGCATGCTTGTTGAGCAGTTTTAGGTTCAGAACAGGACGGAAGGAGCCGTCCTTTTTTGGAGCCACAAAGAGATTGGAGTACAAACCCTCGCCCTCGTTCCTTAGGGGGGACAGGGATCACCACTCCTTCTGCTCTTAGAGCGTCCACCGCCTGCAGCAGGGCATCTGCTCGGAGGGGAGGTGGGGCCGTTCTGAAGGATGGAGTCGGAGGACGAGAACAGAACACTGTCCTGTGCACGTGAGCACAATGTCCGTCACCCACCGGTCTGTGACCTGTGGCAGCTAAAAGTCGCCAAAGGCGGGGGAGTCTGCCATCAACCGCGGATGCGGAGAGAGAGAGAGCTGAGAGACATGAGGAGACCGCCTTGGTAGCGGTTCCTCCGGCTGCCTTCCTTGGGCGTGATTGAGCCCGGCCGGAATCTGAGCCCGTCTGAGGTTTTGTAGCCCTTTTGCACGAGGACAATTGGGACCTGCCCGAGCTTGGGAAGGACCGAAACCTTGACTGTACTTTTAGGACAGCATTAATAGGGTAAGTCGCAGTGCAGACATTACGGGGTTACGGACGCCTCTGCGGTACAGATGTACATGTGCTCAAGGCCAGCTGCGCAAGAACAGCTGAAAAGGTTAGGTTGCCTATACGGCTGTGAATGCCGGAGCAACCGACACGCCGATAGCCTCCTAGACAGATTTCAACAAGAGTCCATCTGTCTGTGAATGGCATCTTTAATTGAAGCCCCATCTCCAGTGCAACTATGGCTCTAGACGCAAGCCTGGAGATTGGAGAATCCACCTTTGGACCCTAGGTCCAGCGCTTGACCACGTCAGGGGAAAAGGGATAACGTGTATCTTAAAAACGTTTGGAGAAGACGCTTATCTGGTAAGCGTGGTGTTTCTGGACTGCTTCTCTGAAGTCAGCGTGGCCAGAAAAATACTCAATATCCGTTTGAGATACTGAAATGGGACTTCTCCTGCTGTGAAGCTGACTCCTCCACTGGGGGAGCTGAGGGAGAAAGATCCAACCTTCCATTGATGGACGCTATAGGATCATTCCGTATGGCGTTACCATCCGGTGTATCCGGATCGATAGCGATGTCAGGATCAAAGTCCTGGAGAGCTGCCTTATCATACAGAGAGTCCTCCTGGGACCCCCCCGTTCCAAATGAGGTTGGTCAGGAAGATTGCCCATGGCCTGTCTGGACTGCAAGTCTCTATCTTATGACAATATATCTGTCGAAACTGCAACTCCGTCCCTGTCCTTGGACAGGGATGACAGGTGGTTTCTTTGGCCACGACTAGTAGAGACCCCGGCAGACGAAGTGCTAGAGACCCCGGCAGACGAAGTGCTACAGGGGAGCATGCACACAATGGGACGGTGTCATGAACAGCATCCCATGTAGTAAAAACAGCACTGAAAATCTGTGTTGCTTTTTTGCCGCTGCCGACTAGCCATCTAGAAGTATATAGCCAAGATTGGTGACCGTACAGTGCAATGTATAGCATACAAGCATAAAGTACAAATGAACACTGCAGCACAAGCAATACAAGCAGCATAGAAGCCTGTGCCCTGGCACCTCTGCTCTTCTGCTGCTGTAGACTAGTCATCTAGGGGAATATAGCCCAGAAGAGTGACCATACAGTGCAATGTATAGCATACAAGCACAAGTACAAATGCACACTGCAGCCCATGCAATACAAGCAGCAAAGAAAAAAAAAACCTGTGCCCCAGCACCCTTGGTTTTCTGCTGCTGTAGTCTAGCCATTCCAGGAGAATATAGCTAAGACTAGCGACTGTACAGTGCAGTGTATAGCATACAAGTATAAACACAAATGAACACTTCAGTACGTGCAATACAAGCAGCCTAGAAAGCCTGTGCCTTAGCACACCTGCTTTCCTGCTGCTGATGTGTCGCTCTCCAAGCGGGCATATAGCGACCTATGCAGTTAAAATACACATGTACACACTGCAGTATATATTGGGGTCAGCACCATGTGTGCCGCTTACCGCCCGCCTATAAGCGGGTGTATGGTCGCCACCGTCCTGCCTGGTTGCCGAAAGTCCGAGCTCGGACTGCAGTAATGGCTGCCGGCGTCTTCCCCAGCTCGTGTGAGGAGGGGCGGGCCGTGGGCGTGCCCCAATTCAGAGCGGGAATCCGGCGTCCGACAGTGTGCAGTGAGAGGGCTGGAGCATGTAAATAAGGCTCCAGCCCTCGGCGCTGCTGATTGCTCAGCGTCTGTCCCCTTCCCTGAGTGACAGGGAGGGGGCGGGAACGAAGCGGCACTAGGCCGCAGAAGCCGGGGACTGGATTTATAAGCGCCGCCGCCGTAAAAGCGCGGTCGGCGCCCAGTCCCCGGCGAACTACAAGTCCCAGCCGCGCCGCCGCTCCCGGAGCGTCCGGCGCGGTAGTTCCCAATACACAAAGTCACACAGCAAAGCTGCAGTGACTGTAACCCTTTACTGTCCCCGGCGCACTAGCACACCCAGCAAGTCTGGAGTGTGCTGTGTCTGTGTGTCCGGGGACACAGAGTACCTGTAATGGTGCAGGGCCATGTCCCTGAACGGTACTCCAGCTCCGTATCCAGCAGGTTCAAATGGGTCTGTGGATGGAGCCCGGCGTCAGAGCTTTGAGGCCGGCAGGATCCCACTTCCTCAGAGCCCCCCAGGGGGATGTGGAAGGAAAGCAGCATGTGGGCTCCAGCCTCCGTACCAGCAATAGGTACCTCAACCTTAAAACACCATCAACGGGTGAGAAGGGAGCATGCTGGGGGCCCTATATGGGCCCTCTTTTCTTCCATCCGAAATAGTCAGCAGCTACTGCTGACTAAACAGTGGAGCTATGCGTGGATGTCTGACCTCCTTCGCACAAAGCTTGAAAACTGGAGAACCCGTGATACCACGGGGGGGTATAGCCAGAAGGGGAGGGGCCTTGCACTTTTTAGTGTAGTGCTTTGTGTGGCCTCCGGAGGCAGTAGCTATACCCCAATCGTCTGGGTCTCCCAATAGAGCGCTGAAGAAAACTAGAATAAGGCCCTGTGCGCACACTGCTTTTTTGATGCGTTTTTGGTGCAGAATTGGTGCAGTTTGTGTTCATAAACTTCATGCAGTCCTTCCCCAGCAAAGTCTATGAGAAATCCAAAATGCTGTGCGCAAGTTGCTTAGTTTTCGTTGTTGCAGATTCTCTTTAGCAAAAAGAAGCAGCACGTCACTTCTTTTCTGCAGGTCCCTGGTTTTTCCATTGATAATGTTAAAAAAATGCAAGGACAAAAACGCAGGCAAAACACACAAAAACGCAGTAAAAACGCATGCGTTTTTTGGGTGCATTTTCTGCCAGAAGGTGCGTTTTTTGCTGGAGAAACAAACCTGCAGTGTGCGCACATAGCTTTGTATTGCTTACAAACAATTTTAGTTTGAGTTTTCACTCCCCCCCCCAAACCAGAATGGTTTTTCTGTCCCAACATATGAGGGTTTGGCTTTTACAAGACGAGATATACTTTTGAATGATGTCATTCACATTTCCACATAGTATTGTAAAACAGGGAAAAATTCCAAAATATGTAGAAATTCTGACAAAAAAATAAATAAATCTGAGTTTTTTGGTAATTGTTTTCATGGTGTACATTGTGCTAAAAAAAAAAAATCTCCTCATCAGAACTATTACCGTAATACCAAACTTTTTTTTTTTTTTTTTTAAGTGTAGGGGTTAAAAACAATAAAAATTGGGGGTCTTGTGTCGCCATTTTCCACTACCTGTAATGTCTTAATTTTTCGGTCGATGCAGCTGTGTAATGGCCTATTCTTTGCGGGGAGAGAATATTTATTGATACTATTTTGGGAAAGATATGACAACATTTTGATCTCAAAGCATTTCGTGGTATTGCAGTGACAAAAAGATGTGTTAATTTTGACTTTGTTTACAGCTTTTACTCAGTGTTCATTTTTGATAGATTGGACTTTTCTAAACACAGCACCACATGTATTTTTGAAATTTTTATGGGGCAAAAAGAGTAATTTTAAGTTTAATAGTTTTTAAAAAAAAAATAAAAAAAATCCGCACTTTTCAATGTTTTTAATAGTCCCCTAAGTAGACTATAACCTGGGATCGTCTGCTCACTTCCATCATATACAGCAATGCACAGCATTGTTGTGTATAGTATGTTAAAAAATAAGTCTCCTTCGGCTGTGTAGGCATGCTGAGTATTTAGTTGCAGAAATTTCTGCACCGAATCTGCATCTCTTGACCGTAAAAACGCTGTTTTTTCAGTGCCTTTTTTGCATGCATTTTGGGGACACAAAACTTTAGGTTTCTCAACAACTTTGGTGGCATTAGGATTTGTATGCAATTTTGTGACAAAACTGCACTAAAAAAATTGAAAAAAATCTAAAAAAAAAAAGCACTGTGTGCACAAGCCTTAAAGGCCGCCTATAGGAGCACTGCTTTGTTAAGCATGTAGGTCTTAAACAAGGTCCCTGTTGTCATTGCAACCCACCAGTGACCACATCACAGTGCCCCCATGGGTGTTTAAAATTGCAATACCCCCACGACAGTGGGTGTTAAGTACCACTGTCAATCATAGTAGGATGTGACAGTGCTATTTACCAGATGAACAATTGTGGGCAGAATTCCACTCCACCTGCAAAATTTAGAGGTAGGTCCTGGTAGTAATACACAGCCATTATCTGCCAAGTATTGAGTGGGCTTACTTGTGAGCCCACTTCATACACCCGCTGTACATGTATGGTAGATGTCGTGAAGGGGAAAGGGGATAAGGGGTGGGGGTGGAGGAGAAACACACACACACACACACACACACACACACACACACACACACCCACACAAAATAGGTTATAGCTGCAACCAGTAGGCACCGAAGCAGAGTGCTGGTATCTTGGCCACTTCTCACTACCATGGATTCAGGACCTTCAGAGGGAAGCAATGAAAATATGTGGAGAGAGACTGCAGCACCGCCATACCATGACTAAGGACAGTTCTATTTCCGGTTTTTGCCTTGAAACAATATAATTAATGTACATGGAACCTTTTAAGCTGAACTAATCAACTGGTAAAGTTTTATAGCCAAAAGGCTTTGACTGCAGCACTGGTCCCTGTTCCAGGCTGGGCGATTAGATGCTGCAAGAAAGTCAGCGCACCCCCAGACTCCTGATGTCTCATTTCAGACTCCTCAAACAAAATGTTAGAGGAAATGAATTAAGAAAAAAATAAATTTTAGAAGAGATTATCAGGTTAGGGTGAAGGGTATTATATAACAAAAATAATTACAAACAATGCCTGGGTGTAAAAATAGATTTATAAAAAGACACTTTAGGTATTAGACCATCGCCTTTAAAAACGTATTCCATTCCTTAAACTGGACCTTTTAAAAGGAGATTTTTTCCCCGCAACAGAGCATGATGGCTTATTATATATGCCAACACTTACTGATCTTTGGTGGTCCAACTGCCAGGACCCCCATGATTCTTATGGTATATCTACACATCAGATTTGTTGCAGAAATAGAGTGAGTTTATTTAACACATACTAGACTGGAGAATGGTTAACATTTTGGCAAAAAAAAAAAATAAAGGGCTCGGTGGTCATGTAGATCTCTAGCGAACTTTGCCTTCCCCCCGCAACCTTCAGCAAGGCAGTTTGCATACCACATGTATTTACAATTATTCACAAAATGAAGATAGAAAGAGTAACATGTGAATATATAGAGATTACACCATTTTTCTACTTTCCCATCATGTTTTCTTCAAATCTCTTGAATTTTTTTAAGTCTACAGTCAATTGCCAGTATTTTAGATAGATCCACATTAACCTGCCATTTTCCAGCTTATTGGTGTTTGTCACTACTGCACAATGTTTGTCATGTTTAAAGATGTCAATCAAGCCATCGGTCATTCCTAGCTCTACAGCTATTGGATTGCTTGCAGCTTTGACAAGCAAACTGTTTTCAATTTCAAATCTATTAGTTTTCTGCGTTGTCCAACTGCAATAAATGTTCTGTCTCTCTTTCAGAGCCTCTTCAAATTCTTTTAACAAGCCTTTAGCTTTGGTCTGCCATTCTTCCTGTCTCTTAAGATGACTTGCATACAATTCCTGTGCTTGGCTACTCTTCTGGGCATCTTTTATCTGCTGCTTCAATTGGTCTCTCTCGTTTTCCATCTCCATTCTCTCTTGGACAAGCTTTTTGCTTTGAGCAATGAGGGCATTGCGATAACTAAAAGTTTTGTTTTGCTCTTTTTCAAGCTCGATTTCCAAGTGAGCTACTGCACGCCTGTTTTCTACAATGATGTCTCGATATTTTGTTTCAAGCTCCTTTTCTGCAATGGTCACTTTTTCAAGGTATTCAGATTTGGCTTTTCTTATTTCTTTCTCAGATTCCTTTGACCAAATCCACCCTAAAGAGAGCAAAAACACCACAATTATATATTTTACACTGAACAAAAATATAAGAGCAACTGATTTTTTTCCTTTTTTTGGAGCTGATAGCCAAGATTCTGATTAGACAGCATGATTATTGCAAAGGTGTGCCTTAGACTGGCCAAAATAAAAGGCCACACCAAAATGAAAATGTGCAGTTTACAATATTGGATGGGGTCAGAATACAAGTCAGTACCTGGTGGGACCACTTGGCTCATGCACTGCAATACATCAAGTGCATAATACAGGTGTGTGTGATTTTATATATATATATATATATATATATCTAATCTCTCGTGTTTTTCCAAAAAATAAGACACTGTCTTATAAAATAAATAAATAGAGATTATATATATTTATTATATTATAAGACAGTGTCTTATTTTTGGAAAAACACGAGATATACAGTTAGGTCCAGAAATATTTGGACAGTGACACAAGTTTTGTTATTTTAGCTGTTTACAAAAACATGTTCAGAAATACAATTATATATATATATATATATATATATATATATATATATATATATATATATATATAAATATAATATGGGCTGAAAGTGCACACTCCCAGCTGCAATATGAATGAGAGTTTTCACATCCAAATCGGAGAAAGGGTTTAGGAATCATAGCTCTGTAATGCATAGCCTCCTCTTTTTCAAGGGACCAAAAGTAATTGGACAAGGGACTCTAAGGGCTGCAATTAACTCTGAAGGCATCTCCCTCGTTAACCTGTAATCAATGAAGTAGTTAAAAGGTCTGGGGTTGATTACAGGGGTGTGGTTTTGCATTTGGAAGCTGTTGCTGTGACCAGACAACATGCGGTCTAAGGAACTCTCAATTGAGGTGAAGCAGAACATCCTGAGGCTGAAAAAAAAAGAAAAAATCCATCAGAGAGATAGCAGACATGCTTGGAGTAGCAAAATCAACAGTCGGGTACATTCTGAGAAAAAAGGAATTGACTGGTGAGCTTGGGAACTCAAAAAGGCCTGGGCGTCCACGGATGACAACAGTGGTGGATGATCGCCGCATACTTTCTTTGGTGAAGAAGAACCCGTTCACAACATCAACTGAAGTCCAGAACACTCTCAGTGAAGTAGGTGTATCTGTCTCTAAGTCAACAGTAAAGAGAAGACTCCATGAAAGTAAATACAAAGGGTTCACATCTAGATGCAAACCATTCATCAATTCCAAAAATAGACAGGCCAGAGTTAAATTTGCTGAAAAACACCTCATGAAGCCAGCTCAGTTCTAGAAAAGTATTCTATGGACAGATGAGACAAAGATCAACCTGTACCAGAATGATGGGAAGAAAAAAGTTTGGAGAAGAAAGGGAACGGCACATGATCCAAGGCACACCACATCCTCTGTAAAACATGGTGGAGGCAACGTGATGGCATGGGCATGCATGGCTTTCAATGGCACTGGGTCACTTGTGTTTATTGATGACATAACAGCAGACAAGAGTAGCCGGATGAATTCTGAAGTGTACAGGGATATACTTTCAGCCCAGATTCAGCCAAATGCCGCAAAGTTGATCGGACGGCGCTTCATAGTACAGATGGACAATGACCCCAAGCATACAGCCAAAGCTACCCAGGAGTTCATGAGTGCAAAAAAGTGGAACATTCTGCAATGGCCAAGTCAATCACCAGATCTTAACCCAATTGAGCATGCATTTCACTTGCTCAAATCCAGACTTAAGACGGAAAGACCCACAAACAAGCAAGAGCTGAAGGCTGCGGCTGTAAAGGCCTGGCAAAGCATTAAGAAGGAGGAAACCCAGCGTTTGGTGATGTCCATGGGTTCCAGACTTAAGGCAGTGATTGCCTCCAAAGGATTCGCAACAAAATATTGAAAATAAATTTTTTTTTGGGTTTGGTTTATTTGTCCAATTACTTTTGACCTCCTAAAATGTGGAGTGTTTGTAAAGAAATGTGTACAATTCCTACAATTTCTATCAGATATTTTTGTTCAAACCTTCAAATTAAACGTTACAATCTGCACTTGAATTCTGTTGTAGAGGTATCATTTCAAATCCAATGTGGTGGCATGCAGAGCCCAACTCGTGAAAATTGTGTCACTGTCCAAATATTTCTGGACCTAACTGTATATCTCGTGTTTCTCCAAAAATAAGACACTGTCTATATGTATATATATATATATATATATATATATATATATATATATATATATATATATATTATAGCAAATCACACACACACAGCAGATCGCGGACACACACAGCAGATCGCGGACACACACAGCAGATCGCGGACACACACAGCAGATCGCGGACACACACAGCAGATCGCGGACACACACAGCAGATCGCGGACACACACAGCAGATCGCGGACACACACAACAGATCGCGGACACACACAACAGATCGCGGACACACACAGCAGATCGCGGACACACAGATCGCGGACACACACAGCAGATCGCAGACACACAGCAGATCACAGACACACAGCAGATCGCAGACACACAGCAGATCGCAGACACACACAGCCGATCACGCGTGCACACATCACATCACATCACATCCAGCACTTCCGGCCGCAGGGAATGATGAGAGCAAGTCACGTGTCCGGCCGCAGGTCCTGTTCTGCAGGTCGTTGCGCTCCACCGCACTGCCTCCCAGGATTCTGCCGGCGAGAAGAGATCAGTGTCGCTGGATGTGGCGAGTGTGTATGCGATCCGATGTGTGTGATCCGATGTTTGTGTGTGAGATCGGGTGTGTGTGTGTGTGTGTGAGAGAGCGTGTGTGAGAGCTGATGTGTGCGGGTGTGCGATCACTGCAGGTCCTGCCGCTCAGCGTCGGGTGAGTGATTGCGGAGTGCCGCTGTCTATAATGAAGTATCCTGCAATATCTTTTTTAGCTGCACGGATACTTCATTACTGAACCGCGACTAGGGCTTATTTTCAGGGGAGGGCTTATATTTAAGCCTAGCTCCGAAAATGCTGAAAATCTCTGCTAGGGCTTATTTTAATTACATTCCAGAGGTTTTCAATGAGGTTCAGGTCTGGTCATTGAGCTTGCCATAACAGGATTTTGATGTGGTGGTCCTTCATCCACACATTGATTGACCTAGTTATGTGGCATGGCGCATTGCCCTGCTGGAAAAACCAGTCCTCAGAGTTGAGGAACATTGCCTGAGCAGGAGGAAGCAACTGTTTTTACAGGAAAACCTTGTATGCGGCTTAATTCATACGTCCTTCGCAAAGATTAACCTGCCCAATTCCAGCCTTGCTGAAGCATCCCCATATCACCGATCGTCCACAAAATTTCACAGTGAGCAGGGTGGATAAAAATCAATGTTTAAAAAAAAAAACAAAAAAAAAAAAACTGATTTTTTTTATTTAAAATCGGATTTTTTTTTATTTAAATCTGATTTTTTTTCAATAAACTGCTTTTTGAGGAAAATATTTTACCATCCAAAGGTTCTTCCATCATGAGATAAAGCGGAGTGGTTTAACTCGGTAGAATAAAGGCTGTATATGTGTAACATTCACAATGCCATGCTCTTCCAGAGGTTTCTGTAGGATTAGTGGGCAGTTTCTCTCCTATATTATCACAGACGCTCGCTTTACTTGCGCAGTTCTCAAAACTGAATTTGACTCCGCAGAGGTCCCAGCCTCTTCTTCACGGCAAAAATATTACAACATGAACAGAGTTGAGAAAAAGACCTTAATCCTATTGTTCTACAAACCTATGAATACAGAATCAACCCCTTCAGTGCCAAGTCCAAGAAGTTACACAATATGTTTCTGATTGTTTGGAGTGGAATAGATCTGCACAACACAAGAAGAATGTGAATCTAAGTGTGAGGAGGAGGAAGGGCAAGCAGACAAGAAAATGAAAGTGAAACTTTGAGCACAATACTGCAGCATAGCCACAGACAGACAAGTCTGGATCTGTTTGTGTGTACGATCTGAGGTTTATTCCATTCTTTCCTTATAATGGCAGCAGGCCGTAAAAGAGACCCAGTTTGTGAATATTTTAGTGAAGCTCCTTCGCCTATCGGTAAGGCATGCGTGCAAAATGCAAACGATGCAACAAAGAGATGCAAGGCCTGGTGGCGCGAATGAGGCAACATTATGAGAAGTGCGGTGATGAAGATGACCAAAGAAACACTTCTGAACAGGCAGGATCTTCAGGTTGGTAAACATTTTTATTGAATCCTATTTCTAAAGACTGAACTGTCATGTGTGAGAAAAATTGTATTTCTTATTATTACTGCATGTTACTGTCATTTGGTACAGTTATGAAGAAAAACAAATATTCCTTTTGGGGCAGGGGCAGTGATGTGTTGTGTACAATAAGCAGAAATTGTATAATAAACAATAAAATAACAGCATTGACTTTTTTGTTTAGGGGAATTCATGGATTCTGGAAACTATCCACCTCCAAGATCACCATCATCCTGTTCTACAGTTTCAGAGTTATCCATCCAGGATAGTGCTTCATTAGCAGCAGCATCATCATCAGACACCCACAGCCACATATCACCATCACCCAAAAGGAAGAAAAAACCTTTACCTCCTGGAACCACCATAGATAGGTTTGTGATAAGAACTAGCAGATTAGAAAAAGAGTTGATTGATGAAAAAATTGCCCAGTTTATTTATGCAACGAACTCTTCTTTCCGTGTGACTGAGAACCCACATTTCATTAATATGGTTCAGTCACTGAGACCAGGATACAGTCCACCCAGCAGAGCTGATGTTGCAGGGAAACTGCTGGATCAAGTGTATGACAGAGAAATGGAGCAATGTGCAACAGCTCTGGAGGGTAAAATTGTTAACCTAAGTATTGATGGGTGGAGTAATGTCCACAATGATCCTATTGTATGTGCTTGTATAACAACAGAAGAAGGTAAAGTCTTCCTTGCACAAACAACTGATACGTCAGGAAATGCACACACAGCAGAATACTTACAAGAAGTGGCAGTAAAAGCTATAACGACATGTGAACAAAAATTCAAATGTCTAGTACGCAGTTTGGTCACTGACAATGTTGCAAACGTATCCAAGATGAGAAGAGATTTAGAAGAGCAGCGAGGGAATACAAAGCTGCTATTAACATATGGTTGCAGTGCTCATTTGCTGCACCTCTTAGCCAAAGACTTAAGTGTTCCAGAAATAAAGGCTAATGATGTTGAAATTGCTAAATACTTCCGTAATAATCATTTTGCTGCAGCAGCTCTGAAAAGGATGGGTGGAACAAAGCTAAAGCTCCCACAAGATGTTAGATGGAACTCTGTGGTGGACTGTTTTGAGCAGTATATCAAAAACTGGCCTATTCTGATGACACTTTGTGAAGAAAATCGAGATAAAATAGATGGCACTGTCATGGCCAAAATCCTCAACATTGGGCTTAAGAGAAATGTTGAACATATGCTGAGCTTCCTGAAACCCATCTCTCAAGCTTTAAACAAAATACAGAAAAATAGCTGTTGTATTGCAGATGCTGTTGAAATTTGGAAGGAACTGAGTGAACACTTAAAAACAGAACTACACATGGACAGAATTAAATCAAGCTCATTTTTTGGCAAATATTGTCAATATCCAATATCAGGGTCAAAACCTAAGTGCTGAGGAAGAGGAGTTAGCTATGACATGGGTATCCAGCAATCATCCATCTTTAATGCCAACTATAATAAACATCAGAGCTAAGGGGGAACCATTCAAGAAATATATGTTTGCTTAAGATATTTTAAGGAAGGTCACCCCAGTAAACTGGTAGAAGTCACTTAAGCGCTTGGATTTAGAGACTGTTCAAGTAATGATTTAAATTTTAACAGCAGTAGCTTCTTCTGCAGGCGTTGAAAGAATATTCTCTTCCTTTGGACTCATTGATTCTAAATTGAGAAATCGGTTGGGACCCAATAAAGCAGGAAAGCTTGTTTTTCTTTTCCAGATTATGAATAGGAACAAAGAAGAAGATGATGATGATGAAGATGACGACAAGTGAGCTACAGAGGACAGCAGTATTTAAGTTTTTCATGTGTCGGCTGGGCTGACAGTCTAAGTTTCTTAAAATTATATATATATATATATATATATATATATATATATATATATATATATATATATATATATATATATATATATATATATATATATATATATATATATATATATTTTGTTTAGCCAAATTAGTTAACAAACATGGATGTTTGTTTAAGCAAATAACTTATGCTGTAATGTTGTTATTGTTTCAGTTGAATAAATCTATTTAAATTGTTATTAAGGTCAGGATTATTTTTCTCCTTCCTGAGTAGAACAGAACAGTGGTGTCCAAATATGAATGATTAACCCATTAAACTGGGGAGAAAAAAGTAATATAAAAAGTGATTCTAAAAATCTTAAAGTAGCAAGAGCTAGTTTAGGTAGAAACTTTGATTTAAATCACGGATTTAAATCAAGCCTTACTGACTATGATTTAAATCGTGATTTAAATCAGTTAGATTTAAATCAAATCCACCCTGACAGTGAGTGCAAAACACTGTGGCTTGTACACCTCTCCAGGTCTCCGTCTAACCATTAGACGACCAGGTGTTGGGCACAGCTGAAAATTAGGTGAAGAAAATTCAACAAACATCTTTGTAAGGCCGGTTTCACACATCCGGCTTTTTGCCGTTTTGCCGGATGCGGCGCTCTCCCGTACAGTTAATACAGTACAATGACAGCGCAACAAGCGCCGGTCACATGCTGTCATGTGACCCGGAAGTTACAGCGCTGTCATTGTACTGTATTAACTGTATGGGAGAGCGCCGCATCCGGCAAAACGGCAAAAAGCCGGATGTGTGAAACCGGCCTAAACGACGTACGAATCAAGCCGCATACAAGGTTATCCTGGAAAAACAGTGAAGCCGATCCAACTTGTGAGAGGGTGGGAAGCATGGGGTGAAATATCTCCACATTACCTCATCAAATTAACATCTAGGATGCCAAAGGTCTGCAAAGCTGTAATTGCTGCAAAGGGAGCATTCTTTGATGAAAGAAAAGCTTGAAGGAGAAACACCACGGTTACTTACCGGTAGCCGGTTTTTCCAGAACCCATGACAGCACCACGTGAGAGAGTGATCCGCCCAGCGAGGACAGGAAACCATTCTGAATAAAAGGGCGGTACTTCTCCCCTTCGTCAGTTGATTACCGAGAATGAGAGGACCTCCCAACAATCGTTAGAACTTACTCCATCACCACTAAACACACACAAGCACACAGAAGAGTGTACACCAAGGATGAGAAAGGAAGGGAATATATGGGTGCTGTCATGGGTTCTGGAAAAACCGGCTACCAGTAAGTAACCGTGGTGTTTTCCCCTTACCCATGACAGCACCACGTGAGAGATTTCCAGAGAAACCTATTTAGGGAGGGACCACCGCCTCAAGCACCTGTCTACCAAACGAAAGAGCAGCCGAGGAGGATAGGTCCAACCGATAGTGCCGGAAAAAAGTAGACTGAGGACCAGGTAGCGGCCCTACAAATTTGTTCAATAGATACCTGCGCACGTTCAGCCCAGGAGGTAGACACCGCTCTGGTGGAATGGGCCTGGATGTTCTCCGGAACGGGCGCTCCACTAGAGGAGTAGGCTAAAGTAATGGCCACCCTAATCCACCTAGCGATAGTACTCTTAGACACCCCCTGACCCTTTGTACTACCCTGAAAGGAGATGAATAATGACTGTCTTCCTCACTGCCTGTGTCACTGAAAGATGTGCGCAGGGCCCTGCGCACATCTAGGGTGTGAAATCTACGTTCCCCCTCACTAGTGGGACAGCTGCAGAACGAGGGCAGGACTATTTCTTGCGTTCTATGAAAATGAGATGCGACTTTTGGGAGATACACTCAGGTCCTTGAGGATAGAGTCATCTTGCGGCCAGACCCAGCGTAAGGCTGCACTACCGACAGGGCCTGTAAATCACTGATCCTCCGTGCCAAGGTTAATGCGACTAGCAAAACTGTTATCAGGGTAAGCAACTTCAGGGAAAGCTCAGTCAGGGGTTCAAAGGGGGGTCCCGTGAGGGCATCCAAGACCAAGTTCAGGTCCCAGGGAGGAACCTTTGATATGACCACTGGTTTTGCCCTACTACTAGCCATAATAAATCGCTTAATCCACTTGTTGGCCGCCACAATTGTACAGGGCCCCCAAGGCCGAGACCTGAACCTTGACAGTGTTCACCGCTACCCCAGATCAAACCCCTTCTGAAGGAATTCCAAAATGCACTCAACAGCCTCCGGACCCAGGGGACCATTCGAGAACTGCAGGAATTTTTGCCCCACCCTCCCATATATTTTGGTGGTAACAGGTTTTCGGCTTTTCAACAATGTAGAAATAAGGTCAAGGGAAAAACCTTTGCTCCTCAACAGCGACCTTTCAAATTCCAGGCTGTTAAATGGAATCCTTTCGCTTGTGCGTGGAATACTGGTCCCTGTACTAACAGATCCGGAACTTCCGTCAGAACCCAGGGATCCGTGACAGACATTGCCCTTAGGAGAGAAAACCACGGCCTTTTGGGCCAGAAGGGGGCGATAAGAAGTACCCTCGCCCGGTCCTCCATGATTTTTTGCAAAACGGTTGGCAGCATGATAATTGGAGGAAACGCATAAGCTAGTCCGAAGGTCCATGGAACCTGTAGCGCGTCTACGGCGAATGGCTGGTCCGACGGGCTTAGCGAACAGAACTGCACTACCTGCCTGTTCAGTCTGGTGGCAAAGAGAGCTATCTGCGGCATGCCCCAGAGAGTCACTATCTGCCGAAAGACCCGAGGATTCAAGGACCATTCCCCTTGCCGCAGATTATGGCGGCTGAGGTAATCTGCCGTGACATTGAGATGCCCCTTGATGTGGAGAGCCGAGAGGGAGAGAAGATGTTGCTCCGCCCAGAGAAACAGTCTGTAAGACACCTGCATGAGGGATAGGGATCTCGTGCCCCCTTGGTGGTTGACATAGGAGACTGTGGACTGGTTGTCTGACATGACCAGAACATGCCGCCCCTGAAGGTGAGGGAGAAAAGCGTGTAGGGCACTGTCACGAACAGCCGGGGGGGTCACTCAGAAATCCCCCGTGCTGGCCACCAATGTCACGATCGGGGGGTAACAAGCGGGAGTCACGCCCCTCCTTTATACCTCCCGACCGACAGACAGACAGACAGAGCACGTGACGCGCTCTCTAGCACCCCTCTTATAGTCAGGCCAATTATGGAATTGCCCGACAATAAGCAAGGAGGCCGCTATTCTACTTATGCCGATTATTGAAGGGTCCCCGGTGAGAGTAGGGCACATATTCCCCCGACCTCCGCGGACTGAATATATAAAAACCTCCCTGAATCTCACTGGCTGCCCCCTGCAATGATCCTTGGCACAAACTCGCTGCCAACAACCGATTTACGGTAACTATTAACCGAACACACAGACGTGGGATACACGATCGAGATAACAGAACAGCCCAAGATTAATTATATAATTTAATCGGCCACACTAGAAACTACAATATATACAATATGGAATCTACAGAATATACAGTTATGTCAGAGTACAGTTACAGATAAAGCATGGTTTACAAATAGGCATACAGTTCAAGCAGTTACCTTGTGCGTCTGGTCACAGGGGGGCGCCGTAGACCAGGTTTGCAGGAACTCCCTCACAGGTCTTTCCCGACCAAGCCCCCCGAGCAAAAAAAAAAACAAGCTAAAATGTCCGAACTGTGGTTATCAATCCTGGCCGGATCCCTGTCCCCTCCTACCTTAGTGACCTCAGAGGGAGCACTGCTCCACCCCTGGCTGGAGTCAGGATAATATCCAAAAAGGGGATATTGGCTATAACTTTGCCTGGGAACGTCGTAGGCGGACGCAAATGCTCTCATTGTGACAGTTATGAATTTAGCTGCAAAACAAGAGGACTCATGGCTTGTCTGCTAGTTCCCCACTGGCCGATCTCACGCCTGGAGTACTTCCCCAGGTCCCACTCCCATAAAAAAGGTGTGCCAGCATCGTCCGCATGCGGAGACACCATTTTTATGGTTGCCGTATTTATCGGAAATATGGCTCACGAGATATTAACCATATTTTACCGGAGTGTTTCTGTCTGGTGGCTTCCAAAGCCTGGTAATGAGATACAAACTCCTATTACAGGGTCACAGCAGGGGGTCATCCTCTGTCCATTGTTCACAGCTCATCTAATCTCCATATCACAGGAGATTGCCTTCTGCTGGGCGAGTGGAACACAGACCAGTTCCTCTGACACCTATCTGCTAAACAAACCAGTTATCCCTGTGGTAACTTTTCTGATTGAAGGAGCTGTGTGAAGGAAAGTGGGGGGGGGGTGACACCAGGAGAGGGCTTACTGACATGACTTGAATATAATGATTTATCATCATATCTCCGGATCTACCTCACAGGCACGCTCTACTGCCCACAGCTCCCGGAGATTTGAGGGTTGCGCCGCCTCCCGTGGTGACCACCATCCCCGAGAAATGTGCTCGAGAAGGTGAGCTCCCCAGCCGGACTGGCTTGCATCGGTAGTGACCGATCTGGTTGTTGATGGAAACAGCCACTCGCAGGAACTGCTGAAAATGGGGATGTATAGGGACATGGTAATAGGCATCCTTCAAGTCTATCACTGCCATATAACAGTCGCGGAACAGCAGCTTTATGGCCGACTGAACAGACTACATCTTCAACGGGAAATACTGTAAAAACCGGTTGAGACGCCTGAGGTTTATTATCGTTCGGAAGGAACCGTCTGGTTTTCCTACGAGAAAGAGGGGGGAATAGAACCCTTTTCCCCTTTCCGCAACGGGCACCTCGCACAGGACTGCCTTCCCAATCAACATCAGGACTTCCGATTCCAGAGCATGTTGCTCCGACTGTGACTTCCGAAGAGTAGTGATGACGAAACGCTGTGGTGGCTGAAGGAGAAATTGGAACTGGAGACCGTCTCTGATAATTGATCGAACGTAGGCGTTGGAGGAAATGCTTTCCCACTGCTAAAGAAAGTGAGAAAGGCGTCCTCCGACCGGCAGCCTGGCGTCACTGGGCAGACTTCTTTGAGGAGGCTGTGGCGCCCCCGAACATGAAGCCGGAGTCCCACTTGGGTCTGCACTCCCACCGCCGATTATCCGGGGGCCTGCCTTTGGAGAACCTCTGCCTCCGAAAGGAACGAGAGGAACCAGAGTGGAACCTCGGGAAGGACTTCTTGCCATCTGACGCCTTGTCCAATGCGTCCTCGAGCTGTTTCCCAAAAAGCAGGTGACAGTCACAGGGCACCGTACACAATTTATGTTTGGACTGCAGATCTCCCGGACAGCCCTTCAACCACAATGCCCGTCTGGCTTGATTGGACAGTGCAGCAGAACGAGCCCCTAGTCTGATAACATCCGCTGAGGAATCCGCCAGAAAGGCTGCTGCCCCCTGGAGAAGCGGAAATTTTGACAGGATCTTTTCACGGGAGGCGTTATCCCGCAACTGATCTTCAACCTGTTGGAGCCAGATCATTAGGGAACGGGCCGTGCAGGTATTTGCAATGGCCGGCCTTAAGATCCCTGCAGATGTTTCCCATAAATGCTTAAGAACGACATCCGCTTTTTTGTCCAGGGGATCTTTTAATGTTCCCGAGTCCTCCAAGGGGATGCCTCCCCGTCGAGAGGACTTCGTGACGGCAGCATCGATCTGAGGTGCTTTATCCCATACAGCCGTTTTGTCCTCGTCAAAGGGATATTTCCGTTTGGAGGAGGAGGGGAGAGAGCCTGCTTTGTCTGGACGCTTCCACTCTTTTTGAATAAGCGCCTCAATCTTGTTGTTGACCGAAAAGGTACGCTTCTTCCTTTCTTCCAGACCTCCAAACATTACATCCTCCAGGGATCTAGAGGATTTCTCCTCTGTCAACCCCATAGTAGCCCTGACCGATTTGACTAGTGACCCTATATCGTCAATGGAGAAGCACGGTCTGCCTCCCACATCACTATCTGAGGACGAGGAGTCTGAATCTGAAGCCGTACCAAATGAGGAGGAGGAAGGGGCAGAGTCTACTGGTTTTAACTTTTTTCTCTTTAAGAAAGCCTTCATAGAATCCTGTACTTCTGAGCGGAAAGCTGAACGGACGTCCGCTGAGAGTCCCGGAGATTCCTCCGCAATAGTGCGACGAATGCACGACTGACACAACTTCTTTTGCCACTCCTCTGAGAGGGGTTCCCTGCATAGGGGGCACTCCTTATGTTTCTTTTTGGACATAGATTTTTTAGGGGCCTAAGAAGGGTAGACAAAAGCAGGGGAGAAAAAAAACCACAAGGGAACCATGAGTAAGGCGACATTCACGAAGATCCACTCACCACCATAGGAATCAAGGGTACTGGTTTTGAAGGCTGTTTTGGAACATCCACAGGCCTCACAGGAGCTGCAGAGTCATGAGAGGATCTGCTGTCATGGCTGCCACGGCCCGTCCGACCAGTGTCACTTCGGTCAACTGTTTTTCTGCCCTGCTGACGACGCACGGGAGAGTGCTGCTGCTCATCCGTGTACATTGCAGAGCCTAGGCACCAGCACCTGACAGCGCGAGAAGAGCAGTTTTAAACAGAATCCTCCCCGCTGCCCCCACGCTCTCCACGGTGCACGGACAGGAGTGCCTGCACACCGGAATGGCAGGCCGCATGCTCCGCAGCATTGCATGGGCGCCGCCATCTTCAGCCGTGACGTCACGCAAGGCCTGCCTCCATATCCCAGCGTGCCTGCCGTGCGGCCGCGCATCCGGAAGTTCCAGGCAGCATGGAGTGCAGAGCGGGGAGGAAGGAGCGGCGGACCGGGATCCCGCCGCCTGCTCCCGCACGGACACCAGGACCCCCAGGGCAGGTGGACGGCGCTTCCAGCCCCGAAGAACGGTGCTACAGGACTCACCCTGCTCTTCCAGACACCGGACGGGGCTGGGTAAGTAGGCAACTTCTTCTTGCTTCACCGCCGGTTGTCAGAACAGGGGTCCCCCATCAAGAACAGGAAACCAACTGACGAAGGGGAGAAGTACCGCCCTTTTATTCAGAATGGTTTCCTGTCCTCGCTGGGCAGATCCCTCTCTCACGTGGTGCTGTCATGAGTGAGGGGAAAAATTATTATTTCAAGTAAAAATCATTATTTCTAACCTAGTCAATGTTTGGACTATATTTTCTATTCATTATGCAAGTCATTTGATAACTAAAGTATGATTTTTCATGGAAAAGACAATTGTCTGGGTGACCGCAAGCTTTTGAACTGTATATACATACATACATACATACATACATACATACATACATACATACATACATACATACACACACACACAAACACACATATATACACACACACATACATAAACACGGCGTCAGAGGTCGTAGCCACGGACAGGTACGTGTCACCGCTGTCAGTGGGCATTGCCCACGCCCCTGTGGGTGTGCTATCATGCCAAGAGGGCGGAATGAGTGCAGGAACTAACACCCTTGCGACTAGTCCCTGTGCTCATTAGCTTTATCTATGCTGCTATAGGCTGGGATGGTTAGGCAGGGATTAGTAACATGCACCCAGAACTGCTCGTGGTTCTGGGCGCATATTGCACCTGACAGGTTCCCTTTAATTGAGGTGGTGAGAGAAGGGTATGCATATACACCTGTGCTCTACTTGTCTGTAGGCCAAGTATATTTGGAGATGACGGGATCATCTGTATAAATCTCACAGGAGAGCATTGCACAGTCTACCTAGACGTTTCATATTGCATTTCCCCTGCTTAGGCTACATGCGCACGCTGCATCTTTTTGTGTAAACAAACTGCAGCCAAAACTGCACCTTGTCAGAGAGAGCCTGGAAATGTCACAAAAAATGCTTGTAATTGTAGGTGCGTTTTTGCTGCGTTTTCGGTGCGTTTTTTACAACATGCGTTTTTGCTGCGTTTTTGTGACAAATGTTGACAAAAACGCAGGAAGAATGAACATGCTGCATTTTTTTGTCACAAACTTTTGACAAAACGCTGACAAACTGCAGTGTGCGCATAGAAAATCTGACTTCTCATAGACTTTGCTGGGAAGTCAAATGTCAGAAAGTTCTGACAACAAAACTGCAGCCAAAAACGCACCAAAAAACGCAGTGTGCGCATGTAGCCTTAATCTACCTCCTCCACCAGACACCTAGCTTACTTTAGCACTGTGCCCTTCCTGGTGATCATGGCAGTCAAGTTGTGTATTAATATGCACGAGACCTTCTTTGTACTTATTTAGCCTGTGCAGGCAATATTGCAGTATCTGGTACTACCCTGCAAGTGCTTATATCTGTCAAAGTATCATGAAGTAATTGTGTACCTGAGCCCATCTTTTACCAATGAGTATTGCTAAAACTCACAAAGTAAGGGCATTTGCATACATTCTTTAATGTGGTTCTTACAACCTGCTAACTTATCTGTAGCTCACATGTTCTATTGAACTTTTTAGCAACCTTCATATCCTATAGAAATTTTCATAGTGTTCCCTTCTGGCCATCTTAAAATAAAAGCTCTGCTCCCTGGATGTAGTTAAAAACATGAAGCTTATTATGTCACCTATCAAGGTTTGAGCAACTGTTAACAAATGAATGAGAATATTTGCTTGTCATGTTGCAGCCCCAACCATGGTAAAAAGCCATGAACACAGTATGAACTTATTCATGCAGTTGCTTTTTTGGCTACTAAAGTAATTTCTTATTGTGTTTATGTAATATATTCTAAATTATATAGTGTGTGTGATATAGCTAGAGATTGTCAGAAGAACAAAGATGTCTCCAGTGAAAACCCCTTTGCCTGTAAGAGCATGGCCCCCACTCAGAGGCACTATGTAAACATGACAATCGAACTCTACTGTTGTACCGTTGAACGCAGCATATGACTCGGAAATCAGAACACATAACGTAATCTATCAATCCCCTTGCTCCTTCCAGTATAGTACATTCACCTGTGCTATTTACTATGGTGGTCATATCTTTATGAAAAAAAAAAAATAAAAAAAAAAAATAAACTGTATAGCTATACCTATAATAGACTAACAGAATAAATAAGTGTAAGTGGTATGGTCTGTCTTATTTGAGGTTTCTTCTCTGCTTAAGGCTATGTGCGCACGTAGCGTTCTGCCCTGCAGAAATTTCTGCAGCGATTTGAACAGCACACGTGCGCTTCAAATCGCTGCAGAAAGAGTCCGTATGAAATAAAAAGCCGATTTCATGCGCTCTGAGTGCAGCCCCTCCCATAGACAGAGCGGGGGCTGCATGCAGAGCGCACGGAATAAGTGACATGTGAGTGCAAATACGCAACGTGCGCACATAGCCTAAGAGCAGAGCGGCCGGGATGGGAAAGGAGACAGAGCCGAGCCGAGCCGAGCCGGGACAGGAGACAGAGCCGGGATGGGAAAGGAGACAGAGCCGAGCCGAGCCGAGCCGGGACAGGAGACAGAGCCGAGCCGAGCCGGGACAGGAGACAGAGCCGAGACGAGCCGGGACAGGAGACAGAGCCGAGCCGAGCCGGGACAGGAGACAGAGCCGAGCCGAGCCGGGACAGGAGACAGAGCCGAGCCGAGCCGGGACAGGAGACAGAGCCGAGCCGAGCCGGGACAGGAGACAGAGCCGAGCCGAGCCGAGCCGGGACGGGACAGGAGACAGAGCCGAGCCGAGCCGAGCCGGGACAGGAGACAGAGCCGAGCCGAGCCGGGACAGGAGACAGAGCCGAGCCGAGCCGAGCCGGGACAGGAGACAGAGCCGAGCCGAGCCGGGACAGGAGACAGAGCCGAGCCGAGCCGGGACAGGAGACAGAGCCGAGCCGAGCCGGGACAGGAGACAGAGCCGAGCCGAGCCGAGCCGGGACAGGAGACAGAGCCGAGCCGAGCCGAGCCGGGACAGGAGACAGAGCCGAGCCGAGCCGAGCCGGGACAGGAGACAGAGCCGAGCCGAGCCGGGACAGGAGACAGAGCCGAGCCGAGCCAGGAGACAGAGCCGAGCCGAGCCGGGACAGGAGACAGAGCCGAGCCGAGCCGGGACAGGAGACAGAGCCGAGCCGAGCCGGGACAGGAGACAGAGCCGAGCCGAGCCGGGACAGGAGACAGAGCCGAGCCGAGCCGGGACAGGAGACAGAGCCGAGCCGAGCCGGGACAGGAGACAGAGCCGAGCCGAGCCGGGACAGGAGACAGAGCCGAGCCGGGACAGGAGACAGAGCCGAGCCGAGCCGGGACAGGAGACAGAGCCGAGCCGAGCCGGGACAGGAGACAGAGCCGAGACGAGCCGGGACAGGAGACAGAGCCGAGCCGAGCCGGGACAGGAGACAGAGCCGAGCCGAGCCGGGACAGGAGACAGAGCCGAGCCGAGCCGGGACAGGAGACAGAGCCGAGCCGAGCCGGGACAGGAGACAGAGCCGAGCCGAGCCGAGCCGGGACGGGACAGGAGACAGAGCCGAGCCGAGCCGAGCCGGGACAGGAGACAGAGCCGAGCCGAGCCGGGACAGGAGACAGAGCCGAGCCGAGCCGAGCCGGGACAGGAGACAGAGCCGAGCCGAGCCGGGACAGGAGACAGAGCCGAGCCGAGCCGGGACAGGAGACAGAGCCGAGCCGAGCCGGGACAGGAGACAGAGCCGAGCCGAGCCGGGACAGGAGACAGAGCCGAGCCGGGACAGGAGACAGAGCCGAGCCGAGCCGGGACAGGAGACAGAGCCGAGCCGAGCCGGGACAGGAGACAGAGCCGAGCCGAGCCGGGACAGGAGACAGAGCCGAGCCGAGCCGGGACAGGAGACAGAGCCGAGCCGAGCCGAGCCGGGACAGGAGACAGAGCCGAGCCGAGCCGGGACAGGAGACAGAGCCGAGCCGAGCCGGGACAGGAGACAGAGCCGAGCCGAGCCGGGACAGGAGACAGAGCCGAGCCGAGCCGGGACAGGAGACAGAGCCGAGCCGGGACAGGAGACAGAGCCGAGCCGGGACAGGAGACAGAGCCGAGCCGGGACAGGAGACAGAGCCTGCAGCCCCAGTACAGCGGTACAGCGGTAAGACACCACCAGATTATAAAACAGACCTCATATCTTTTTTTTTTTTTTTTACCTTGTTTTCCTCAATGTGGTAATGTGTAATCCGGTGCGTCTTATAAAACAACAAAACGGTAATTTCCAATGTTTCTTTTAGTAGCATAATCATCCATAGTCCATGCTATCTTTTAAAGTTTATCTCCAGACCCCTGTGATAACATTACATTTCACAGCACTGGAGACTGAAGATTAGGAAATAGCATGGACTATGGCTGGGTTCACACATAGCGACAACGACGTCGCTGTTACGTCACCATTTTCTGTGACGTAACAGCGACCTTGTATGTCGCTGTTATGATCGCTGCTGAGCTGTCAAACACAGCGACGCAGCAGCGATCATAACGTCGCTACATGTGCAGAGAGCAGGGAGCCGCGCACACTGCTTAGCGCTGGCTCCCTGCTCTCCTAGCTACAGTACACATCGGGTTAATTAACCCGATGTGTCCTGCAGCTACATGTGCAGAGAGCAGGGAGCCGCGCACACTGCTTAGCGCTGGCTCCCTGCTCTCCTAGCTACAGTACACATCGGGTTAATTAACCCGATGTGTCCTGCAGCTACATGTGCAGAGAGCAGGAGCCGGCAGCACAGGCAGCGTGAGAGCGGCGGAGGTGGTAACTAAGGTAAATATCGGGTAACCACCTTGGTTACCCGATGTTTACCCTGGTTACAGCTTACCGCAGCTGCCAGACGCCAGCTCCTGCTCCCTGCTCGCTTCATTTCGTCGCTCTCTCGCTGTCACACACAGCGATCTGTGCGTCACAGCGGGAGAGCAATAATAAAAAAACGAACCAGGGCTGTGTGTAACGAGCAGCGATCTCACAGCAGGGGCCAGATCGCTGCTCAGTGTCACACACAGCGAGATCGCTAATGACGTCACTGCTGCGTCACAAAAACCGTGACTCAGCAGCGATCTCGCTGTGTGTGAAGCACCCCTATGGCTAGTCCATCTGACTACAGAGAGCAAAAGGAAATTAAAGGGATTAAAAAATAAATAAATATATTATACTTATTTTTAAGACTATCCACATTTTTTACACTACATTTGCCTTACTGTATACCATATCACAATGCAACACAAAACAATCTGAACTTACGAAAAGCAGCAAGCCCCAACATTGGTACCAATAATGCATAGTTCCATTTACTCCCATCTCCGCCGTGTCTATCTGGACGAATGTTCCACTGCTGTGGATTGTTTAAATTATTCATCTGTATCCACTTTAGAAATCTAAAAGCAATAAAAAAAAAAAAAAATTAATAAGAAACAATTTGATAGGCATGTATACTCCACCTACAGACACACACTAAAGACATCAGAGATATCTTACAGGGCTGGTCATTCAAGTGATAATGATGTCTGGTGCTTGCAAACTAAAACAGATTAAAGGTAACCTGTCAGGTGCAATGTACTCCCAGAACCACGAGCAGTTCTGGGTGCATATTGCTAATCCCTGCCTAACCGTCCCTGTATACACTAGCATAGATAAAGAGATCTTTAGAAAAGGTATTTCTAAAGATCTTTTATCATATGCTAATGAGTGCGGGGACTAGTCCCAAGGGCATTATATCCCCTGACTAGCCGCCCTCTTAGTATGGCAGCAAATTCACAGGGGCGTACTAACATACTACTCAATGCAGTGTCACGAGCGGTGCCACGTGTACCTTTTTTTTTTTTCACTGCGACTGCGCTTCTGAATACCAGGCACTTGCGGTCATGCGCAGTATGTAACCAGGTGTACGCGTCCCAGCTTTAGAGAGGTCTACTGCGCATGACTAGAATGTGTGTATATCTAGGTATGTGTGTCACCGCTCGTGATGCTGCATTGAATAGCATGTTAGTTCGCCCTTGTGAGTGTGCTGCCATACTAAGAGATGATAGTCGGGCTCCAACCCTATCTCCTGCATTGTAGCTGCTCCCTGCTGTGACCTGGACATGCCCCCTGAGCTGTCCAGATCACAGCTCTGGGAGGAGATCGCCTACATCTTTGTGGAGCCCACAGCGTATGCTGTACGTTCCACTTTCCCCCTGTGATCACTCTGCTCAGCGCTAGTCGAGCAGTGACTCTGGGTTGACATGAGGGTTGAGCCTAGAATATACGGGTTCCTTCCAGGTGTCTTCATTAATGAGTCTGTTACAATGTACGGGCTGCAGTCAGGACCTTGAAGGAGCCCATACATTCTAGCTGATTCACTACTGAAGACACTAGAATGTACAGGCTCCTTCCAGCTCCTGACTGCAGCCCGTACATTGTAACAGACTCACTAATGAAGACATTAGAATTTACGGGCTGCAGTCAGGACCTGGAAGGAACCCGAACATTCTAGGCTCAACAATGACAGAAGATGCTGCCGAGCGCAAAGGTCCGGGAATGAGGTGAGTACATTAGCTGTGACCACCGCAGCTCCTCCTGTCACTGTACTCAGTGGTGACAGGAGTAGGTGCCGAGACACCGGGCTCACAGGAGGAGGTTCCAGGAGCGGAGATCCAGGATGGGATGAGTACTGGGGCCTAACATCATAGTACAATGCCTAGCTGCAGATCACTGCTCCCCAATGCTGTGTTCAAAGGAAAGCAGAGAAATCACACGCTGCTGTGCTCTAAACACACTGACACGGCTCTATATTATGGGGCACAGTATACTATGGGGCACTGTATTGCACAGCACAGTATATCATGGGACACGGTATTGCAGAGCAAGGTACGGTATATCGTAGGACACGATATTGCGGAGCACGGAATATCATGGGGCACGGTATATCATGGAGCATGGTATTGTGGAGCAGGGTATATCATGGGACATGATATTGCTGAGCACGGAATATCATGGGGCACGGTCTTACGGAGCACGGTATATCATGGAGCATGGTATTGTGGAGCACGGTTTATCAAAAATATAAAATCAATTAATCCAAATCGGTAGACTGCATAGCAAGAAAGAAATAAAAAATAAAAAGCCAGAATTACGTTTTTGGTTGCCGCAACATTTCATTAAACTGCAATAACAGGCAATCAAAACTTTGTATCTATACAATGGTAGGATTAAGAACGCCAGCTCAAGATGCAAAAAATAAGCCAAAAATAACAAAAGCGCATTTTTTTTCTTTTTTTTTTTATAAACAATCTACATTTTTTTTCATCACTTAGATAAAAGTATAACTATACATGTTTGGTTTCTACAAACTCATTCTGACTTGGGAAATCATACTGCCAGGTCAATTTTAATTTTTTTCAAATTGTTAAGATGGTAAATAAAAACCTCCAAAAATAAATCGTGCAATTCCATTTTTGTTTTTTTTTTTTGCAATATCACTGCACTTGGAATTTTTTCCTATTTTCCTGCATAATATGTGGCATAATGAATGGTGTTGTTCAAAAATACAGCTTTGCATGAAAAATTAAAAAAAAAAAAGTTACGGTTTTGGAAGAAGGGAAGTAAAAAAAACAAAAAACAAACAAACAATCGCCTGGTGGTGAAGTCACTGAGTTTATTGAAGTCACCTTAGGTCAAGTTGCTTGCGGTCACAGGTGGAAGACTGTGGGAACCTCAAGCTGTGACGGCAACTAACCTGAATGACATCACCGCTGATACTCAGACTCTTCCTGAAGTTACAGCGGGTGATCATGTTCTATGGCCGCTCGCTGTCACAACATACACAACATAGAGCCGAGATCATCACGGGACCTCGTGTGGATGACGTCAGACATTCAGAGGTATTTTTGGGGTTAATAAAGGGGTGAAAGGGGGTGCTTATTGTCCATTTCAAATGAAGGATTTTGTCGGTGCTAGTGTTTTATTTATTTTCACTAACAGATTAGTAATGGCGGGGCGGGGGGGGGGTGGGGGTGTCTCCTAGTGCTGACATTTACCCCTCATTAACCAGATGGGGTCTGCCCATCACTACCTACAAATCATTGAGGAAGTGCAAAAAGGACATTTTTGTGTACTCACCGTAAAAAAGAGTTAGCTCCTCCTCCCACAGCATATACCCCAGCTAGGCAGGAACTAGCTCAGTTTGGTGTAAAAGCAGTAGGAAAAGGATAACCAAAACCACAAGGGCGGGAGCTGTGTCCCCCAATGAAAGGCTCCAAGAAAGACATTTTACGGTGAGTACACAAAAATGTCCTTTCCTTTCTCGCCTTTTCATTGGGGGACACAGACCGTGGGACGTCCCAAAGCAGTCCCTGGGTGGGAACTGAACTAATAACAGTGTATAACGTCAGACTAAGAGCTGACTAACAACTGCAACGGCAGTGAACTCATATGAAAACACTGTCAGAACCGAGCAGTGGCCACTTATAAATGGGCCACTGCTGCCTGAAGGACTTGTCTTCCAAGAGCAGCATCCGCGGAGGCATGCGTATGCACTCTGTAGAATTTTGTGAACGTGTGCACACTGGACAAGGTAGCGGCCTTGCAAAGTTGAGCCGCCGAAGCCTGTTGACGGATAGCCCAGGAGGCACCCACTGCTCGTGTAGAGTGGGCCCGCACATATTGAGGGGGAACGGCACCTCGTGCTTTGTATGCCTCACAGATGGCAGTCCTGATCCATCGAGAAATCGTGGATTTAGACGCCGGGTTGCCCTTCTTGTGTCCTACTGGGAGGACGAAAAGGGCATCGGACTTGCGCAACGGCGCTGTTCTGGAGATGTAGATCCGCAGAGCCCTGACAAGATCGAGATTGTGAAGGGCTTTCTCAAAGGAGTGGACCGGGGCCGGGCAGAATGACGGCAACACAATGTCCTCGTTCAGGTGGAAAGAGGATACGACCTTCGGAAGGAAGGCGGGGGAAGGCCGAAGGACCACCTTATCATGATGGAATATCAGGTAAGGTGAACGACAGGAAAGAGCTGCCAGTTCGGACACTCGCCTGATAGAGGTGATAGCGACTAAAAAGGCAACTTTCCAAGATAGTCGTTGAAGAGAGGTTTCTCTCAGAGGTTCGAAGGGAGGAAGTTGAAGAACTCCTAGAACCAGATTAAGATCCCAGGGATCTAAGGGGTGGCGATAAGGAGGGACCAAATGCGCCACACCTTGAAGAAAGGTACGGACCTGAGGGCGAGAAGCCAGCTGCTTCTGGAAAAAAAATCGGCAAGGCAGAAACTTGTCCTTTAAGGGTACTGAGAGCAAGACCCGAGTCCAGACCGTCTTGCAGAAAGGCAAGAACATTAGGGATTGAAAAGGTCAGGGGTGACCGACCATGATGGTCACACCAGGAAAGATAGGTCTTCCAGGTCCTGTGGTAAATGCTGGCGGAGGAAGGCTTCCGAGCATTAAGCATGGTATGAACTACCCTGGAAGAAAACCCCGATCTGGCTAGAATCAGGGATTCAAGCGCCACGCCGTCAAATGCAACTGTGCTGTATTCTGGTGGAATATTGGACCTTGTGACAGACTATCCTGGCGGTCGGGAAGACGCCAGGGGGTGTCGCTGGTAAGTTGGAGGAGCTCTGGGTACCAGGCTCTCCTGGGCCAGTCCGGAACCACGAGGATCACCGGGATTCCCTCAGCTTTGATTTTCTTGATTACTCTCGGAATGAGAGGAAACGGAGGGAAGATGTAGGGTAGGCGGAACTGCGACCATGGAAGGACTAGAGCGTCGGAGCCTAGCGCTAGCGGGTCTCTCGACCGCGATATGAAGGGACGTATCTTGGCATTCATTCGAGACGCCATGAGGTCCACATCCGGGAGCCCCCAACGAAGAGTGATCTGATGGAACACTTCGCCGTGGAGGGACCATTCTCCTGCCGCTAGACCTTGCCTGCTGAGAAAGTCTGCGGCCCAGTAGTCTACCCCTGGGATATGGACAGCTGAGATGATGGGGATGTGCTTCTCTGCCCAAAGAAAAGTCTTGGATACCTCCTTCATCGCTGCCTTGCTGCGAGTTCCTCCCTGACGGTTGATGTAAGCCACGGTAGTGGCATTGTCTGACTGGATCCGAACAGGGAGGCCCAGTAATAAGGGTTGAAGATTCTGAAGGGCCAGAAATATGGCTCTGATCTCCAGAAGATTGATGTGCAGAGCGCGCTCGGAAGGAGACCAGCGTCCCTGAACAGTGTGGTGGAGAAACACCGCCCCCCAGCCTATCAGGCTGGCATCCGTCGTGACAACCTGCCAGTGGACCGGGCGGAAGGACTTCCCTTGAGATAGGGATGAGGCTTGAGTCCACCAGACGAGGGAGCTGAGCGCAGACCGAGACAGGCGGACTGACCGGTCCAGGGAAGCTGGATTCTTGTCCCAGGAGGATAGAAGATCCAGTTGTAGAGGGCGCAGATGGAATTGGGCAAAGGACACGGCTTCTATGACCGCCACCATTTTGCCTAACACTCTCATTCCGTTCCGAATGGATGTGTGACGGCGAGATAGGAGGGATTGGGCAGCCCGAATCAGGGAAGCCCTCTTGTCCTCTGGAAGGAAAACCCAGGACTGAGCCGTGTCTATCAGCATACCTAGGAAGGTGATGCGCTGATGAGGAATGAGGGATGAGGGATGACTTGTTGAAGTTGACAAGCCACCCTAGCCTTGACAGGGTGTCTAGGCAAATCTGCACGCTTTCTGAGCAAACGTGAGGAGAGCTCCCTTTGACAAGAAGGTCGTCCAAATGGGGAACGACCAGGATGCCTCTGGGGTGTAAAATGGACATGACGGCCGCCATGACCTTTGTGAAGACCCGAGGCGCAGTAGCCAGTCCAAAGGGAAGGGTCCTGAATTGGAAATGACGGTGTCCTACGGCAAAGCGAAGGAACCGTTGATGAGAGACACATATGGGAATGTGTAAATAAGCATCTTGAACGTCTATGGAAGCTAGGAGTGAAGGACAAGTCCTTCATTCTCCAGGTTCCATGGCGGCTAGTATTGCTCTCAATGATTCCATTAGGAAAGTTCGAATCCGTACGAATTTGTTCAGCCGTTTGAGGTCCAAGATAGGGCGGACGAAGCCATCTTTTTTGGGTACGACAAAAAGGTTTGAATAGAAACCTTTGCCGCGCTGTTCCAGGGGCACTGGAATGATAACGTTTGCTTTTTGTAAAGAAGCTGTGGCCTGAATTAAGGCCTGGTTTTGCGTCTTGGACTTTGGGAGACAAGAACGCAGAAACCTGGTGCCGGCAGGGAATGGAAATCGATCTTGTAACCCGAGGTGACGATTTCTCGAACCCAGGCATCGTGAGTGTGTTCTAGCCAGATATCCCGGAAAAGCAGAAGCCGCCCTCCCGAGGAGTCGGATCTGCGGGATACCTGGAGTCATGCTGAGGGGGCCTGTACAGAGCGAGGTCCTTTGGGTTTAGGTTGCTTGGAGTGGGAACGCCAAGAAGAGCCCCTTGAGGGACCGGATCCTCGATCTGAGCGTTGGGACGGTCCTTGGGCCGATGGCTTTTGGGGAGCAGGCCGAAAGGACTGCCTGTGCCAGGAAGATTTTTTGAAATTTCTGGCTACAGGCCGCTTTTGTGGTAGAATGGTACTTTTACCACCCGTCGCCTCAGATATGAGCTTGTCCAGGGATTCACCAAATAGACGAAGACCCTGGAAGGGAAGTGTGGACAGGGACTTCTTGGAGGCACTGTCCGCATTCCAGATCTTTAGCCACAGAACCCTGTGGGCGAAGACAGCATTGGCTGCCGTTAGGGCTGACCAGCTGGCTGCATCTAGAAAGCCGTGAAGAAGATAATTAGAGGCGAGAGAGAACAAATCAAGAATCTCAAGAGCCTCCGGAGGAATATTGCAAGGGCGAAGCAACTTGCGCAGGTTCCTACTCCACACGCTCATAGCTCTTGCCACCCATGTCATAGCAAACAGGGGGCGTAGAGAGGAGCCCGAAGCCTGAAAAATAGATTTGACCGCAGCCTCAACTGCGCAGTCAGACGAGTCCTTAAGAGACGCGTTGTCTGAAACAGACATAACCGTGTGTTTAGCCAGTCTGGATACTGGTGAATCCACAACGGGGGGTACCGACCAGGGCTTAACCATTTCCGGGGGAAAGGGATAAGCGAATGAAGAGGAGGATTTTTTATTAAACCTCCTATCAGGGTGATCCCACCGTTTAGATACGATTTGATGAAAAATCGGATCCTGGGCAAAGGACTTAGGAGGCTTCTTGGCTCGCTTGATTGCCGACTGAGAAGTCGGGTCCGAGGGCTGATCAGAAATCGACAGAGTGATTGACAGCCGCTATCAGAGTGTCTTCCATATGCCTAGACTCAGAAGGGACATCTGAATCAGAGTCAGAGTCTCGGGAATCGTGACTACTAAAGGTCACGGAGTCTGACTCAGACTGACCATCGTGTGAGTCAGATGAGGCGGAACGGTCGCAATGGCGCCTTTTGGAGACAGCCTTTTTACGTACTGGGGATGATACACCAGACGAAGGCGGGCTCCTCTGAGGGAGCTGAGCCGGGGGGAGGCTGTGGCAGCCTGTGGAAGGCTGAGATATCTGAGTGGCCAGGTCATCTAACCTTTTAGACATCAGAAGAGCCCATGCAAGGATAGCCTCATCAGACGGGGGTGCTGCCTGAATGGCGGTCGGGGCCGAACCCACAGATTGCACGATCCCCTGGTCCGGCAACGCCTGTTGTGACATTGTAGTAGGGGCATCACAGCCTCGGCAGAGTGGATAGCTTCGCCCATTGGGAAACGAGCTTCCACAGGTGGTGCAAGCATAGTACAGGTCCATAGAGGATGCCTGGGAAGCTTTATCACCCTTGTGGTTTTTACGCATGTCAGCAACAAACGTATAATTATACTGTGAGCCTTTAGCAGTATTACACTACTGTGGGTGAGGAGCTACTAGCAGTATTAGAAAGGGACTGCTATACAGAGCTGGTATATACCAATAGTAAAGTGGCACACACTGCCAAACAGTCAGTATATACCTGCAGGCACAGTTAGTATATACCGCTGAAAGCTGATATACACCGCCAGCCAGCAGGCACACACCGCTAGAAAGACAGCAATATACCACTGAACAGAGCGGTATATAGTGCTGCAGAGTTGCAGGGCCAAGGAGGCGATCTCACCTGTGTCTGCTCCCCACATGTAATGGCGTCCAGTATTCTCTGGCAGCATGGAGGGGAGAGACAGCCCACTAGAGGGAGCGGCTTCTGGAGCAGTGGAGGGGGCGTTGCTAGACATGCAGGCCGACGCCGGGAGCTAAATTAATGATGCTTCCCTGGGATCACGGCCTGCATCGCCCCACCGGCGCCTTCTCAGGCGGCGGTCTGGATGCAGGGGACTGACTTGTCGTCTCCCTACCTGCTCTTGCTCCGTCTGAAGACGCATCGGTCCTGGGATGCTGGGATCTCGGGGACGCATCTTCGGCTCAAGGCTAGCAGGTACTCGGCTCTGCTTAGCCCTCTGGAGCTACCTCTGTGACGTGCTTCCAGGGAGCCTGGAGGGGTACGCAGACCCGACCACTTGGGCGCGAGGGAAGACTGACGGCTTTTGCAGGCCAGGTTTCCTCTGACAAGTAAACAGATATTCCCAATTATTCAAAATTTATTACAATAAAAATTCAACACCAACAGTGTAAACAAACATATGACCATATAGGCCATGTACAAAAATACACAGATAAATAGATTTTCAGGAAATACGCAATGGTTCACATTCAGAGAAGGGTCAGAGGACTTAACTCATGGGTTAGGATTAGTCATTCATTCAGCACCAGTGTTATTGGAGTATAGCAGTCCATACAATCCACTAGACTTGTTGCTCTGTAGACATCCTTTTAATAGAATTGAACCATCAGCTTTATAATTCCATATGGCAATTTCCACCTCAGTACTCCACCTCGACGCGTTTCCCCACACAAAAAGTGCGGTTCATCAGGAGGCCAGTAAGATGTATGAGTCAGGTGTGCAGATCCATGGCGTTGGATAACAGAGTCAGCGATGGCACAGATGATGCTGTACAGATGACCACCACAGCCCCAAATGATCGCCATTGATTGCCATATGGAATTATAAAGCTGATGGTTCAATTCTATTAAAAGGATGTCTACAGAGCAACAAGTCTAGTGGATTGTATGGACTGCTATACTCCAATAACACTGGTGCTGAATGAATGACTAATCCTAACCCATGAGTTAAGTCCTCTGACCCTTCTCTGAATGTGAACCATTGCGTATTTCCTGAAAATCTATTTATCTGTGTATTTTTGTACATGGCCTATATGGTCATATGTTTGTTTACACTGTTGGTGTTGAATTTTTATTGTAATAAATTTTGAATAATTGGGAATATCTGTTTACTTGTCATATTGAAATATTCCCGGGACTTTTTTGATCCATTTTATATATACCAGGTTTCCTCTGCCCGTACACGGGGGTGGCAGGGCACCCTGGTATTGCCCCTATCAAAAATAGAATGAATAAGGCTACTTTCACACATCCGGTTTGAGCCGTGCGGCTCAATCCGGCTGTGAAACCTATGCAACGGATGCGGCGAAAACACCGCATCCTTTGCATAACTTTTTACATGCGGCCGGTCCGTTTTTTTCCGTTTGCGGCACGCTACTGAGCATGCGCAATGGAAAAAACCGCATGCGGCGGCCGGATGCGTTTTTTTCCGCATCGCGCCGCATCCGGCATCCATAGGCATGCATTGAAAAATGCGCCGCAGCGGCCGGATGCGGCACGATGCGTTTTTTTGCCGGAGCAAAAAACGTTGCAGGCAACGTTCCATCCGGCCGCGGCATCGGCTAAATCTGCCGCATGCGGCAAAAACCGGACCGAACGCAAGCCCATGCGGCACTAATGTAAGTCTATGCAAAAAAAACCTGCAACCGGCGGCAAAAAAAAACGGTTGCGGTTTTTCTGCAGAGCGCCGTATTGTGCCGCAGAGCAAAATCCGGATGTGTGAAAGTAGCCTAAGAAAAGAAAAACAAAATAAAAAGTAAAAATAAGGCTACTTTCACACATCCGGATTTTGCTCTGCGGCACAATACGGCGCTCTGCAGAAAAACCGCAACCGTTTTTTTTTGCCGCCGGTTGCGGTTTTTTTTTGCATAGACTTACATTAGTGCCGCATTGTGACGCATGGGCTTGCGTTCGGTCCGGTTTTTGCCGCATGCGGCAGATTTAGCCGATGCCGCGGCCGGATGGAACGTTGCCTGCAACGTTTTTTGCTCCGGAAAAAAAAAACGCATCGTGCCGCATCCGGCCGCTGCGGCGCATTTTTCAATGCATGCCTATGGACGCCGGATGCGGCGCGATGCGGAAAAAAACCGCATCTGGCCACCGCATGCGTTTTTTTCCACTGCCCATGCTCAGTAGCGTGCCGGAAACGGAAAAAAAACGGACCGGCCGCATGTAAAAACTTATGCAAATGATGCGGTGTTTTCGCCGCATCCGTTGCATAGGTTTCACAGCCGGATTGAGCCGCACGGCTCAAACCGGATGTGTGAAAGTAGCCTAAGGCTATGTGCGCACGTTGCGTACAAGCCCTGCAGAAATTTCTGCAGCGATCTGAAGAGCACATGTGCGCTTTAGATCGCTGCAGAAATGTCCGTAGTGAGCGCCGATTCCATGCGCTCTGCCTGCAGCTCCTCCCATAGACAGAGCAGGAGCTGCCGGCAAAGCGCAGGAAAGAAGTGACATGTCACTTCTTTTTGCGCAGCGCTTCGGCAGTAGCCGAAGCGCTGCGCTCTTAAACGCCACGTGCGCACGGCCCCTGCACAGTCTCCATAGACTGTGCAGGGGACGCAGGACGCATGCAGTTACGCTGCGCTACAAAGCGCAGCGTAACTGCATGTTTTTACGCGACGTGCGCACATAGCCTTAGCTGGCCTGAAGCACCTCTGGTGGAGCTCAGTCCAGACATGTCAGCCTCCCTTCTGACACTAGGAAAAACTGGGCTAGTTCCTGCCTAGCTGGGGTATATGCTGTGGGAGGAGGAGCTAACTCTTTTTTTTAAATCTAGTGTCAAGCCTCCCCTGGAGACAACATATAACCCACGGTCTGTGTCCCCCAATGAAACGGCGAGAAAGGAATCGCAGTAAGAAAACTGCAGCAAAAACGCCATAAAAACTGCTCGAAAAATGCAGAAAACCACTGGGAGACTTCAAGCCACAAGCTAAGGTTTGCTGCAGGAAGGGCGGGAAAAAAGCAAAGCAAAACCAAGCTCAAGGCCGTGTGCACAAACTGCATTTGATGCGGGGTTTTTTGGGTGCAGATGTCACAAATATGCAAACCTATCCTACAGTGGCAGCAAAATAAATGACAATTCTGAAGTGCTGTACACGTGTTGCTTATTTTTCCTTGCAGATTTGGTGCAGAAAATAATCTGCAGCATGTCAACTCTTGGTGCGTTTTTCAGCCCTTCCACCCTTTGATTTCGTTATGAAAAACAAGTGGGAAAAAAAAAACCGCACCAAAAACACACGTTTTTCTGCCAGAAGATGCAGAAAATGTCTCCACCAAATACTCAGTGTGCACACATAGCCTGAAGTGACTGAACAGCAGGTGTCCCCTCGGTGCTGTCTATGGGAGGAATCACTGCAGCTCATCTTCTCCCCCAACCAACGGTGGATTGCCCATTACGGGCAGAGCAAACAAAAGGGAAAAGTGAGGGGAATTCACAATGGTCAGAAATACTGTTATTCCTCATGTACACATCAACTTATTCTGAAAAGTTACTTGAACACAGTGACCCTCATGGTTATTCATTTTAAGAAAGAAAAAAAAAAAATAATAAATAAATAATAATAATAATAATTGCATGTATCTTACCAAAAAGCCTGGGAACATCTGAAGTCTAATTAGGCAACTTTGGCATTTCTGTAGAAAGAAAAAGATAATACATTCCTCGTATTAAAAAGTGTATACCTAGAACGGCCACATAGTGGATCTGAGGTCTTCAGGGTGCTCCTAGACTCCCACCTTTTCCAAAGTATGGTAGGTTTTAGAGTTGAAGAGGACAGTCCAGATTGCTAGTGTTCTAGATCATAACCTTGCGAGCAGGGTCCTCACCCCTGTGACTACTTATGTCCTATTAACCGTAAAGTGCTGAAGAATATGTTGGCGCTATTTAAATACAATTCATACTAAGGATACAGAAAATCGCTAATCACTTCTGTACAATTAGTCTTCTGTGCAGATCTCAGACTTTAGAGAATCACAGTAGGAAACCTCTACATTAAAGGGAACCTGTCATCAGAAATTTTGCTTTAAACCTAAGAGTTTCCCCCTCTGCAGCTCCTGGGCTGCATTCTAGCAAGGTTCCTGTACTTTTTGTGGCCCCTTTTAAACCAAATTAAATACTTTATAAACTTGTACCTTTTGCTATGTAAATTTTGTAAATCGTCCATGGGGGCGGGCTCTCTGGTGACCGTTGCTGTTCCTCCAGCAGATTTACGCCGCACCCCAACGCTGAATTTCATATCTCAGGACGCCGCCCCTGGGCGCCCGTGGTCCCGCGCATGCGCTGTGCGACTGTAGCGGGACTGTGCACTGTGTGCACGTGTGACCGCTGGTGACGTTTTGCGCAGGCACGAGGTTATGAGCGGCGCCGTGAGTGTCATCAGCAAGTGCCGCCCATAACCTCGTGACCGCACTTTCCCCTCTTCCTCCAGCGTTCTGCGCAAGCGCTTGCTGGCCAGATGACCCGACGTCACCTCTTTCCCATCTTGCCCTGCTGCAGGGTAAGATGGGAAGGAGGTGACGTTAGGTCATTTGGCCGGCGTGTGCTTGCACAGAACGCTGGAGGCAGTGGGGGACAGCACGTCCACGAGATTATGGGCGGGCACTTGCAATGCAATCACAGCAGCGCCCATAATCTCGTGCTTGTGACACACGTCACCAGCGATCCTGGCGTGGGCGGCACCTTGGGCGCAGTGGGCGGCGTCCTGATGGATGAAATGGAGCGTGGGGGGACGGCGTCAATGTGCTGGAGGAACAGCAATGGTCAGCAGAGAGCCCGCCCCCATGGACGATTTACAAAATTTACATAGCAAAAGGTACAAGTTTATAAAGTATTTAATTTGGTTTAAAAAGGGGCCACAAAAAGTAAAGGAACCTTGCTAGAATGCAGCCCAGGAGCTGCAGAGGGGGAAACTTTTAGGTTTCAAGCTAAATTTCTGATGACAGGTTCCCTTTAAGGTGGTGGTGTTCTGTGTGTTGACAAGTGAGTTAAAAGGGATTTCTTTTGAGCCTTTTCATAAAAGACAAAATTAATTCTTTAAGTTTTTAACATTTACAGCAAATTATAGAGATCATGTATTCATTAATTGCAGTGCGCTTACCCATGTATGTACAGTACAGACCAAAAGTTTGTATCTTATCTCTAGAACTGTAAGGGCTGACTCACTTGCGAGTTTCTCGCAGTAGAGCAATGCGAGAAGATCTCGCATTGGAATCGGACACGTTAGTGAATGATTCAGCTCGCATTTGCGATTTTTTTTCTCAGTCCAAATCGGACTGAGAAAAAAAAAAACAAAACGCAGCATGCTGCTTTTTTGCGAGTTTCTACTGCGAGTCTCTCCAGTGCAAGTCTATGGGAGCGTGTTAAAAAAAAAACAAAAAAATACGGACTGCACTCACACCATTCTAGTGACATCCGATTTTCTAAATACATTTCTCGCATGTTTCCTAAAACACTGGAAACGAGTGATGTCTCACAATGTCTGTCAATCACTATTCTCTGTCGGTCGGTCTCTCCCTCTCGGTCTCTATTCTCTCTCTGTCGGTCGGTCTGTCACTATATCTCTGTCCCTCACTCTCTGTCCATGTCGGTCTATCCCTCTCCCCCCCTCTCTCATACTTACCGATCCCCGGCGCGGCGCAGCACGGCGTTCACACTGCTCCGGCGGCTTCTCTTTTGAAAAAGCCGGCCGCTCATTATTCAATCTCGTATTCCCTGCTTTACCCGCCCATCAGCGCCTAGGATTGTATGATTGGTTGCAGTCAGACACGCCCCCACGCTGAGTGACAGCTGTCTCACTGTAACCAATCACAGCAGCCGGTGGGCGTGTCTATGCTGTGCAGTAAAATAAATAATTAATTTAAAAAAACGGCGTGCGGTCCGTCCCCCCAATTTTAATACCAGCCAGATAAAGCCATACGGCTGAAGGCTGGTATTCTCAGGATGGGGAGCTCCACGTTATGGGGAGCCCCCCAGCCTACCAATATCAGCCAGCAGCCTCCCAGAATAGCCACTTCTATTAGATGCGACTGTTCTGGGACTGTACCCGGCTCTTCCCGATTTGCCCTGGTGCATTGGCAATCGGGGTAATAAGGAGTTAATGGCAGCCCATAGCTGCCACTAAATCCTAGATTAATCATTGCAGGCGTCTATGAGACACCCCCAATTATTAACCTGTAAATTAAAGTTAATAAACACACACAGTGAAAAAATCCTTTATTTGAAATAATAAACAATAACAAAGACCCTCGTTCACCACTTTTTTAAGTACCTAAAAAACCCATCCATGTCCGACGTAATCCACGGAGGTCCCGCGTCGCTTCCAGCACTGCTACATGAAGGCGACAGGAGCTGCAGAAGACACCGCCGCTCCTGTCAGCTCCACGCAGCAACTGAGGTGAGAAGCGCGATCAGCTGATGTCACTAAGGTTACTCGCGGCCACCGCTGGATCCTCCAACAGTGACAGCAAGTCGCCCGAGTGACAGCGATGAAGTCACAGGTGAGTTGCGGTCACGGGGGGAGGATTCAGCTGGCCACGGGTAACCTGAGTGACAGCAGCGCTAATCGCGCTGCTCAATTCAGTCACTCAGGGGATTAGCAGTCACCGGTGAGTCCTTCACGGGTGACCGCTAATCAGGACGCGACACAGACAGAGCCGCGGCATGACAATGAAGTCGGGTGAAGTTCACCCAAGTTCATTCTGATCGTGCGGCTCTGTCTGTGTCTGCTGTTATCTGCCATTCAGCTCTGCTACATGGCTGTCTGTGGCTGCTGTCAGCAGCCATGTAGCAGAGCTGAATAGCAGATGACAGCTGCTGAGAAAAAAAAAAAGGATCACACACGGATCACACACGCATTGCAATCATGAAAAAAATCTCAGGATCGCAGTGCAGTTGCATTGCACGCTGACCTAACGTGAACTAAAATCAGCCGAGTTTTTTTCAGCCAACTCGGAACGATTTTACTCGCATAGATGTGATTCCAGCCTTAAGAGGAGACTTTGTGCAGCAGGCCTTCATGGTAAAATAGCTGCTAGGAAACCACTGCTAAGGACAGGCAACAAGCAGAAGAGACTTGTTTAGGCTAAAGAACACAAGGAATGGACATTAGACCAGGGGAAATCTGTGCTTTGGTCTGATGAGTCCAAATTTTAGATCTTTGGATCCAACCACCGTGTCTTTGTAGAAAAGGTGAACGGATGGACTCTACATGCCTGGTTCCCACCGTGAAGCATGGAGGAGGAGGTGTGATGGTGTGGGGGGTGCTTTGCTGGTGAAAATTCAAAATTGAAGGCATAAAGAACCAGCATGCCTACCACAGCATCTTGCAGCGGCATGCTATTCCATCCGGTTTGCATTTAGTTGGACCATTATTTATTTTTCAACAGGACAATGACCCCAAACACACCTCCACGCTGTGTAAGGGCTATTTGACTTAGGCTAAGTTCACACATCCTGTGTTTTCAATCCGTCAGGTCCGTCAGCAACGGATCAGTCATTTTCAAGATGTCAACTGATGCAACTGATGTGTTTTTCACAGGATTCCTTTCACAGGAATCCTGTGAAAAAACAAGTCAGTTGCGTCCGTTACATCCGCTGTGCGTCCGTTTTTTGACGGATCAGTCATGATCCGTCTGTGTTTGGGACAGCCCAGTGGGCGTGCCAAGCATGCTGGGCATGCTCAGTAGAGCATGACGGAATCCTGCGCTGGATTCCGTTGTAAGACGGATTACGACGGAATCCAGCACCATAGACATGCATTACAAGCTTGACGGATGGCGACGGATTCCTGCGTGGCGCGTTAATTTTGACGGCCCGAAAAACGTTACATTCTGCGTTGCTCCCCGCTCGGCGGTCAGTCAAAAACGACGGACCGCGACGCAGCGGATGCAACGCAGGGTCATCAGTCGCAATCCGTCACTAATAGAAGTCTATGGGGAAATACAGGATTCCTGCAAAATATTTTGCAGGATTCCGTAATTCCTCAAGGCTACGGATTGTGACTGATGCAAAACACAAGATGTGTGAACTTAGCCTAAGAAGGAGAGTGATGGGGTGCTACGCCAAATAACCTGGCCTCCACAGTCACCAGACCTGAACCCAATCGAGAAAAAAGGTTGGCAAAAGGGCCAACAACTGCTAAGCATCTCTGGGAACTCCTTCAAGACTGTTGGAAAACCATTTCCGGTGACTACCTCTTGAAGCTCATTCAAGAGAATGCCAAGAGTGTGCAAAGTAGTAATGAAAGCAAAAGGTGGCTACTTTGAAGAACCTAGAATATAAGACATATTTTCAGTTGTTTCACACTTTAAGTATTTCATTCCACATGTTTTAATTCATAGTTTTGATGCCTTCAATGTGAATCTACAATTTTCAGAGTCCTGAAAAGAAAGAAAACTATGAATGAGAAGGTGTGTCCAAACTTTCTGTCTATTGGCCAGAGAGGATTTGTGCACCTGTACATTAATTTAATACTAAAGGTGTGCAGACCCCATTTTATTCCTTTTCTGTCGTTAAAGGGAATCTGTCAGATTTTTGCTACTTCATCTGAGAGCATCATAATGTAGGCTGAGAGACCCAGATTCCAACAATGTATTACTTAATTTACTGGGTGCAGCAGTTGTGACAGTTTTTAACTATAGGATGAAGCAGAGTTGAGAAAACTAATTCAACCCACTCCACAGCTTTCCAAATACATTGTCTATTAACAGTGAGCTACTTCTCACAAGCTGGGACATGGTCAGACATAGGCTTGTGTACCAGCTAGTCACAGGAGTCAGCTAGTGATAAAAGCTTCATTAGAAGTAAACAGCACTGTGTGATGAGCAACATCACTGAATTCTGTGTTTTAACCCCTACCTCATGCTGTCCTCAGATTACATAAACAAAAAGCTGCTGACAGATTCCTTTAAGGCTACAACTGTCCCATTTTTGCGGTCCGCAAAACACTGTCCTTTTTTTCACGGATACATCCATGTGGCATCCATGTGACATCCGTGCCATTCCGTATACGGGCCGTGTATCATGCGTGTGCCTTCTGTTTTTTTTGGGATATCGACAGAGGGATATCGACAGAGGGATATCGACAGAGGGATATCGACAGAGGGATATCGACAGAGGGATAGACAGATAGATGAGAAAGACAATGTCCCACTCCCCAGCATTTTGTAATCTTGCACCCTTTAGTGCCTTTCATGTGGCACTAAAGGGTGCTTAGCCTTTTATTTAGCCAAAAAATGAGTAATTTCATAAAATAAAACAAAAAAAAAACAAAAAAAAAACAAAACGTGAGGGTTCCCCCTATTTTTGTAGCCAGCTCGGGTAAACCATGCAGACCACAGCTGGCAGCTTCACCTTGGCTGGTAATCCAAAACAGAGGGCACCTCACACGGTTATCTTAAATTTAATAAATAATTTAAAACAAAAAAACGTAGGGTCCACCTCAAATTGGATCAACAGCCAAGGACAGCTGCTGGCTGGTATTCTCAGACTAGGGAGGACTGCGGTTCTTGGACCCTCCCCAGCCTAAGAATAGCAGGCCGCAGCCGCCCCAGAAGTAGCGCATCCATTAGATGTGCCAATCCTGGTGCTTTTTCCCAGCTCATCCCGATGCCCTGGTGTAGTAGCAAATGGGGTAATAATATATGCAGTTTATACCAGATGTATAATGTAACCTGGCATCAAGCCCTGGGGTTACTGATGTAACGGTGTCTATCAGATACTGACTGGGTTACTGATGTCGGGTAATTAAAAAAAAAAAATAAAAATAAAAATATACAAATTTTTATTTGAAAAAAAACTCCCCAACACATTTCCTCTTTCACCAATTTAATGAAAAGAATAAACAAATCTGGGTCCGGCGTAATCCAATAAGGGGGTCTCACGACGATCCATACTCACTGTCAGGGCTGTGGAGTCGGAGCTCATTTTGGTGGAGTCGGAGTCGGTATAAAATGCACCGACTCCTTAAATATATAATTTAGATTGGGGACAGTAGTGCCATGCAGAATGTGCTGAATATTTTACTAAATAATAACATTTAGTATAATGCTTATATTTAAGTGAAAAATGTATTGTAGTACAATGTGAACATCAAACATTTAATTATTTTTATGATACAATAATCAAGATATTTAGATAGAACATAAAATACACTTATTAGAATACAACTTTAGAACACAAAAAAACAATTGTAAATATGTAATACTAATTGTGTATATAATTATATATATATATATATATATATATATATATATATATATATATATATATATATATATATATATATATATATATATATATATATATACATATACACACACACACACGATAAATATGTAATCTACTGTATATTACATAGTGCATTAAATATTTACAATTTATTATAGTTTTTTGTGTTCTAAAGTTGTATCCAATAAATATATATTTTATGTTCTATCCAAACATCTTGATTATTGTATCATAAAAATTATTAAATGTCTGATGTTCACATACACATGTTCATGTACTACAATAAATTTTTCACCTAACTATAAGCAATATATGTATAAGTCGGAGTCGGAACCAGAGAAATTGAGGAGTCGGAGTCGAAGGTTTGGCTTACCGACTCCACAGCCCTGCTCACTGTCCCAGTCAATGAAGAATAGAATGTTCCCCATTGGCTGGGAGAGCAGTGCAGTGACCTGAGCTAATATCAGGAGGTCAGCCTAGGTCACTGCAGGGCATGACCAGCACTGACTTCAGGAGCTGAGCGAGGTACATTACCTGCAGTGATGGAAGCCGCTGTACTCCTGACATCAGCGCTGGTCACTGAGGTCTATGCCCGCCGCATTCTCAGATCACCTCTCGCGAGCGGCTCGTGACGTCACCGCTAGTCAGTCTCGGGCCGCCTGCGAGAGGTGATGTGAGAATGTGGCTGTCAGTGACAGGCGCTGACGTCAAGAGTGCAGGACTTCATCACCGCAGGTAATGAACTTTACTAACCTCCTGACGGCAGCACTCATCATCCCCGCAGCTGCTCGCACTGCAGTGCCGGCATATGCTGACATTGCTGTGCGAGCAGCTGCGGACACACTGCAGTGCAAGCAGCCGCGGAGCTGGCGCAGGAGCGGGACACAGACTGCAGGGGCACCCGACAGAGGTCACACAGAAGTGCTTCCGTGCGGCTTCCGGAGATTTTGCGGGCCCATTGACTTGTATTGAGTCACGGTCCGTTATTACGGAACAGAATAGGACATGTTCCATAATAACGGAATGGACATACAGCATCCGATCTGTTTTTTTTTGTAGGATCGGATGCACACGGAAGTGCTTCCTTGTGCCATCTGATCCTACACAAAAGACATTGAAAACATGGTCCTGTCCGTGGGGCCGCAAAAAAACAGGAACTGACCATTACAAACGGAACGGTCATGTGAATGAGCCCTTAATGAGTAAAGGAAGTCTGGCAGCAGACTGGAGCACTGCTGCTGATTGAGGTACCAAACTCTTAGGCCATGATCCCACAAAGATTTTGAGGTTACATAATTCTGCACCAATTATGTAAATTAGGACACTTGCATTTTTTTTAATATGCATTTGTCACGGCGTTTAGTCTCTTGTTCATATGTTACGTTTTAAATAAAGCAGATTTGTTCTTGATACTTCCTGGTATTTGACGGACAAAACCTTATTGATATACTTGTATGCGGATTACATGTGTTTTTGATGCATGTGCATTTTTTTTTTACCTCTGAATTATCTGCATACCCACAACAGAAATGGACATGTAGATTGGAAACAGACAGGTTAGTTTACATGGAGTAAAAAAGAAGCATAGTGGGTGAGCCTTCTATACATCCCATCCGCTTTACTGGAACTGTAAGGCTATGTGTCCACGGGACAATGTACTCGCGGACTTTGCCGCAGGCTTCCCACAGCTGCTCCCCGGAATCCGCAGATATCCATTGCTGCGGGATTCGAACATTTTTTGCTGCGGTAAACCTGCGGGACAAGTGTGGAAATACCTGAAGAAGTGCCGGGACCTCTATCTCCATAGTGGAAAGGCGGGACATCGGCAGATATTTCCGCATGAATAATTGACATGCAGTTCTGTGCGGCTGCGGGACATACGCAGCATATTCCGCAGCCGCACATACTGCAGCATGGACACAGCACTCCCCAAATCCCATAGGATAACAAGGGGAGTGTCTGTATGTGCGTAAACCTGCGGATCTATCTGGAAAATCCAGATAAATCCGAGGGTTTGCCGCAGCAAAATCCGCGGGTACGTTGTCCCGTGGGCACATAGCCTAAGGCTATGTGCCCACGCTAGAATGTCCCTGCGGATTTTTTTGCCTGAAAATCCGCGACTTTCGCGGCAAATCCGCACCCGCGGATTTACCGCGGATTTCATTTTTTTTTTCCCCCATTCAAAACCAACAATCCGGACCAAATCTGCACCAAACAATTGACATGCTGCAGATTTTTCCGGATCAAAATCCGCGGCAAATCCGCAGCGGAAAAATCCGCAGCATGGGCACAGCATTTCCAAAATGCCATTGAAATGGCTTGGAAGTGCTGCTGCTGCAGATTTTCGGGAAATCCGCGGCAAAATCCGCGCAAAATCCGCAGCGTGGGCACATAGCCTTAATGTGCAAGCACCCAGTGGCTGATCACAAGCCAGGCCTGTGAACTTGTCAGAGAACCCTCCATCCACCATACTCAGGCTTCACTCACATGTCCATTATAATCTATGTTGCCATTCAGTTGCCTACTTTTCTTTGATTGACCATCTGTGTAAAACACACCAACATGTCAGTTTTTCTCCAGCAGCAGGAATTACAAAGGCCAATACAAGTCTTAAGGCAGCTTTACACGCAGCGACATCGCTAAAGCGATGTCGTTTGGGTCACGAAATTGACGCACATCCGGCCTCATTAGCGATGTCGTTGCGTGTGACACCTATGTGCGCTTCAAAAAGGTCGCAAAATCATGCAATATCGTTAATCGTTGACATGCTTCCCTATTCCCAAAAATCGTTGCTGCTGCAGGACGCAAGTTGTTCGTCGTTCCTGCGGCAGCACACATCGCTATGTGTGACACCGCAGGAACGAGGAACCTCACCTTACCTGCGTCCACCGGCAATGCGGAAGGAAGGAGGTGGGTGGGATATTACAGCCGCTCATCTCCGCCCCTCCGCTTCTATTGGGCGCCCACTTAGTGACGTCGCTGTGACGCCGAACGAACCGCCGCCTTAGAAAGGAGGCGGTTCGCTGGTCACAGCGACGTCGCTAGGCAGGTAAGTAGTGTGACGGGTCCGATCAATGTTGTGCGCCACGGGCAGCGATTTACCCGTGACGCACAACAGATGGGGCGGGTACGCATGCTAGCGATATCGGTAACGAGGTCGCAGCGTGTAAAGCGGCCTTAAGAGTCCGTGAAAAAACATGTAAAGCACAGGAATGGCATCTGTTTGGATGGGGCTTTATATTTTGCATCTACGTTTTTGTAAACATTGATTTATCTCTACTGGCTAACACGGTACAAAGATATATTTTACCTGTTTGTAAACATTAAAACATTTTAAAAAGGTACAACCTTTTAAGTGAACTGCAAACATCGTAATGTAGACGTGCTAATTTGTACTATCTATTGGCGCATTTTCTATTTTAGAACACATATGAAATCGCAAATCTGCCATGCTATATATGTGACTGCACCCTTGTGAACGTCATATGCACATAATGCAGCCTCCTGCCTAGGGGAGAGAAGGGAGGGAAGTGGAGAAACTAGTTTTAGAAGTCTACACACCTTCTGCTCTTAGGGTACCGTCACACTTTAGCGACGCTCCAGCGATCCCACCAGCGATCTGACCTGGTCAGGATCACTGGTGCGTCGCTACATGGTCGCTGGTGAGCTGTCAATCAGGCAGATCTTACCAGCGGCCAGCCCCCAGCCAGCAGCGACGCGTGGAAGCAATGCTGCGCTTGGTAACTAAGGTAAATACCGGGTAACCAAGCAAAGCACTTCGCTTGGTTACCCGATATTTACCTCGGTTACCAGCGCACACCGCTTAGTGCTGGCTCCCTGCACTCCTAGCCAGAGTACACATCGGGTTAATAAGCAAACCGCTGTGCTTATTTACCCGATGTGTACTCTGGCTACGTGTGCAGGGAGCAGGCAGCAGGCACTGGCAACCTGAGAGCGGTGGACGCTAGTAAACAAGGTAAATATCGGGTAACCAAGCAAAGGGCTTTGCTTGGTTACCCGATATGTACCTTGGTTACAGCTTACCGCAGGCTGCCAGAAGCCGGCTCCCTGCTCCATGCACATTCAGATCGTTGCTCTCTCGCTGTCAAACACAGCGATGTGTGCTTCACAGCGGGAGAGCAACATCCAAAAAATGAACCAGCACTGTGTGTAACGAGCAGCGATCTCACAGCAGGGGCCAGATCGCTGCTCAGTGTCACACACAGAGAGATCGCTAATGAGGTCACTGGTACGTCACAAAAACCGTGACTCAGCAGCGATCTCGCTATGTGAGAAGTACCCCTTACGTCAGACTCTCACTTAAAGGGGTATTGCTGTACAAATCATTATGCACTGAATAAGGAAGGTTTCCTGTATCAATACCTCACACAGTTCAAGACCTGTTATTCAATAGGAACGTCCACTTTAGGTCCAGAACATAAAAATGGACAGCTCTTGTGATGGACGGATCTATAGTAAAAAGGTAGAGACAAGCGCCTATATATCCACTCCCAGACAAGTTATAGTTCTAGGAATGGTCATTGAAAGCAAACAGATCTTGAGAAACTGACACACAGAGTACCAGATAAGAAAACGTTACTTTTCATACAGATATCTCCATCTCAAACGGCAGCAAAGTTAGCGCTACATACGTCACTGGCCAGGGCCGGACTGGGACTAAAATTCAGCCCTGGCATTTGGAGGTACGGTACACAGGCCCACTTTTCGCATGGTGAATGTGTAACATCTTTGTGCACTTGTAGATTGTATAAGGCTGCTTTCAAACTACGTCTTTTTAAACATGCGTCCTGAACATTTTTTTAACGCAAAAACGGATCCAGTGCAAATGCGTTTTCATTTCAATGCATTTGCAATGGACTCGCGTTAACATGCGTTCACCTGCGTTTGTGTGCGTTATAGTGAGGATCCAGCGACTTGCAGTTTTTTAACATCTTTCAAAAACGCTACTTGTAGCGTTTTTGAGCTGCGTCCAACTTCTGCAAATTGCTGGATCCTGACTAAACAGCATGCAAACGCATGTGAACGCTGGAATGCTGATAGGCAGGATCCTGCTTGCTCTACTGAGCATGCCCAGAAGCCAGCCCGTGATCAGTCTCTCTCTCCCTCTGTCTCTCTCCCCCTCTCTCTCTCTGTCTCTCCCCCTCCCTCTCCCTCACCTGAGTGCTGCGGACACTCGTAACCAAGGTAAATATCGGGTATACAAGCAAGTATACCCGATGTTTACCTTAGTTACGAGCCTCGCAGCTGTCAGAAGCCGGCTCCCAGTCTGGCACGTTTAGTTCCCCTCACTCCCGATCACATGACTCCAATGCCCGCCCCTAAACATTCAGTGACAGGATCCTGCAAAGTAACACATGCGTTTGCATGCATTTTTTGCTGTAAAAGCAGGATCCGCTTTGCAGCAAAAAAACGTTCAGGACGCATGTTAAAAAGACGTAGTGTGAAAGCAGCCTTACACGACCATATAACATGTAGCCACGGCTGCATCCGGTATTACAGCTCAGTCCTATTTATTGCTCTTAGTAGCAGGACCTGGTGAAGCGGCTATTTTCCCTACAGAGCTGGGCAGATAATGAAGAGGATGCTGCTCTCCACATAATGCTGCGGTCATATAGCTGATGGGCAGAGATACAAAATCAGATCCCCCTGAGCTAATATTGATGACCTATTCTACAGATAGGTGATCAGGGAAGCTGTTGTTTTCACAGGTGATAATTTTGGGTGCATATCATTTAGGGAATATGTAATGACATTTTTTGGGGGCAGATCCCACCATGGAAACTACTATGAAAAATCCTCAAATGACCATCTGCATCTCCTCGCTGTGCACAGGTTCAGGATTTTGAGCATCTTTTACCCACTTCAGGTTTCTAAAATCACCAAGTGATTAAAAGAAGTGACTGCTCCACTCTTCTGGTGTTCTCCACTCAGAAAATGCTCTGTATTTTACAATGCAAATCAATGGGAAGGCTCGGAAGATGCCGGAATCTACAACTCCTAGCTTGTCCTTAACTATGGTAATGAGATGCTGGGAGTTGTTGTTATCAGACTGCGGACTTTACAGGAACCAGAATACTGATAAGACACAGGCAATATCACAAATAAACATTTACTCCAGGTACCTTTATAAGTCACGTCTTCTGAGTTGATCCTATCCCTTTTGTCTCCACGCAGTACAGACGCCATGATGAGGTTTCGTGCCCACTGCTCATCTCTGAAAACCTCCCTCTTTATTCTTCAGCAGCACTTCCCCACACAGCACCTTTACAAATAAAAGTAACATTACACTGCCCCATACATATAAATATCTCCCATGCTGTGCCCCTGAATAAATAATTGCTGTGCTTCATTTAAAAAATATCCCCCCACACTGCCCTTATCCAAAATACATCCCACACTGCCTCTCTCCTTAAAGGGAACCTGTCATCAGAAATGTAGCTTTAAACCTAAAAGTTTCCCCCTCTGCAGCTCCTGGGCTGCATTCTAGGAAGGTTACTGTACTTTTTGTGCCCCCTTTGAAACCAAATCAAACACTTTATAAAGTTGTACCTTTTTGTCTGCAATTCTTGTAAATTATCCCTGGGGGGCGGGCTCTCTTGCGTCCGTTGCTGTCCCTCCTGCAGATTGACGCCGCCCCCCAATGCTCCATTTCATATCTCAGGACGCCGCCCACTGCGCCCGAGGTCACGTGCACGCAAGGACTGCTGGTGACGTGGTCGCAGGCATCAGATTATGGGCGGCGCTGTGATTGCATCACAAGTGCCCGCCCATAATCTCGTGACCACGATCTCCCCTCTGCCTCCAGTGTTCTGCGCAAGCGCTGGAAGATGACCCGACATCACCTCCTTCCCATCCTGCCCTGCAGCAGTAAATAGATGGGAGGACCGGAGCAGGACAGCACAGGATACGAGGAGACACGGAGAGGATCTGAGCGGCGTACACAGTAAAAAAAACATGTAAAATCAAACAAAGACACACATTGTCTTCTGAACAGTTAAAAGCACTAAACATTTGGGGGTTTTTTTTGTAACCTGTGCTGTGCTGCTCCGCTCCTCCCATCTATTTCCTGCTGCAGGGCAGGATGGGAAGGAGGTGACGTCGGGTCATCTTCCAGCGCTTGCGCAGAACGCTGGAGGCAGAGGGGAAAGGGCGGGCAGGAGATTATGGGTGGGCACTTGCCATGCAATCACAGCGCTGCCCATAATCTCGTGCCTGCGACCACATCACCAGCGGTCCTCGCGTGCACGGGACCTCAGGCGCAGTGGGCGGCGTCCTGGGATATGAAATGGAGCAATGGGGGATGGCGTCAATCTGCAGGAGGGACAGCAACGGACGCAAGAGAGCCCGCCCCATGGATAATTTACAAGAATTGCAGGCAAAAAGGTATAACTTTATAAAGTGTTTAATTTGGTTTCAAAGGGGCCACAAAAAAGTACAGGAACCTTGCTAGAATGCAGCCCAGGAGCTGCAGAGGGGGAACCTTTTAGGTTTAAAGCTAAATTTCTGATGACAGGTTCCCTTTAATATACCCTCACGCTGCCTCTTTCCATGTCCCCATACACAGCTTCTCTCCATAATGTCCCCTCCACACTGTTCTCTTTGTAACATACCCCCACACTGCCTCTCTCCATAATATCCCCCCATATTGCCCCTCTCCAAAATATTCCCCCGAAACTGCTCTTTTGTAACCCCCACACACATGCACAATACAATGCACTGCCATCACCTCCTCCACACACAAACACAGAAACACACAAACACACACACACACACACACACACACACACACACACACACACCATTACCCCTCCCCACACACACAAATACAATGCACCCCCCATTACCCCGTCCCCACACAATACAATGCACCCATCATCACACACACACACACACACACACACGCGCTATACAATACACCCCCATCACCCCCTACAAAAACACACACACATACAGAAACACAATACACCCCCATCACCCCCTTGCCACATACACACACTAAAATGCAATCACCCCCTCAACACAATGCAATGGACCCCCCATCACCCCCTTCACACATACACACACACACACACACAATACAATGCACCCCCAATGCACGTCGGGGGCAGGCCGCAGTCATGGCACTACACACTGTTCAAATTTATGTCTGAGAGACGCAAATACATTGGAATAGGAAGGAGGAAGCTGCGGTCACCGGTACCGCCGTGCTCCTCAGCAGTGTGTGCATGCCGGGCACACTATCACACAGCAGGGTCAGCACAGCGCAGCGCGCTACCTCCTGGTCCTGCTGCAGCTAGTGTGCGACACGGCAGATAATGTTGCTCGGCCTGCACACTGCTTAGCAGAGCGGCGGTGACTGCAGATACAGTGGCCCACTACAGGGGAGCGGCCCATCTGGCATTTGCCAGAATTGCCCTATGGCCAGCCCAGGCCTGTCACTGGTTCTCTGCTAACACCACACAAGACGAAGCTGGCTTCTATAATGCACAAAAGTCACAAGAGCTATTATAATCCCTCCTCTGCATCGCAGTGAGCGTGCCAGATCGCTCCTCACAAGAGTAAAGAATCCAACACTAATGATGCAAGTAGTTTAGGTTTTAATAGAAATTGCAATTCAGAGCCCAAATAGAGGTTTCTAACTACATGTGGGCTATCATTGCGCTCAGAGGAAACTGGGTTACAGATTGTGGGGTCCATTTTGTGATGTTTCTTCTAGTAAAAGTGAATACACTGGGGCTAAAGTAATGCTAAAGTAATCTTTTTAGGTAAAATTATTTTTTTTCACTGCACTTTGCATTCATTCCTGTGAAGCACTTGAAGGGTTAATAAACCTCTTGGGTGTGATTATGAGCACTTTAAGGGGTGCAGTTTATAGAATGGCATCACTTTTGAGTATTTTCTGTCACATAGGTCACTTCAAATATGGTGTGGTCCCTAAAATAATGGTTTTGTAAATTTTGTTCAAAAATTGAGAAATTGCTGATAAACTTAACCAACTTAGCAAAAAAAAAAAAAAAAAAAAAAAAAAAAAGGTTTTCAAAAATGTTGCTGATATAAAGTAGACATGCGGTAAATGTTATTTATTAACCATTTTATGTGACAAGCTCTGCTTTAGGGGCATAAAAAGTTACAAATAAACGCAAAATATATCATGCTAAATTTACCACTAACATGAAGTACAATGTCAGATTCTATTGAAGTCTTCAAGAGTTATTACATCATAAAGTGACAAGTCAGATTTGGCCCGGTCATCAAGGTCAAAACTTGGGGGGTTAATGGAGCAAACAGATGAAATAGGGTTAGAGGAAAAAAGTAGGATATACTATCCAGCTAGACTTCGAGAAAAGAGAAGGAACAAAAAAAAAAACCCCAAAATCTTGCCCCTTGCAGAAATAAATTAGCTCCACTGCTGACATCTCAAAAATGAAGCGATACCTAATGCTCAGGCAATATAGCTGGCTTATGCTTGCTGTGAGGCTATTGACCTGCTAATATGGTCCTGGAAAATTGGTAGACCTTGCGTTACAGAATGCGATGTAAGGAGGAAATGGGAACATTAAAGGGAACCAGTTTGGTGCAATATGCACTGAGAAGCACGAGCAGTTCTGGGTGCATATTACTAAACCCTGCCTAACTGTCCCTGTATACACTAGCATACAGTAGATAAGGGATGTTTAAAAAAAAAAAAAAAGTATTTGATTTTTTTTTATTATATGCTAATGAGTGCGGGGACTAGTCCCAAGTGCATTATATCCCTCGATGAAGTTCTCTCTCTTAGCATGTTAGTAAGTCCATAGGGGTGTGCTAACATGCTATTATTCACTGCAGTGTCACCAGCAGTGTCGCGCATACCTGTGCCCACTGTCACCGCTCTTCTGAATGCCAGGCACTTCCAGCCATGCCCAGTAGACCTATCTGAAGCCGGGACACGTACAGCCCGCTACACACTGCACATGACAGCGTCACCCTGTGGGCGTGCTAACATGATAAGAGGGCAGACTAGTCGTGGGATAAAACACCCTTGGGACTAGTCCCCATGCTCATTAGCATAAGATAAAATATCTTTAGAAATACTTTATGTAAAGATCTCTATCTACGCTAGTGTATACAGGGACGGTTAGGCAGGGATTAGCAATATACACCCAGAACTGCTCGTGGGTGCAGATTACACCTGACAGGTTCCCTTTAAACAGTAGCCCATTACTGGAGATCCGGAGCGTACATTAGGAGGGCTTGTCTGGAGACACATGCAGAAGTTACAGGCCATTGCTGAATGCTAGCACAGGAGGAGCCGCAGGGTGAGAAGGCACTGACGTGTTACAGCGAGATGGGACAGCTACACAGGAAAGCCCTATTTACACTACATGTGGATAGCACGCCGGGTCTAGAACTCACCGCACTGCACACCGGTCCTGCGTGGACCCCGCTGGAAGGTGAAGGGTAAGTGCGCAGGTGAGGCGCTGTGGTGGCCTGACAGCAAACAATGTACGGGCTCCTGACAGGTTAGTGGGCGTCACCGGCTTGGTTGGTGGGCGTGGCAATGTTTTGGGGGTTTTTTCTATCCACTATAATGTTGCTCCACCTCTCCATGTGGGGGTCTTACCCCAGACACCAGCTACTATTATAATCAACTCTATGCCCTAGTGGCCTTCGAAAGCAAATGTATCTTCCGCCTGGAAGCGTTGGGCTGGAACCATGGGGCTGCATTTTGAACAGGCCCCATCACATGACAAGTTACGTCATACCTGTCAGGAGCCCGTACATTTTAGCATAAAAAAAAAAGCTCTAGAAATAGCCTGAGGTCAGCTGGGCGTGCATACTTCTTCACGTGGGTGAGCTCAGAGAAGTGCTGGCCACTGACGTCACATGCTGCCGGCCAAACAGGAAGTGATGTGCGGTGGAACGCACAGTGGAACGCACAGAGGGTGCGATGCAGTAGAATGGACTGCATGCTGTCAGTATAGTATAGCGTGATGTTAACAAGTGCTATTAACCCCTTACGGTTGTGTAGAAGAAGGGTGGTAAAAAGCTCTGTAGAATGTAAGGTAGAATGGATAGAAAGGAGGAAGAAGTAGGTATAAGATAGCTTTAAGGTTGTTAACCTCTTAACGGTTATGGAAATGGAAAGAAGAAAAAATGGACAGAAGTTGAAAAGGTTGGAATAAAATAAAAAGCAGGATAAATTGAAATAAGATAATATACCCTGTAAGATGGGCTATTAACCCCTTAATGAAGGAACCAATTTTGACCTTAAAGGCAACATGACAGGTCCAATATGCACCCAGGACCACAAGCAATTCTGGATGCATATTGCTAATCTCTGCCTAAGGCCCTGTGCGCACTGGAAAATGGAATTTTCTCAAGAAAATGCCGCATGCATTGAAAGATTACTGCACCCGTGGTAAAAAACCGCGGCAAACCACATGCGGTTTGCTGCGGTTTTACCGCGGTATTGCCGCGGTTTTGCCGCGTGCGGGTTGGTACATGTGCTTTAATGCATTCAATGCAATAAAGCACATTGAAAAAAAAAAGAAAAAAAAATCATTTCCTTCTGAGATAGATAGTAGATAGATAAATAAATAGACAGCTAGAGGGATAGAGAGATAGAGGGATAGATAGATAGAGGGATAGATAGAGGGATAGATAGATAGAGGGACAGATAGCTGCATTTCCCACGGTCGGTAGTGAGTTCACATTACCGGCCGTGGGAAATGACCAGTAATTACCTCTGCTGTCTCGCTGCGAGGCTGCATTCAGCGCTGTGTCTGTGTCAGTCGCGGCTGGATGTAAGCAGCGCAGGACCTGTGGATTACGCTGGAGCTGTGTGGATTATGTCGGAGCTTTGTTTCGGGAGGGGTTAATAAAAGGGTGAACGAGGCTTATTTGTGTTTTATTTAAAATAAAGGATTTTTCGGTGTGTGTGTGTGTGTGTGTGTTTTTTCACTTTACTTACAGGTTGATCATGTCATCTGTCTCATAGACACTGCCATGATCAAGCCTGGACTTAGTGGCGGCGGTCCGCCGCCATTAACTCCTTGTATTACCCTGACTGCCACTGCATCACGGCAGCAGGAAGAGCTGGGGACACTCCGGTACTGCCGCATAATGGATGCGATAGTCCCGAGGCAGCTGCGGCTGATATTCTCGGCTGCGGGAGGTGGGAGGGAGGCGGGGGACATTAACCCTGCCCCTCGCCCTCCCCAGCCTGAGAATACCAGGCCGCCACTGTGTGCTTACCTCGGCTGGAAGGTAAAAATATGGCGGAGCCCGCATATTTTGTTTTCTATATTTCCGTTTGATTTCTATGTGTGTTCTATATGTCTGTGTCTGTGCTCTATGTCTGTGATGTCTGTGTGTGAGTGTGTGAGTGTGATCTGTGTGTGTGTGTTTACTCTCTGCTTTGCTTCCTCTTCCTGTCATAATGACATCACTTCCTTGCAAAACCGCAGGCAAGCGATGTACATTACCGCAGGTAAACCGCGAAATATCGCAGGGAATAACGCAGGAAAACGCAGTGAACTGCACCGAATTTGCTGCCTGCGTTATTCCTTGCGGGATTTCACAATTACATTGCAGTCAAATGGAGTGAAATCCCGCAGCGACGTGCAGAAAAGAAGTGACATGCAATTGTTTTTGCTGCGGGAATCCCGCAGCAAAACATGCAGCTGTCAAATTCCGCCTAGTGTGCACAGGATTTTTTTTTCCCATAGGTTTTGCTGGTGATTCACTGCAGAGATGTTATGAACATTTTCTGCAGCGAAACATGCAGCAAATCTGCAGAAAATCTGCGACAAAATCCGGTAAGTGCGCACAGCGCCTAAGGCCTCCAACACTCATCCATGAAACACATGCGTGTTTGGTCCGTTTCCGTATATACCGGAGACACGGACAAACGTGCACCAATTATATTAGGCTATGTTTGAGGTCACACGTGCGTTATTCCATAATGTCGGTAAGTCTCCCCCCTCTCTCATACCGTTCCCCGATCACTGCAGCGGCGCTGCACAGCTGTTAAAAAAACTCCGGCGGCTTTTACTATTTTGAAAAAGCCGGCCGCTCATTAATCAATCTCGTATTCCCTGCTTTCCCCGCTCACCAGCGCCTATGATTGGTTGCAGTGAGACACGCCCCCACGCTGAGCGACAGCTGTCTCACTGCAACCAATCACAGCCGCCGGTGGGCGTGTCAATATCGAGCAGTAAAATAAATAAATAATTAATTAAAAAAAAAAAGACGTGTGGTTCCCCACATTTTGATACCAGCCAGGGTAAAGTCAAATGGCTGAAGGCTGGTATTCTCAGGATTGGGAGCCCCACATTATGGGGAGCCCCCCAGCCTAACAATATCAGCCAGCAGCCGCCCAGAATTGCCGCATCCATTAGATGCGACAGTTCTGGAACTCTACTCGGCTCTTTTCGATTTGTCCTGGTGCGTTGACAATCGGGGTAATAAGGAGTTAATGGCAGCAGCCCATAGCTGCCACTAAGTCCAAGATTAATCATGTCAGGCGTCTCCCCGAGATACCTTCCATGAGTAATCTGTAAGTTACAGTAAATAAACACATACACCCGAAGAAATCCTTTATTTGGAATAATAAACACTAACAAATACCCTCGTTCACCACTTTATTATGCCCCAAATACCCATCCATGTCCGGCATAATCCACGGAGGTCCCGCATCGCTTCCAGCTCTGCTACATGAAGGTGACAAGAGCTGCAGAAGAACACCGCCGCTCCTGTCTGCTCCACGCAGCAACTGAGGTGAGAAGCGCGATCAGCTGTGCTGTCACTCAGGTTACCCGTGGCCACCGCTGGATCCTCCAACTGTGACTGCAAGTCGCCTGAGTGACAGCGATGAAGTCACAGATGAGTTGCGGTCATTGGTGGAGGATCCTGCTAGCCGCGGGTAACCTGAGTGACGGCAGCGCTAATCGCGCTGCTCACTTAAGTCACTAAGGGGATTAGCGGTCACCGGTGAGTCCTTCAGGGGTGACCGCTAATCAGTACGCGACACAGACAGAGCCGCGGTATGACAATGAAGTCGGGTGATGTTCACCTGAGTTCATTCTCATCGCGCGTCGCTGTCTGATGTCAGCCGGCATGTATCGATGTCATTGTGCATCACACACGGACATTCCACACGGGCAACACACTGACATGTCACTTACGTATCTCACGCACACACGGACATTCCACACGCACACACGGCTAGCATACGCTGTTCACACAGATGCCACACGTACCATAAAAACGGACTTAAAAACGGACCCGAAAAACGTAACGTAACACACGTGCATGTTTTTCACGGATGTGTGTTGGAGGCCTAACAGTCCCAGGTTATAGTAGCACACATAAAGAGATCTTTAAAAAAAAGTATTTCTAAAGATCCTTTAAATGATATGCTAATGAGCGCAGGGACTAGTTACAGGCAGGGCCGGACTGGCCATAGGGCAATTCTGGCAAATTCCAGAAGGGCCGGTGCCTGTAGTGGGCTGCTTGATCTGTGGCCACTCTCTTATGCAGTGTGCACGGCAGGCAGCATAGTTTGCTTTGAGCACATGATCATACTGCGCTGCACAGCTAAAATCAGCAAGGTGCGGCATGCTGTGCTGTTCCTTGCTGCCCCCGGTCCTGCTGATGAGCGAGTGGCCGTAGATTGAGCCTCTATCAGTACCACGAGATGTGGGAGTTACACTGCTCCCGTCTTCCTGATAACTGTAGCCCTATAACTGGGGCCCAGAAGTGCAGCAGCGTGATGATGTCAGTACATTGCTGACGTCATCGCGCTGCTGGCGCGTAGAGACATGTCAGTCACGGTAAAAGTTCCACGGTGGAGCCGAAGATAAAATGTGGTATTAATGGAGATGAGTCGGGAGAGGATTAAGGCACAAAATGGTGCAAGGGGCACAGATTAGTGAGAGAAAGTGGAGTGAGTACCTTAATAATAGGGGCAATGTTTGTCTGTGGGGGGAGGTAAATTTTGTACTGGAGCAGTGTGGGGGAAACATTTTGGAATATGATGAAGAGAGGGGCGCCATGGGGAGATTATGGTGGAGAGCGGCAGCGTGGTGAAAATATGATGGAGAGGGGCAGCCTGGGGGGTAATATGATGGAGAGGGACAGCATGGGGGGAATATGATGGAGAGGGGCAGCCTGGCTGGGGATTATGGAGAGGGGGAGCCTGAAAGGGAATATGATGGAGCGGGACAGCGTGTGAGGAATATCATGGAGAGTGGCAGCGAGGGGGGAAGTAGGATGGAGAGGGGCAGCCTGGGGTAGGGGGAATTATGGAGAAGTGCAGCCTGGGGAGAATTATGATAGAGTGGGGCAGTGTGGGGAGAATATGATGGAGAGGTGCAGCCTGGGGGGTAATATGAAGGAGAGGGACAGCATGGGTGGAATATGATGGAGAGGGGCAGCCTGGCTGGGGATTATGATACAGAGGGGCAGCCTGAAAGGGAATATGATGGAGCGGGACAGCGTGTGAGGAATATAATAAAGAGGGGCAGTGAGGGGGGAAGTAGGATGGAGAAGGGCAGCAAGGGGGGGGAAATTATGGAGAGGGGCAGCGTGAGGGGAATTATGATAGAGAGGGGCAGTGTGGAGAAAATATGATGGAGAGGGGCAGCATAGGGGGGTATATTATGGAGAGAGGCAGCGTAGGAGAATATTATGGAGGGGGTAATGTCTGTGGGTGACATTATGGAGACAGGCAGCATGGGGGATACACTGTATTGTGGAACAAGTCAGCGTGGTGGGTATATTATATCAAGAGACAGCGTAGGGGTATAGTAAGTAGAGTGGCAGCATAAGGGTATATTATGGAGATGGGCAGTGTGGAGGTATATTATGGAGAGTGGCAGTGTGGGGAAATATTTTGCAGAGAGGCAGTGTAGTGGGAATATTATGGAAAGGAGCAGTGTGGGTGAATATTATGAAGATGGGCAGTGTTGGGGGTTTACTATGGAGAGAAGCATTGTGGGTGCAGATATTTTGTGAAGGAAGCACATCAGCATGGGAGATATTTATATTTATGGGGCAGTATAATGATACTTTTATTTTTAAAGGCACTGGGTCTGGAAGTGCTGCTGAAGAAGAAAGAGATAGGTCTTTAGAGACGAGCTGTGTGCATGAAATCTCATCATGGCATCTGTACTATGTGGAGACAAAAGGGACGGGAATGATTAAATTCAGAGATGTCATCTATAAGGTACTAAGCACCCGTGGTCCTGTGCCTGGCGCGGCGCATTGCGGGGTGTGGCACTTTCTGACAGCAAAAAAAAATATTTTTTTTTACCGCAATCAGCTCCCTGCTCCGTGCTGTGACGTCCAATGCAGACGAAACATGCCGCGAAGGAGGACACGGCTGACACTGGAGCCAGAAGAGGAGACTCACCAGAGCAACAGGAGGAGAAAGAGAGCAGCGGGCACCAAAGCAGGTATGCGCTCACAGAGCTGAAGATTCGTGGGAAAGGTGGAGGTATCGCTAAGGCTACAGACTGGGTATGGGGGGATGGGGTAAGGAAAGGCTAATACTATAGACTGCAGGGGAGAGGGAAAGAGAGTAATACTAAAGACTGCAGGGGGAGGAAAAGAGGCCAATACTAGAGACTGCAGGTGGGAGGTAAAGAGAGTAATACTAGAGACTGCAAGGGGGAGGGAAAGAGAGTATTACTAGAGACTGCATGGGGGAGGGAAAGAGGCCAATACTAGAGACTGCAGGGGAAAGTGAAAGAGGCTAGGGAGGGAAAGAGGCTAATACTAGAGACTGCAGGGGGAGGGAAAAAGAGTAATACTAGAGACTGAAGGGGGAGGAAAAGAGAGTAATACTAGAGACTGCAGTGGGGAAGGAAAGAGAGTAATACTAGGGACTGCAGGGGGAGGGAAAGAGGCCAATACTAGAGACTGCATGGAGGAGGGAAAGAGAGTAATACTAAAGACTGCAGGGGGAGAGAAAGAGAGATATACTAGAGACTGCAGGGGGGAGAGAAAGAGTAATACTAAAGACTGCAGGGGGAGGGAAAGAGAGGAATAGTAGAGACTGCAGGGGGAGGGAAAGAAAGTACTACTAGAGACGGCAGGGGGAGAGGGAAAGGGAGTAATACTAGAGACTGCCGGGGGGCGGGAAAGAGAGTAATACTAGAGACTGCAGGGGGAGGGAAAGAAATTAATACTAAAGACTGCAGGGGGGTGAGAAAGAGAGTAATACTAGAGACTGCAGGGGGAGGGAAAGACAGTAATACTAGAGACTGCAGGAGGAAGGGAAAGAGGCCAATACTAGAGACTGCATGTGGAGGCAAAGAGAGTAATACTAGAGACTGCAGGGGGAGGGAAAGAGAGTAATACTAGAGACTGCAGGGGGAGAGATAGAGAATAATACTAGAGACTGCAGGGGGAGGGGAAAGAAGCAAATACTAGAGACTGCAGGGGGAGGGAAAGAGAGTAATACTATAAACTGCAGGGGGAGGGAAAGAGGGTAATACTAGAGACTGCAGGGGTAGGGAACGAGGCCAATACTAGAGACTGCAGGGAGAGGGAAAGAGAGTAATACTAGAGACTGCATGGGGGAGGGGAAGAGAGATATACTAGAGACTGCAGGGGGAGAGAAAGAGAGTAATATTAAAGACTGCAGGGGGGAGAAAAAGAGAGTAATACTAAAGACTGCAGGAGGAGGGAAAGAGAAGAATAGTAGAGACTGCAGGGGGGAGGGAAAGAAGCCAATACTAGAGACTGCAGGGGGGAGGGAAAGAAAGGCTAATACTAGAGACTGCAGGTGAAAGGAAAAGAAAGTAATACTAGAGACTGCAGGGGGTAGGGAAAGAGAGTAATACTAGAGACTGCAGGGGGGCGGGAAAAAGAGTAATACTAGAGACCTCAGGGGGAGGAAAAGAGAGATATACTAGAGACTGCAGGGGGGAGGTAAAGAGAGTATTACTAGAGACTGCAGGGGGATAGATAGAGAGTAATACTAGAGACTGCAGGGGGGAGGGAAAGAAGCCAATACTTGAGACTGCAGGGGGAGGGAAAGAGAGTAATACTATAAACTGCAGGGGGAGGGAAAGAGGGTAATACTAGAGACTGCAGGGGGAGGGAACGAGGCCAAAACTAGAGACTGCAGGGGGGAGGGAAAGAGAGATATACTAGAGACTGCAGGGGGGAGGGAAAGAGAGTAATACTAGAGTCTGCAGGGGGGAGGGAAAGAGAGTAATACTAGTGTCTGCAGGGGGGAGGGAAAGAGAGTAATACTAGAGACTGCAGGGGGGAGGGAAAGAGGCTCATACTAGAGACTGCAGGGGGGAGGGGAATAAAGGCTAATACTAGAGACTGCAGGGGGGAGGAAAGAGAGTAATACTAGAGACTGCATGGGGGAGGGAAAGAGGAAAATACCAGAGACTGCAGAGGGAGGGAAAGAGAGTAATACTAGAGACTGCAAGGGGAGGGAAAGAGAGGAATAGTAGAGACTTCAGGGGGGGAGGGAAAGAGAGTACTAATAGACACTGCAGGAGGAAGGTAAAGAGAATAATACTAGAGACTGCAGGGGGGAGGGAAAGAGGCTCATACCAGAGACTGCAGGGGGGAGGGAAAGAAAGGCTAATACTAGAGACTGCAGGTGGGAGGTAAAGAGAGTAATACTAGAGACTGAAGGGGGAGGGAAAGAGAGATATACTAGAGACTGCAGGGGGAGGGAAAGACATTAATACTAGAGACTGCAGGGGGGAGGGAAAGAAGCCAATACTAGAGACTGCAGGGGGAGGGAAAGAGAGTAATACTATAAACTGCAGGTGGAGGGAAAGAGGGTAATACTAGAGACTACAGGGGGAGAGAAAGAGAGTAATACTAAAGACTGCAGGGGGGAGGGAAAGAGAGCAATACTAAAGACTGCAGGGGGAGGGAAAGAGAGTAATACTAGAGACTGCAGGGGGGAGGGAAAGAGAGTAATACTAGAGACTGCCGGGGGGGGGACAAGGCTCATACTGGAGACTGCAGGGGGGAGGGAAAGAGAGTAATACTAGGGACTGCAGGGGGAGGGAAAGAAGCCAATACTAGAGACTGCAGGGGGGAGGGAAAGAGTAATACTATAGACTGCAGAGGGAGGGAAAGAGGGTAATACTAAAGACTGCAGGGGGGAGGGAAAGAGAGTAATACTAAAGACTGCAGGGGGGAGGGAAAGAGAGTAATACTAGAGACGGCAGGGGGGAGGGAAAGAGAGTAATACTAGAGACTGCAGGGGTGAGGGAAAGAGAGATATACTAGAGACTGCAGGGAGAGGGAAAGAAATTAATACTAGAGACTGCAGGGGGGAGGGAAAGAGAGTAATACTAGAGACTGCAGGGGGAGGGAATGACAGTAATACTATAGACTGCAGGGGGAGGGAAAGAAAGGCTAATACTAGAGACTGCAGGGGGGAGGGAAAGAGAAATACTAGAGACTGCATGGGGGAGGGAAAGAGGCCAATACTAGAGACTGCAGGGGAAGGGAAAGAGGCTAGGGAGGAAAAGAGGCTAATACTAGAGACTGCAAGGGGAGGGAAAGAGTAATACTAGAGACTGCAGGGGGGAGGGAAAGAGAGTAATACTAGGGACTGCAGGGGGAGGGAAAGAGGGTAATACTAGAGACTGCAGGGGGAGGGAAAGAGAGTAATACTATAAACTGCAGGTGGAGGGAAAGAGGGTAATACTAGAGACTACAGGGGGAGAGAAAGAGAGTAATACTAAAGACTGCAGGGGGGAGGGAAAGAGAGCAATACTAAAGACTGCAGAGGGAGGGAAAGAGGGTAATACTAGAAACTGCAGGGGGAGAGAAAGAGAGATATACTAGAGACTGCAGGGGGGAGAGAAAGAGAGTAATACTTAAGACTGCAGGGGGAGGGAAAGAGAGGAATAGTAGAGACTGTAGGGGGGAGGGAAAGAGAGTACTACTAGAGACTACAGGTGGGAGGAAAAGAGAGTAATACTAGAGATGGCAGGGGGGAGGGAAAGAGAGTAATACTAGAGACTGCGGGGGGGGGGGACAAGGCTCATACTGGAGACTGCAGGGGGGAGGGAAAGAAAGGCTAATACTAGAGACTGCAGGGGGGAGGGAAAGAGAAATACTAGAGACTGCATGGGGGAGGGAAAGAGGCCAATACTAGAGACTGCAGGGGAAGGGAAAGAGGCTAGGGAGGAAAAGAGGCTAATACTAGAGACTGCAAGGGGAGGGAAAGAGTAATACTAGAGACTGCAGGGGGGAGGGAAAGAGAGTAATACTAGGGACTGCAGGGGGAAAGAAAGAGGGTAATACTAGAGACTGCAGGGGGAGGGAAAGAGTGTAATACTAGAGACTGCATGGGGAAGGGAAAGAGGCCAATACTAGAGACTGCAGGGGGGAGGGAAAGAGGCTAATACTAGAGACTGCAGGGGGAGGGAAAAAGTAATACTAGAGACTCCAGGGGGAGGGAAAAAGAGTAATACTAGAGACTGCAGGGGGGAGGGAAAGAGAGTAATACTAGGGACTGCAGGGGGAGGGAAAGAAGCCAATACTAGAGACTGCAGGGGGGAGGGAAAGAGTAATACTATAGACTGCAGAGGGAGGGAAAGAGGGTAATACTAGAGACTGCAGGGGGAGAGAAAGAGAGATATACTAGAGACTGCAGCGGGGAGAGAAAGAGAGTAATACTAAAGACTGCAGGGGGGAGGGAAAGAGAGTAATACTAGAGACGGCAGGGGGGAGGGAAAGAGAGTAATACTAGAGACTGCAGGGGTGAGGGAAAGAGAGATATACTAGAGACTGCAGGGAGAGGGAAAGAAATTAATACTAGAGACTGCAGGGGGGAGGGAAAGAGAGTAATACTAGAGACTGCAGGGGGAGGGAATGACAGTAATACTATAGACTGCAGGGGGAGGGAAAGAGGGTAATACTAGAGAATGCATGGGGAAGAGAAAGATATACTAGAGACTGCAGCGGGGAGAGAAAGAGAGTAATACTAAAGACTGCAGGGGCAAGGGAAAAAGAGTAATACTAATGACTGCAGGGGGAGGGAAAGAAAGTAATACTAAAGACTGCAGCGGGAGGGAAAGAGAGGAATAGTAGAAGACTGCGGGGGGGAGGGAAAGAGAGTACTACTAGAGACTGCAGGTGGGAGGTAAAGAGAGTAATACTAGAGACTGCATGGGGGAGGGAAAGAGGCCAATACTAGAGACTGCAGGGGGAGGGAAAGAGTAATACTAGAGACTCAAGGGGGAGGGAAAGAGAAGAATAGTAGAGACTGCAGGGGGGAGGGAAAGAGTACTACTAGACACTGCAGGTGGGAGTTAAAGAGAGTAATACTAGAGACTGCAGGGGGAGGGAAAGAGAGTAATACTATAAACTGCAGGGGGGGGGGAAGAGGGTAATACTAGAGACTGCAGGGGGAGAGAAAGAAATATATACTAGAGACTGCAGGGGGTAGAGAAAGAGAGTAATACTAAAGACTGCAGGGGGGATTGAAAGAGAGTAATACTAGAGACTGCAGGGGGGAGGGAAAGAGAGTAATACTAGAGACTGCAGGGGGGGAACAAGGCTCATACGAGAGACTGCAGGGGGGAGGGAAAGAAAGGCTAATACTAGAGACTGCAGGTGGGAGGTAAAGAGAGTAATATTAGAGACTGATGGGGGAGGGAAAGAGAGATATACTAGAAACTGCAGGGGGAGGGAAAGACATTAATACTAGAGACTGCAGGGGGGAGGGAAAGAAGCCAATACTAGAGACTGCAGGGGGAGGGAAAGAGAGTAATACTATAAACTGCAGGGGGAGGGAAAGAGGGTAATACTAGAGACTGCAGGGGGAGAGAAAGAGAGATATACTAGAGACTGCAGGGGGGAGAGAAAGAGAGTAATACTAGAGACTGCAGGGGGGAGGGAAAGAGAGTAATACTAGAGACTGCAGGGGGGGAACAAGGCTCATACTAGAGACTGCAGGGGGGGAGGGAAAGAAAGGCTAATACTAGAGACTGCAGGGGGGAGGGAAAGAGTAATACTACAGACTGCATGGGGGAGGGAACGAGGCCAATACTAGAGACTGCAGGGGGAGGGAAAGAATCTAGGGAGGGAAAGAGGCTAATACTAGAGACTGCAGGGGGAGGGAAAGCGTAATACTAAAGACTCCAGGGGGAGGGAAAAAGAGTAATACTAGAGACTGCAGGGGGGAGGGAAAGAGAGTAATACTAAGGACTGCAGGGGGGGGGGGAAAGAGGGTAATACTAGAGACTGCAGGGGGAGGGAAAGAGAGTAATACTAGAGACTGCATGGGGAAGGGAAAGAGGCCAATACTAGAGATTGCAGGGGGAGGGAAAGAGGCTAATACTAGAGACTGCAGGGGAAGGGAAAGAGTAATACTAGAGACTCCATGGGGAGGGAAAAAGAGTAATACTAGAGACTGCAGGGGGAGGGAAAGAGGCCAATACTAGAGACTGCTGGGGGGAGGGAAAGAGAGTAATACTATAGACTGCAGAGGGAGGGAAAGAGGGTAATACTAGAAACTGCAGGGGGAGAGAAAGAGAGATATACTAGAGACTGCAGGGGGGAGAGAAAGAGAGTAATACTTAAGACTGCAGGGGGAGGGAAAGAGAGGAATAGTAGAGACTGTAGGGGGGAGGGAAAGAGAGTACTACTAGAGACTACAGGTGGGAGGAAAAGAGAGTAATACTAGAGATGGCAGGGGGGAGGGAAAGAGAGTAATACTAGAGACTGCAGGGGGGAGGGAAAGAGAGATATACTAGAGACTGCAGGGGGAGTGAATGACAGTAATACTAGAGACTACAGAAGGGAGGGAAAGAGGCCAACACTAGAGACTGCAGGGGGAGGGAAAGAGGGTAATACTAGAGACTGCATGGGGGAGAGAAAGAGAGATATACTAGAGACTGCTGCGGGGAGAGAAAGAGAGTAATACTAAAGACTGTAGGGGGAGGGAAAGAGAGGAAAAGTAGAGACTGCAGGGGGGAGGGAAAGAAAGTAATACTAAAGACTGCAGCGGGAGGGAAAGAGAGGAATAGTAGAGACTGCAGGGGGGAGGGAAAAAGAGAGTACTACTAGAGACTGCAGGTGGGAGGTAAAGAGAGTAATACTAGAGGCTGCAGGGGGAGGGAAAGAGAGTAATACTAGAGACTGCAGGGGGCGGGAACAAGGCTCATACTAGAAACTGCAGGGGGGAGGGGAAAAAGGCTAATACTAGAGACTGCAGGGGGGAGGGAAAGAGAGTAATACTAGAGACTGCATGGGGGAGGGAAAAAGGCCAATACTAGAGACTGCAGGGGGGAGGGAAAGAGGCTAGGGAGGGAAAGAGGCTAATACTAGAGACTGCAGGGGGAGGGAAAGAGTAATACTTGAGACTCCATGGGGAGGGAAAAAGAGTAATACTAGAGACTGCAGGGGGAAGGGAAAGAGAGTAATACTAGGGACTGCAGGGGGAGGGAAAGAGGCCAATACTAGAGACTGCAGGAGGGAGGGAAAGAGAGTAATACTATAGACTGCAGGGGGAGGGAAAGAGGGTAATACTAGAGACTGCAGGGGGAGAGAAAGAGATATACTAGATACTGCAGGGGGGAGAGAAAGAGAGTATTACTAAAGACTGCAGGTGGGAGGTAAAGAGAGTAATACTAGAGACTGCAGGGGGGCAGGAAAGAGAGTAATACTAGAGACTGCAGGGGGGAGGGAAAGAGAGATATTCTAGAGACTGCAGGGGGAGGGAAAGAAATTAATACTAGAGAATGCAGGGGGGAGGTAAAGAGAGTAATACTAGAGACTGCAGGGGGAGGGAAAGACAGTAATACTAGAGACTGCAGGAGGGAGGGAAAGAGGCCACCACTAGAGACTGCAGGGGGAGCGAAAGAGAGTAATACTATAGATTTCAGGGGGAGGGAAAGAGTGTAATACTAGAGACTGCATGGGGGAGGGAAAAAGAGATATACTAGAGACTGCAGGGGGGAGAGAAAGAGACTAATACTAAAGACTGCAGGGGGAGGAAAGAGAGGAATAGTAGAGACTGCAGGGGGAGGGAAAGAGAGTACTACTAGAGACTGCAGGTGGGAGGTAAAGAGAGTAATACTAGAGACTGCAGGGGAGGGAAAGAGAGTAATACTAGAGACTGCAAGGGGGAGGGGAAGAAAGGCTAATACTAGAGACTGCAGGGGGGAGGGAAAAAGAGTAATACTAGAGACTGCATGGGGGAGGGAAAGAGTACTACTTCAGACTACAGGTGGGAGGTAAAGAGAGTAATACTAGAGTTTGAAGGGGGAGGGAAAGAGAGTAATTCTAGAGACTGCAGGGGTAGGGAAAGAGAGTAATACTTGAGACCTCAGGGGGGAAGGAAAAGAGAGATATACTAGAGACTGCAGAGGGAGGGAAAGACATTAATACTAGAGACTGCAGGGGGGAGGTAAAGAGAGTATTACTAGAGACTTCAGGGGGAGAGATAGAGAGTAATACTAGAGACTGCAGGGGGAGGGAAAGAAGCCAATACTAGAGACTGCAGGGGGGAGGGAAAGAAAGTCTAATACTAGAGACTGCAGGTGAAAGGAAAAGACAGTAATACTAGAGACTGCAGGGGGGAGGGAAAGAGAGTAATACTAGAGACTGCAGGGGGGCGGGAAAAAGAGTAATACTATAGACTGCAGGGGGAGGAAAAGAGAGATATACTAGAGATTGCAGGGGGAGGGAAAGACATTAATACTATTGACTGCAGGGGGGTGGTAAAGAGAGTATTACTAGAGACTGCAGGGGGGAGAGAAAGAAGCCAATACTTGAGACTGCAGGGGGAGGGAAAGAGAGTAATACTATAGACTGCCGGGGGAGGGAACAAGGCCAATACTAGAGACTGCAGGGGGGAGGGAAAGAGAGATATACTAGAGACTGCATGGGGGAGGGAAAGAGGATAATACCAGAGACTGCAGGGGGAGGGAAAGAGAGTAATACTAGAGACTGCAAGGGGAGGGTAAGAGAGGAATAGTAGAGACTTCAGGGGGGAGGGAAAGAGAGTACTACTAGAGACTGCAGGAGGAAGGTAAAGAGAATAATACTATAGACTGCAGGGGGGAGGGAAAGAGAGTAATACTAGAGACTGCAGGGGGAGGGAAAGAGGCTCATACTAGAGGCTGCAGGGGGAAGGGGAATAAAGGGTAATACTAGAGACTTCATGGGGGAGGGAAAAAGGCTAATACTAGAGACTGCAGTGGGAGGGAAAGAGAGTAATACTAGAGACTGCAGGGGGGGAGAGTAATACTAGAGACTTTAGGGGGGAGTGAAAGAGAGTAATACTAGAGACTGCAGGGGGGAGGGAAAGAGAGTAATACTAGAGATTGCAGGGGGGGAGGGAAAGAGGCTCATACTAGAGACTGCAGGGGGAAGGGGAATAAAGGCTAATACTAGAGACTGCATGGGGAGGGAAAGAGGCTAATACTAGAGACTGCAGGGGGGAGGGAAAGAGAGTAATACTAGAGACTGCAGGGGGAGGGAAAGAGGCTCATACTAGAGACTGCAGGGGGAAGGGGAATAAAGGGTAATACTAGAGACTTCATGGGGGAGGGAAAAAGGCTAATACTAGAGACTGCAGTGGGAGGGAAAGAGAGTAATACTAGAGACTGCAGGGGGGGAGAGTAATACTAGAGACTTTAGGGGGGAGGGAAAGAGAGTAATACTAGAGACTGCAGGGGGGAGGGAAAGAGAGTAATACTAGAGATTGCAGGGGGGGAGGGAAAGAGGCTCATACTAGAGACTGCAGGGGGAAGGGGAATAAAGGCTAATACTAGAGACTGCATGGGGAGGGAAAGAGGCTAATACTAGAGACTGCAGGGGGAGGGAAAGAGAGTAATACCAGAGACTGCAGGGGGAGGAAAAGAGAGTAATACTAGAGACTGCAGGGGGGGAGAGTAATACTAGAGACTGCAGGGGGAGGGAAAAACAGTAATACTAAAGACTGCAGGGGTGAGGGAAGAGGCTCATACTAGAGACTGCAGGGGGGAGGGAAAGAGAGTAATACTAGAGATTGCAGGGGGGAGGGAAAGAGGCTCATACTAGAGACTGCAGGGGGAAGGGGAATAAAGGCTAATACTAGAGACTGCATGGGGAGGGAAAGAGGCTAATACCAGAGACTGCAGGGGGAGGGAAAGAGAGTAATACCAGAGACTGCAGGGGGAGGAAAAGAGAGTAATACTAGAGACTGCAGGGGGGGAGAGTAATACTAGAGACTGCAGGGGGAGGGAAAACCAGTAATACTAAAGACTGCAGGGGTGAGGGAAGAGGCTCATACTAGAGACTGCAGGGGGGAGGATAAGAGAGTTATACTAGAGACTGCAGGGGGGATGTGCGATCCATGTCTTTTTTTTCATAGCATGTTATACAACATTCTATCCCCCTCTTTTTTTTTTTTTTGCTTGGATCTGCACTCCCCCCATTTGGCCCAGGTGATTTTAATCAGCAGGAGACTGCAAGAGAAATCAGCCTTTTTTTGCTCCCAGTCCACATTTGGGAGCCAGTGGGAGGTGAGTGCGCAGCTCCTCTCACTGAGTGCTGGTACTGTGTAGTGGCCGCTGTTGTGGTGGTGTCGTCGTGTTAGTGGGGCACTGCGACCTGGAGCCTTGGGGGCTTTGCCTTGCAGCATGGGTGCTGTGAGGCACCAGGTCACCTGCCCTGCTGGCGCTTTGTCGCTGCAGCAGTGGTTGGTGCACGGTGCCGCACTGAAAGGTTTAAGATAGGGACCCACTTAAGAGGTTTGCCGTGAAGTGGCAGTGGGCTTAATACAATCTGATCAGAATGGTAACAAAAGAACTTCATGTTCTATTTAATTACCATATTTTTCGCTTTATAAGACGCACTTTTTTCCCCCCAAAATTGTGGGGAAAATAGGGGTGCGTCTTACAAAGTGAATGTAACTTACCGGGCAACAATGCGGCGGTGGGGTGAGTCACAGGAGGCTGGTGCTGCCGCTGTCGCTGAAGTGATGCTGACAGTGCTGAGGGCTGGGTTTCGGTGTTATGGTGGCACGATGAGGGCGCCATGGACCCACCGGCAATCGGGAGCGGATCCATTGATCTTCCGGCAAATGGCTTCAGCAACGGTCACCATAGCCGAAATGTTTATCTGCGCCTGCGCTGCCTCCAACGCGACTTCCGGAAAATGACTGCGGAGGTGACGCAGGTGCAGATGGAGATCTCAGAGAAGCGAGATGTCCATCTGCGCATGCGCCGCCTTCCGTAGCCATTTTCTTGAAGTCCATCGCATCGGAGGCTGCGCAGCGCAGATAGAGATCGCGGCTCTCGAAGATCTCAATCTGCGCATGTGCAGGCTCCATTTTAGATCTCTGCAGCAGGCGGAGACTATCATAAAAAAGAGGGGAGAGAGAAGAACGATTCTCCTCCTCCTCCTCTCTAGGGCTGGATGCTTATTGGTGGAGACAACGGCTGCAGAGCTGCCTCCACCAATCAGTGATCTGAGCCTTAGCCACAAATGTTGTCAGTTGAACGAAGGGTCTTAATAGGTGAGGAAAAACACTGAAGGGGAACATCAGCCTTCAGAATATACTGTATCAATCGGTGTATTCTGAAGGATGATGGGGGCTGTAGTCATATTTAGTGTTAACACTCCAGGGAGGGACTAATGTAGTGGCCAAAGTGTAAATGTGACTACAACCCCCTCTCATCTTTCAGAATACAGCCATGTATGGTATACAGTACATGGGTGTATTCCTAAGGATGAGGGGGTGGTAGTCCCAGATCCCCATAAAAGTGCATCATCCACAGGTCCCCCACAGCAGTGCATCATCACCAGATCCCCCATAACAGACCCTCATCTACAGGTCCCTCATAATAGTGCGTCATCCACAGGTCCCCCATAATAGTGCGTCATCCACAGGTCCCCCGTAACAGTGTCATCCACAGGTCCCCCACAGCAGTGCATCATCCACAGGTCCCCCATAACAGACCCTCATCCACAGGTCCCCCATAACAGAGCGTCATCCACAGGTCCCCTATAACAGAGCGACATCCACAGGTCCCCCACAGCAGTGCGTTATCCACAGGTCCCCCACAGCAGTGCATCATCCACAGATCCCCCATAACAGACCCTCATCTACAGGTCCCTCATAATAGTGCGTCATCCACAGGTCCCCCATAATAGTGCGTCATCCACAGGTCCCCCATAACAGTGCGTCATCCACAGGTCCCCCATAACAGTGCGTCATCCACAGGTCCCCCATAACAGTGCATCATCCACAGGTCCCCCATAACAGTGCGCCATCCACAGGTCCCCCATAGCAGTGTCATCCACAGGTCCCCCATAGCAGTGCTTTATCCACAGGTCTCCCACAGCAGTGCATCATCCAAAGATCCCCCCATAACAGACCTTCCTGTTGAGTCTAAATTGTTAAAATATATTTTTTTTTAATTTTATTAAAATGTTTTAGCACACTATTTGGCTCAATTTTTTTTTCTTTATTTTCCTCCTCTAAAACCTAGGTGCGTCTTATAAAGCGAAAAATACAGTATTTTTTTGCCTAGCGGCTTTAGATCATTGTATTTTTGTGGGATGTGCGATCCATGTCTTTTTCTTCATAGCATGTGAGAGTAATACTAGAGACTGCAGGGTGGAGGGAAAGAGAGTAATACTAGAGAATGCAGGGGGAGCGAAAGAGTAATAATAGAGACTGCAGGGGGTAGGGAAATAGACTCATATAGGAGACTGCAGGGGGGAGGGGAAGAAAGGCTAATACTAGAGACTGCAGGTGGGAGGAAAGAGTAATACTAGAGACTGCATGGGAGGGGAGCTAATACTAGAGACTGCAGGGGGTGGGAAAGAAAGTAATACTAGAGACTTCAGGAGGAGGGAAAGAGAGTAATACTAGAGACTGTAGGGGGGAGGGAAAGAGAGTAATACTAGAGACTGCAGGGGGGAGGGAAAGAGGCCAATACTAGAGACTGCAGGAGGGAGAGAAAGAGTAATACTAGAGACTGTAGGGGGGAGGGAAAGAGTAATACTAAAGACTGCAGGGGGGAGGGAAAGAGAGTAATACTAGAGACTGCAGGGGGAGGGAAAGAAAGTAATACTAGAGACTGCAAGGGGGAGGGAAAGAGGCTAATACTAGAGACTGCAGGGGGGAGGGAAAGACAGTAATACTAAAGACTGCAGGGGGGAGGGAAGAGGCTTCTACTAGAGACTGCAGGGGTAGGGAAAGAAAGGCTAATACTAGAGACTGGAGGAGGGGAAGAAAGGCTAATACTAGAGACTGGAGGGGAAGAAAGGCTAATAAAATAGACTGGAGGGGGGGGGGGAAGAAAGGCTAATACCAGAGACTGTAGGGGGGATGGGAAGAATGATTAATACTAGAAACTGGAGGGGGAAGGGGAAAAGAGGCTAATACTAGAGACTGGAGGGGGGAGGAGGGTAAGGGAGGGCCTATTGCTGTAGAGGGGGGGTAAGAGGGCATGTAGCTGTAGAGGGGGGTAAGAGTGCCTGATGCTGTAGAGAGGGGGTAAGAGGGCCTATTGCTGTAGAGGGTGGTAAGAGCGCCTATTGCTGTAGAAGGGTGGTAAGAGGGCCTATTACTGTAGAGGGAGGGTAAGGGGGATTATTGCTGTAGGGGGGGTTAGGGAGCCTATTGCTGTAGAGGGGGGTTAGGGGGCCTATTGCTGTAGAGGCGGGTTTAAGGTTTTCAGAGTAAAAAAAGTGCAAGGGACAAAATCGATGGGGAAAAGTAAGGACTCAGTATGGAGGGGGGGCAAAATGGGGAGCTCATTATGGAGAAGAGACAGCATGATGATTCAATATGGGGACGGGCAGTGTAAAGACTCAGTATGGAAAGGGGGAAGCATGGGTGGGCTCGGTATGGAGTGGTCAATGAAGGGGACTCAGTATGAAAAATAGGATAGTGTGATAGCGTGAGTATACAAAAAACTAAATATTTCAGCTCACCAAACCATAGCACATGTAGCGTCTGGAAGAATTCAATCAATCCTGGGCGCTGCAGGGAACTTGGATTCCGAATAATCTTGTAGACACAATTCTTTAGAGATATTCCAGCAACTTCGTCCAGAGGATTTATAAAATCAAAGATTTTTATTCCAAAAAATTAAAAACGGGTATCGTATAAAATACATATGGTTCACCAATGTGAAGAACGCTTACATTTTTCGGACTGGAGAGTCCTTACTCATAGCTTAACAAATAAACATGTACCTATATACACTTGGAGGCTGAGGTGAAGTGGGAGGGAAATAAACTGGGCAGAGCTCCACAGTAAAGGGAAGAGGAGAAAGCAAAAATAAAAAAAAAACAACTCCACTATATTATAGTGGAGTTTTTTTTTGTTTTTTTTTTTTCTTTGTTGTTTTCTCCTCTTCCCTTTACTGTGGACCTCCGCCCAGTATACTTTCCTCCCACTTCACCTCAGCCTCCAAGTGTATATAGGTACATGTTTATTTGTAAGATGTTAAGCTATGAGTAAGGACTCTCCAGTCCGAAACATGTAAGCGTTCTGCACATTGGTGAACCATATGTATTTTATACATGATACCTGTTTTTAATTTTTTGGAATAAAAGTCTTTGATTTTATAAATCCTCTGGTCGAAGTTGCTGGAATATCTCTAAAGAATTGTGATAGCGTGAGGTAGCTTGATGGTCTCAGTATGATAAGTGGGGCAGTGTGGAGGTCTCATGGAAAAGAGGCATGCTGTATGGGAGCTCATTATGGTGGAGAAGGGGCAGCATGGGAGTGTCAGTATGGAGAGGGACAGTGTGAGGGCTCAGTATGGACAGGGGCAGCATGCATGGAACATTGTGAGGACAGTGTGCAGATCATGAATCATAATTGAGGAAGGTGTGGTGGGTATAATTTATAAGGGGGGACTATGTGGCATTTTTGCTTATTAGTAGGCAGTGTGACATTCATAGTACACAAGGGCGGACAGTGTAGTGGGAATATTTTATAGGAAAGGATAGCATGGAGGCCGTGTACCATAAGAGGCACAGTGTGGAGTAATATTTTTTTTTTACAGGGAGCACAGTGAGGAGCAATATTTTTTTCAGGGGCACAGCACTGGGCTCATTTAAGGCACAGATTAATTCAGGAACATTGTGATGACACTGTTATTTTTCAGAGCACAATGTCAGGATGTGCTGCAGAAGACTGAAGAAGAGGGAAGTCTGCAGAGACGAGCTGTGGATGTGACATCATTATGGACTCAGGGACAGGAAAAACCGGCGATTGGTGAGTGAAATATCACAGACCTTACACTGAACTAACATTTACACATGTTTAGGGGAAAAAATGACCAGAGTGCTTCTGTAATATTTGCAGAAATCTACCTTTTATTTAATATGTAAATGAGGGCGCTTCGGTGCACAGTTTATAAATTTCCATTCACCATGAATTGCTGCAGCGATCCCTCCTGTTCCAAGTCTGCAGTCACCTGCCGGTTAGGTGTGTCCAGTGATTTCCCAAAAAAAGTTCCAGTGCTGCAATTCAGGAATCCATAAAAATTATTTTATTTAGTCCAATTATTAAAACATCAGATGAGTCTATAGAGGCATGTATAGACTCATATGATGTTTTAATATTTGGAATAAATAAAATAATTTTTTTGGATTCCTGAATTGCAGTTTGGAAGTTTTTTTGGGAAACTTCAGTGCACGGTTGGTATGGTCTTTGCTTCGGTGTACGGTAGGTGTGGTCTTTGCTTCGGTGCACGGTTGGCGTGGTCTTTGCTTCGGTGCACGGTTGGCGTGGTCTTTGCTTCGGTGCACGGTTGGCGTAGTCTTTGCTTTGGTGCACGGTTGGTGTGGTCTTTGCTTCGGTGTACGGTTGGTGTGGTCTTTGCTTTGGTGCACGGTTGGCGTGGTCTTTGCTTTGGTGCACAGTTGGCGTAGTCTTTGCTTTGGTGCACGGTTGGCGTGGTCTTTGCTTCGGTGCACGGTTGGTGTGGTCTTTGCTTCGGTGCACGGTTGGTGTGGTATTTGCTTCGGTGCTCGGTTGGCGTGGTCTTTGCTTTGGTGCACGGTTGGTGGGGTCTTTGCTTCGGTGCACCGTTGGTGTGGTCTTTGCTTCGGTTCATCGTTAGTGTGGTCTTTGCTTCGGTGCACGGTTGGCATGGTCTTTACTTTGGTGCACGGTTTGTGTGGTCTTTGCTTCAGTGCTCTGTTACTCCCTCGTATTTGTATTTTAAAGTCTTTAGTCTTTATTGACAGCGCTCCATTAGTAAACGTGAGTGCTATCTAAAATCCACTTACATGTCTGATTTTACCGTGCTGTCAATCAACACAAGGGACTGGCTGTCATATGCAAATAGAAAGGCATACAGGTGCAATGAAATCCACTCATTTGCATATTAAAAATAGATTTTGAAGTAAATATTTAAAGGAGTTGTGCAGTCTAGAATGACAAGTCTGCAGTCACTCTGTGTAAGTGCAGATTTGTGAATCTTCCCAGTGCACTTACTGTGTGCTATGAGGATTCTCCGGTGTCTTCGCCAGGAATGGCGCTCAAGTATACGATATGCAGACTCCCCACTAGAACCTGTCTAGGAGACGCGGCCTTGTTCCACACAAGTGCATTAAGCGAGGCCGTACCTACTAGACGAGTTATGACTGGGAGTCTGCATATCGCATACTTGACCATCGTGAGTGCACTGGGAGGATTCACAGGTCTGCAGTCATAGAGTAAAGGTTCATGTATGTAAACAGAAAAATAATTTTACATACGAGCATTTTGCTTGTGCATCAGGTGATATGACAGCCAGTTTAGTTACACCAGTAGTTAGTTTTTCATTATTAGAAGCATTGTAAATGCACCTCAGAATAACTAAACTTTTGGGAGAATTTTTTTGTTTTAAGCCCAATAATTCTGAGCAGATTGGTGGGGAATCTGGTCCAGAGACCCCCAACAGCAGGTGTAAAGTCTTTTTAGTAGAGAGCACAGAGCGGATGCAGGTGAAAGTCATAGTCCTGTCTCCTGAGCCGTGCACTTCAAAGGGGTCTTTTGCACAATCTATGGGGTCTCAGGACTAGAGATGAGCGAACCTCTAGAGGCTCGAGTTCGACTCGGTTTGTCGAACGGAGGCCGCGTTCGAGATTGGTTCGGCGAGCCGTTCGACAAACCTCTAAAACCCCATTGAAACCAATGGGAGGCAAACACAAACACATAAAAACACATTATAAATGTAGACATACAGTTAATAAACATTGCCATAACACTTACCTGTCCCCGCAATGCGTCCTTCACTCTGTCTCCCGCTGCTTTTCCGTCCGATAATCGCTGCGTCCTCCCGGTAACCAGCATAGGACCTATCGTGACGTCAAAATAGCTATGTGACCAGTCACATGTCTATTATCTCATTGGCACAAGACTGGTCACATGGCTTTGACGTCATGCTAGGACCTGTCAGTGCATCTCTCCAGTACGCGGTGATCGTTTGTGTATCTCCGTGTATCGGCAACATGCTCTGGCACACGGTCGACTGCCCGTTCTGCTTCCCTGTTCCGTTATTCACCGGCTGCCACAGCCGGTCAATAACGGATATCACCGTTGCCATAGCAACGCACCAGTCAGCGGTAACGTCACCGCTTACAGGCAGCAGCTTCTGGTCACTCACGGAGTGAAAAGACTCCACGGGAACAGCAGCGTCTTCCTCCCATGCAGCGCTGATGATGTAACAGAGCTGCATCGGTTCAAGAAGAAAGAAGACAGAAGATCAGGATCGTGGAGGGCTGACAGGGAGTAATAAACATGGAGTCTCCAAGTGTGTCTGTGTATTTATTTCTATAAAAGTATTTTTTCTCTGTGTGGTGTCTTTTTTTTAACCCTTTATTGAAGATTCTTAATGGCCGGGTCAAACTTGCCTGACATTAAGAATCTCTGACTTAATAATAGCTAGTAAAACAAAGCTAGCATTAACTCATAATTACCCAGCAAGCCACCCGGCTCCAGGGCTGTTGGCAGAGTTGGATACAGTGCTATGAAAGTGCCATTTTCTGGGGCGGCTGTGGATTGCAATTCGCAGCAGAGGGGCGCAGAAAGCTCGGGCTAACCTGTGCTGCGGATTCCAATCCCCAGCTACCTAGTTGTACCCGGCTAGACACAAAAATAGTGCGAAGCTCATGTCGATTTTTTTTTTTTTTTAAATTATTTCATGAAATTCATGAAATAATTAAAAAAAGGGCTTCCCTAATTTTTTTGGTCCCAGACGGGTACAAATAGGTAGCTGGGGGTTGGGGGCAGCCATACCTGCCTGCTGTAGCGGATAGCATACAAAAATATGGCGAAGCTCATGTCATTTTTTTGTTGAGCAAAAAACTCCTGCATACAGTCCTGGATGGAGTATGCTGAGCCTTGTAGTTCTGAAGCTGCTGTCTGCTCTCCTGCATACACTAGTGAATGGAGCATGCTGAGCCTTGTCGTTCTGCAGCTGCTGTCTGCTCTCCTCCATACAGACAGCAGCTGCAGAACTACAAGGCTCAGCATATTCCATCCAGGACTGTATGCAGGAGTTTTTTGTCCCCCCAAAAAATTATGTGGGCTTCGCCATATTTTTGTATGCTAGCCAGGTACAGCAGGCACATACGGGCTGCCGCCAACCCCCAGCTGCCTATTTTTACCCGGCTGGGAACCAAAAATATAGGGAAGCCCGTTTTTTTAATTATTTCACTTATTACATGAAATAATTAAAAACCAAATGATGTGGGCTTTGCCATATTTTTGTGTCCAGCCAGGTACAACTAGGCAGCTGGGGATTGGAATCCACAGCACAGGTTGGCCTGAGCTTTCTGGGCCCCTCTGCTGCGAATTGCAGTCCGCAGCCGCCCCAGAAAAGGGTGCTTTACTAGAAGCGCCATCTTCTGGCGCTGTATCCAACTCTCTCAGCTGCCCTGGTGATGGGTGGCTCGCTGGGTAATAATGGGGTTGAGGCTAGCTGTATATTATCAACTGGCCCTAAGCCCGAAATTCATGGTGTCACGCCAATATTAGACATGGCCACCATGAATTTCTAGTACCGATAAAAAAACCACAACACACAGAAAAATATTTTTAATATAAATAAAAAACACAACACATTTAGTGACTCCATCTTTATTGAAATAAAGAACCCCCCTCCACAGTAATCCTGGGTCATGGGTCCCGTGCCATCCAATCCGGATCCAATATCATCTGATCGGTTTGCTGGAAGGCTTCAGGTTCAAGGGCCTGAATCACATGACACAGCAGCTGATTGTATAAAAGCCGTTTATACAATCAGCTGATGCATCAGTGCAAAAAAACCCCAAACTACACACTTCAGTGCAGACTCCTGTCCGACGGCATCAGCTGATAGTTTAGCCGGCCGGGCGGTAAGAAGCCAGCCTCACCGCTCGACTTAGAGTGTCAGCTGATTCCGTCAGGTGACTGCATCAGCTGATCATCGCCAGGTCTGAGAAAGAGAGAGAGAATGAAAGGAGAGAGAGAAAGGAGAGAGAGAAAAAGGAGAGAGAAAGGAGAGAGAATGAAAGGAGAGAGAGAATGAAAGGAGAGAGAGAAAGGAGAGAGAGAGAAAGAAGAGAAAGGAGAGAGAGAAAGAAGAGAGAGAGAGAAAGAGAGAAAGAAGAGAGAGAGAGAAAGAAGAGAGAGAAAGAGAGAAAGAAGAGAGAGAGAAAGAAGAGAGAGAAAGAGAGAAAGAAGAGAGAGAGAAAGAAAGAAGAGAGAAAGAGAGAGACAGAAAGCGAAAGAAGAGAGAGAGGGAGAGAGAGAAGAGAGAGAAAGAAGAGAGAGAAAAAAGAGAAAGAAGAGAGAGAAAAAGAGAGAAAGAAGAGAGAGAAAAAGAGAGAAAGAAGAGAGAGAGAAAGAGAGAAAGAAGGGAGAGACAAAGAGAAAGAAGAGAGCGAGAGAGAAAGAAGAGAGAGAAAGAAGAGAGAGAAAGAAAGAAGAGAGAGAAAGAGAGAAAGCGAAAGAAGAGAGAGAGGGAGAGAGAGAAGAGAGAGAAAGAAGAGAGAGAGAAGGGAGAGAGAGAAAGAGAGAAAGAAGAGAGAGAGAGAGAAAGAAGAGAGAGAGAAAGAAGAGAGAGAAAGAAGAGAGAGAGAAATAAAGAAAGGAGAGAAAGGAGACAGAGAGAGAGAGAAAGAGAGAGAAAGAAGAGAGAGAGAAAGAAAAGAGAGAGAAAGAAAAGAGAGAGAAAGAAGAGAGAGAGAGAAAGAAATGAAAGAAAGGAGACAGAGAGAGAGAGAAAGAAAGGTGAGCGAGAGAGAGCTCACAGCTGATGTCCGGCTCCTCCCCTCAGTGCATAATTAAATTATAATTATAAATATATTATAAATATAATTTAAATTAAAAAGAAAAGAAAAAATTCTTCACAAGGACTAGAACTCACACCCTCATGTTTCATAGGCGAGCACTCTATCCACTCAGCTACTGCCTGTTATGATAAAGATAGGTCGTAATTTGGTAATCACTTCATTGCTACGTGGAGCTGATAGAGCACTCGTGTTCTGTAGCAGAGCTGACTGTGTCGTGTGGATTACCTCGGACCTGGAGAGGTATTGGAGGATTTTAATAAAATGCTGAAGCAGGGTGTTTTTTTTGTCTTTTAGTCCAAATAAAGGATTTTTCGCGGTGTGTTTATTTACTTTCACTTTATAAATAAATAATAATTATAATTTAAAAAAAAAAAAAATAAATAAAATAATTCTTTACCAGGACTAGAATTTGCAACCTCATGCTTCTTATGCGAGCGTTCTATCCACTTGGTTATCTTGACTTCTGCATTGCTGAAGTCTCTGCTGACCGCACAATTCACTTTATTCCTAAGAGCACTTGTGTACTGTAGTAGAGCTGACAGTGTCGTGTGGCTTACGTCGGACCTGGAGGGGTATTTGTGGGTTAATAAAGGGGTGAAAGAGGGTGATTTTTTTGTCTTTTATTCCAAATAAAAGATTTTTCGGTGTATGTGTTTCTTTACTTTCGCTTTAATCATGGACGGTATCTCGGGGAGATGCCTGGCATGATTAAACTCATTATTACCCCGATTGCCACCGCACCAGGGTAATTCGGGAGGAGCTGGGCAGAGTCCCCCAGGACAGTCACATCTAATGGATGCGGCCATTCCAGCCGGCTGCTGGGTGATATTGTTAGGCTGGAGGGCTCCCCATACTGTGGCGCTCTCCATCCTGACAATACCAGCCTCCAGCCGTGTGGCTTTATCCTGGCTGGTATCAAATATGGGGGAAACCGCATTTTTTTTTTAATTATTTATTTAATTTACTGCACGATATAGACCTGCCCGCCACCGGCTGTGATTGGTTGCAGTGAGACAACTGTCACTCAGCTTGGGGACGTGTCTGACTGCAACCAATCATAGGCGCCGGTGGGCGGGGAAAGCACCGAATAACTAATTGACTAATGAAGCGGCAGCCATTTTCTAAAGAGGAAAAGACACCGCAGATTTGTGACAGACGTGGAGCGAGGTGCCTGTGATCGGTGAGTAGGAAAGGGAGAGGGATTGTGCTGGGGACACAGGACGCATGCAGATAGCAACATAGCCTTACTGTGAAAAGACATGTTTATGGTGATCGAACCATTCTCGAACGTAACTCAAACTGTCGAGCTTTTAGCAAAAAGCTCGAGTTCGAGTTTGAGCTCGAGCACCCCCCAAAATCACTCGAACATGAAATTGGCGAAGCTCGAACATCGCTCATCTCTACTCAGGACCTAGACCCACACCAATGTGCTCAGAATTAATGGACATAAAACATAGAAGATATCTCCCAAAAGTTAAGGTATTTTTTAAATGTTCAATAGTGCTACTGCCTGCACCTCATCAGTACTGTGGCTCCTGTATGGTCCGCAGTCTTATGATGGTTGGTAATAACAACTCCTGGTATCTCCTTACCATTGTTACAGACATGCTAGGAACTGCAGTTTCATGTCAGACAATTATATGTTGGGCTGGCTTTGGTTCTGGTGATTTAATCTTGAATTCAGATTGGTTCTGGTGATGTCGTAGTGATTTAAGGTTGGTTATGATGATGTAGCTGTGTACAAATGGTGGCTCTGGTAATGTTATCATGATTTGAGGTTGGATCTGGTGATGTAGTCGTGTAGATGTTGCAATATTTAATTTATTAGACTTAATAGTAGATTATAGGGTCAGTGTGCCAGACTAAATATATAGCTCTCTGAGTCCATATGTCAGCCAAACGAGTATTTGACTAAAGTCTCCATACACTATAGACAGGTGTCACATCACTCATTTGGCAGCTATCTCCCTGATTCTCCCATACACTATAGGCAGTTATCCCATCTTTCGGCTGGCAGCTATCTCCCTGACTCTCCCATACACTATAGACAGCTGCCCCATCATTTGGCTGTCAGCTGTCTCCCTGACTCTCCCATACACTATAGACAGCTGCCCCATCATTCGGCTGGCAGCTATCTCCCTGACGAAGCAAGGGCGAAACGATCCTTGGAGTGGTGTGAGGGTTTGCTGGGAGCTATGGATATGGTTCATTTACATCAGAATGGTGATTGTTTTATAGTAATTGATGCTTATATGGAATTAAGACATGCACTAGGCATTTTCTTTGTGCTAAGTGTTCTTTATAGCATTTTGCATTATTAGATTATCATGTGGTTTCATTTACATGCACTATGCACTTTCAACTGAGCTTTATTTTACATCATACTATTGAACTTTGAACAGCACATGCACTATGCACTTTTGATTGTGCCTTGATTGTGCTTTATTTGTACTCATGCTATATTATTGAACTCTGAATAACAATCTATATATATTTTTGTCTATCCCATTTACCACATTTGTAATAACTGTTTCTGATTTTGTCTTATTTATAAACCGCCCTGTATGCTCTGTGGTCCCTTAGGGGTACTTTGCACGTTGCGACATCGCTACTGCGATATCGTCGGGGTCTAATCGGAAGTGACGCACATCCGGCGCCAGTAACGACGTCGCAACGTGTAAAGCCTAGATGCACCAATAAATGATCGCAAAAGCGTCGTAAATCGGTGATCTGTGTAGTGTCGGTCATTTCCATAATTTCACTGCAGCGACAGGTACGATGTTGTTCCTCGTTCCTGCGTCAGCACACATCACTGTGTATGAAGCTGCAGGAGCGAGGAACATCTCCTTACCTGCCTCCACCGGCTATGCGGAAGGAAGGAGGTGGGCGGGATGTTTACGTCCTGCTCATCTCCGCCCCTCCGCTTCTATTGGCCACCTGCTGTTAGGGCCAGATGGACGGGTAGACCCTGGAGGTGGATCCACTGGGCTGAACTCCCGGATGAGGGAAAGGAGTCCGGCAGCCGGAGCACTGTAGGTAGCAGGACAGTCCGTGCACTGGGAGAATACGGAGAAGTCCCTGGGACCACGAGGTCACTGATGGTGGTCCGGGTGACGGATCTCAGGTTCGGAAGCCGTGATGGTGTCAGGCGGGGTCCGGAACCGTTGGAGCGAGATGACGGGTCACCGCAGGGATCCGAGATGGTACGGACTGTCAGGATGGCAGATGGGCAGCGTTCGGGGTTCGAGGTACCGCAGGACCGGATGGCGATGCAGGATCGGCTCTAGAAGATAGAGAGGTAAGTATCTCACAAAACACAAGGAGACCTGACTCCTAGCTTGGGAAAACACGAAGATCAGGCCCCGCCCCCTTGGACAATAACCCCTTTATACCCTGTACCTGTTCTGCATCATTTCCTGTTAATGGACGCTGGCCCTTTAAGAAAGGGTCAGTGACCGCGCGCGCGCCCTAATGCGCATGCGCGCGGCCCGGGTGCCAGAAGCCAGGGAAGGAAGCTGAGAGGAGGACGCAGGGGAGCCGGCCAGGACCTGGGAAGCCGTCGGACGCCGGGATCGGAGACCAGGGGGCCTGGGAAGGACGGGCACCGGAGGCTGGAGAGCGGGGAGCGTGGCAGGTGAGCCGGGGAGCGGAGCTGAGGACCCGGGGAGCGGAGCAGAGGACCCGGGGAGGGGAGCCGAGGACCCGGGGAGCGTGACAGTACCCCCCCCACGCCCCCCTCCCCGCAACCGGGACATGAAGGCACGGATCAGAGGAGTGCCCACGTTCTCCCTGGGCTCCCAGGACCTATCCTCAGGACCATACCCCTCCCAGTCCACCAGGAAGAACTGTCGACCCCGTACGGTCTTCATGGCCACGATATCCCTTACCGCATAGATGTCGTCATCGGCAATAGGTGGAGGAGCCGGACTGGCAGCAGCGGAGAAGGGACCAAGGACAACCGGCTTGAGCAGGGAGACGTGGAATGAGTTGGGTATCCTCATCGTGGCCGGGAGCTGTAGCTTGTAGGAGACCTCATTGATCTTGTTGAGGACTTTAAACGGCCCGATGTAGCGAGGACCCAGCTTGTATGATGGTATCTTCAAGCGGACGTACTTGGAGGCAAGCCAGACGAGATCTCCAGGAGAGAAACACGGAGGGTCCAGACGTCTCTTGTCTGCGTGTCGTTTCATCCGTAGGGAAGCACGCCCAAGGGACGCCTTGACAGAGTCCCAAATGGTTGCAAAGTCACGGGCTACAGTATCAGCAGCAGGGACATCCGAAGAAGGGGCTACCGGCAATGGGACGGAGGGCTGGAGTCCGTAAACGACATGGAAGGGAGAGCTGGAGGACGACTCACTGATGTGGTGATTATGGGAGAATTCTGCCCAAGGAAGAAGCGTGGACCAATCGTCATGATGGGCGTTCACGTAGTGACGTAAGAAAGATGTCAATATTTGATTGATCCTCTCCACTTGGCCATTAGACTGAGGATGGTAGGCAGATGCAAAGTCTAGAGTCACTCCCAGATGTTTGCAGAGAGCCCTCCAGAAGCGGGAGGTAAACTGAGTTCCTCTGTCGGACACGATGTGTGATGGAAAGCCATGCAGCCGGAAGATGTGCTGTATGTAAGCGTCAGCGAGTTCCTGAGCAGAGGGCAATCCAGCCATAGGAACGAAATGGGCCATTTTAGAGAATCGATCCACCACGACCCATATGACTGTGTGTCCGGAGGACAATGGCAAGTCCGTAATAAAGTCCATCGCTATGTGTTGCCAGGGAACTGAGGGTATGGGCAGAGGCAGAAGACGGCCATATGGCAGGTGTTTGGGTGTCTTGTTCCTGGCACAGGAGGAGCAGGCAGAGACAAAAGAGGCGACGTCCGTGCGCAGGGATGGCCACCAGTAATGACGTACAATAGCGCTCCATGTTTTCTTCTGACCTGCATGACCGGCTGTTTTCGAGGCATGACCCCAATGCAACACTTTTTGCCTGTCAGTCTCAGAGACATAGGTCTTCCCGGGCGGTATCTGGGCCAGGGTGACAGGAGTCACCGGAATAATCTTGCTTGGACAGATGATGGGTTGAGATGTCTCTTCCTCCTGTTCCATGGGCACGAAAGACCTAGACAAGGCATCAGCGCGTACATTCTTGTTTGCGGGTCGGAAATGAAGCTGGAAGTCGAACCGGGCAAAGAACAAGGACCACCTGGCTTGCCGTGGGTTCAGTCGCTGAGCAGTCCGCAGGTATTCCAGGTTTTTGTGGTCCGTGTAAACAATGACAGGGTACACTGCTCCTTCCAGAAGATAGCGCCATTCCTCCAGAGCCAGTTTGACCGCCAATAGCTCTCGGTCGCCGATGGTGTAATTGCGTTCAGGCGTGGAGAAGCTCTTGGAGAAGAAACCGCACGTCACCATCTTCCCGGAGGAGGACTTCTGCATGAGCACTGCTCCGGCTCCCGAGGAGGAGGCATCCACCTCCAAGGTGAACTGGCGGTTTAACTCAGGACGGTGGAGTACAGGAGAGGAGGCAAAGGCTCGCTTTAGAGCGCCAAACGCGGCGTCGGCCGCAGGTGACCAGTCCTTTGGATTAGCCCCCTTCTTGGTCAAGGCGGAGAGAGGAGCAGTCAGAGCCGAGAAGTGAGGAATGAACTGGCGGTAATAGTTAGCGAATCCCAGAAAGCGTTGGATTGCCTTCAGTCCAGAAGGAGGAGGCCAGTTGAGAATGGAGGAGACCTTCTTGGGATCCATCTGCAGTCCGGTATCGGTGATGAGGTACCCCAGGAAGGGGAGAGAAGACTGTTCGAAGACGCACTTCTCGTACTTGGCGTACAGACGATTCTCTCTCAGTCGTTGTAGAACCAGTTGCACGTTCTCTCGGTGGGTCTGGAGGTCCGGAGAGAAGACAAGGATGTCGTCCAGATATACCACCACACAGACGTAGAGAAGGTCCCGAAACACATCGTTCACTAATTCTTGGAAGACAGCTGGTGCATTACACAGGCCGAAGGGCATCACGCAGTATTCGTAGTGCCCATCGCGAGTGTTGAACGCGGTCTTCCATTCATCCCCTGAGCGGATACGGACCAGGTTGTAGGCACCCCGAAGATCCAACTTGGTGAACACACGAGCTCCTCTGAGCCGATCAAACAATTCGGGGATGAGCGGCAGGGGGTACTTGTTTTTCACGGTGATCAGGTTCAATCCCCGGTAGTCTATACATGGGCGTAGGTCACCCTCTTTCTTCTTTACGAAGAAGAAGCCTGCTCCAGCAGGAGAGGAGGATCTCCGGATGAATCCCTTAGCCAGGCTCTCTGTGATGTACGTAGACATGGCCCTTGTTTCGGCTGGAGAGAGTGGATATATCCGTCCTCCAGGTGGTGTAGTTCCCGGGAGCAGGTCAATGGCACAATCGTAAGGACGATGTGGTGGAAGTACTTCGGACTCCTTCTTGTCAAAGACGTCCACGAAGGACCAATAGGCTGAGGGCAGTCCCGGTAGGGACTCGGGAACCGGAGGTCGCCGGATGGGTTGTATGGTCTTCAGACACCTCTCATGGCAAGAAGACCCCCATCGAGTAATATCGCCAGTGCCCCAGCTGACTGAAGGCTCGTGTGTCCGCAACCAGGGAAGGCCCAGCAGAATTTGATGTGACATATGTGGGAGGACGTAGAGAGCGATGTTCTCGCTGTGCAGAGCACCGATACGCAGTTCAAGCGGCTTGGTGATCCAGGAGATGGTGTCAGAGAGAGGTCTCCCATCCACAGAGGCAATCACGAGGGGCTTGTCGAGTGGAGTAACAGGCACCCGGTACTTGTCCACCGTGGCCTGCTGGATGAAGTTGCCTGCTGCCCCAGAATCGAGGTACGCCTCAGCCGTAAACCGCGTCTCTCCCGTTGTTACTTGCACAGTCCATGTAACTGGGTCTGAGAGGGTCCCAGCACCTAGGGTGGCCTCTCCTACCAACCCTAGGCTTTGGAGTTTCCCGGCCTCTCTGGACAGGCGCGTAGCAGGTGTGTGCCCTCTCCGCAGTAAAAGCAGAGACCCTTGGCGAGCCGCTCTGCTCGACGTTGTTCAGACTGTCGCACACGGTCGATCTGCATGGGCTCATGGACGGAGACACCAGAGGCCGTTGACTGGAGTACGGCGGGCTTCCGTGGAGGAGAGGAATGCCGTACCGGACGTCTCTCACGGGATACCTCTTTGGACCGCTCCTGAAAGCGTATGTCCACTCGAGTCGCTAGGGTAATCAGGGCGTCCAGGGTGGACGGTACATCACGTCCAGCCAGCTCATCTTTGATTCGACCCGATAGTCCTTCCCAGAAGGCGGCGGTTAGGGCCTCGTTATTCCACCCGAGTTCTGACGCCAAGGTGCGGAAACGGATGGCGTATTGACCCACCGTCAGTGTTCCCTGACGTAACCGGAGAAGTGATGACGCAGACGCGGAGGCGCGTCCGGGTTCGTCAAAGGTGCTGCGAAAGGCCTGCAGGAACTCCTGGAGGTTCTTGGTCATAGGTTCCTCCTTCTCCCACAAGGGGTTCATCCACGCCAGTGCCTCGCCCTCTAGGTGAGACATGATGAAGGCGACCTTGGCTTGGTCGGAGGCAAACAGATGTGGCAGCTGCGTGAAATGGAGGGAGCATTGGTTTATAAACCCCCTGCAGGTCTTGGGATCTCCGGCGTACCGGGGTGGTGAGGCCAAACGCAGTCTGGAAGCATCCGAAGAGGCAGCCACGGGAGCGGGGGTCGTGGCTTGACTAGTGGAGGCTCGGGATGTTGAAGACGTGACTGCCGCTTGTAGCGTGGTCAGGCGGGTGTCCACAGAAGTCATAAAGTTCAGCATGCGGGTCTGAACTTCACGCTGGCGTTGGAGTTCCTCATGCAAGGCCGCTAGTGCTTCGGCGGGATCCATGGCCTGATCTTACTGTTAGGGCCAGATGGACGGGTAGACCCTGGAGGTGGATCCACTGGGCTGAACTCCCGGATGAGGGAAAGGAGTCCGGCAGCCGGAGCACTGTAGGTAGCAGGACAGTCCGTGCACTGGGAGAATACGGAGAAGTCCCTGGGACCACGAGGTCACTGATGGTGGTCCGGGTGACGGATCTCAGGTTCGGAAGCCGTGATGGTGTCAGGCGGGGTCCGGAACCGTTGGAGCGAGATGACGGGTCACCGCAGGGATCCGAGATGGTACGGACTGTCAGGATGGCAGATGGGCAGCGTTCGGGGTTCGAGGTACCGCAGGACCGGATGGCGATGCAGGATCGGCTCTAGAAGATAGAGAGGTAAGTATCTCACAAAACACAAGGAGACCTGACTCCTAGCTTGGGAAAACACGAAGATCAGGCCCCGCCCCCTTGGACAATAACCCCTTTATACCCTGTACCTGTTCTGCATCATTTCCTGTTAATGGACGCTGGCCCTTTAAGAAAGGGTCAGTGACCGCGCGCGCGCCCTAATGCGCATGCGCGCGGCCCGGGTGCCAGAAGCCAGGGAAGGAAGCTGAGAGGAGGACGCAGGGGAGCCGGCCAGGACCTGGGAAGCCGTCGGACGCCGGGATCGGAGACCAGGGGGCCTGGGAAGGACGGGCACCGGAGGCTGGAGAGCGGGGAGCGTGGCAGGTGAGCCGGGGAGCGGAGCTGAGGACCCGGGGAGCGGAGCAGAGGACCCGGGGAGGGGAGCCGAGGACCCGGGGAGCGTGACACCTGCCATGTGACATCGCTGTGACGTCGCACGACTCACCCCCTTAGGAAGGAGGCTGGTCGCCGGCCAGAGCGACGTTGCAGGGCAGGTAAGTGCGTGTGAAGCTGCCGTAGTGATAATGTTCGCTACGGCAGATATCACAAGATATCGCATGTGCGACGGGGGCGGGTACTATCGCGCTCGACATCGCTATCATCGGCAAGCGATGTCGCAGTGTGCAAAGTACCCCTTACACATCCTGATCATGATACTTTTAATCTTTGGGGTGTTTGTTTTTGTTTTTTCATCAATAAAATCATTTTTGTACACATCTATATTTTTGCTTGTTGGAATATTTTGTGGGATTATATACTTGGTTATGTTCCTCAGCGATTTATTTTTTTATACATATGGTGAATTATCCTTCTAATTATAGGTTTTTATATCTATCTTAACCTCATTTTTTTTTTTTATATTGCAATAGCTGCTATGGGGTTGTTCCATTCCTAAGGCCTTTTTTGTACTTGTTTTAATGTTTTTAATGAGTGGGTTTTGTCGATACCAATAAAATGTCTTTCTTACTCAGATATGGTGTCCTCGTTTCCATGCTTAGTCTTTTTCTTGTTTACCATTTTTACTGAATGTGGCAGTACCCCATATGTGGCTGTACACTACTATGTGAGTACATGGCGTGGATTCGATGAGAAGAAGTATGACTTGGTATTTAGAACACAGATTCTATTTGAATAAATTGTGCCTTTTACTAGCCAAGCCAAGTCTATGGAGCACAGATTTCACTGGATTTTATTTGGTGAGTGGGAGCCATATCGGTTTTCCAGAGACTTTGTTCTACCAGTAACATGGGACCCCCAAGTATTTCCAGTGACAGATGATGGACCTGAGTGGGGGCTGTTTTTATGGGGGTAAGTTAGGGATTTTATTGGTAACATTTTGGGGATCAGAACATTTTTTGATCTCGTTCAGTATAAGGCTCAAATAATTTTCTTGTGTTCTGTGCTAAGCACTTAGGTTGTGGTTTCCATGTAAATGCTCCAAAAATGTGATTCAGATAGAACCCCCAACACAATCACTCACTCTAAAAAGGCAGATGGAGACACTTTGGACTCTGTTTGGCATCTGTTTCACTAGTGTCCATCTTTTTATGTGTGCACAGAACTGTGGTTGTCCACACTTAAAATGATGGGACACCACCGGAACAGGGACCAGGCGGAGTCCAAAGTGTCTCCATCTGCCTCATTAGAGTGAATGGTTCCAAAGGGGATTTTGTCTGAATCATGCTTTTTGGGATTTACATGGAAATCCCGATGTAAGTGCTCAGCGGAGAGTGCAGGATAAATGTTAGCTGAGCCTTATTCTGATTTTTTGGAAGTAAAAAGAAGAAATAGATAGCAGTACAAGAATAGTTATTATTTTTACATGGTTTACCATGTGGTACAAGTGATAGGACTGATTTATTAAGCGGGTCGGTACAATTACAGTGCTGCCAGATTTATAGTTTTTTTTTATGTTCTACTTTTGTCACACAGTTTTCTATAATAAAATCTTTCCGTCGCAATATTCTTGTAATATCCTTGTAGACATTCAGCCCTCGCGGGCAGGGTCCTCTCTCCTCCTGTACTAGTCTGTGCCTTGTATTTGTTTATGATTATTGTACTTGTCCATACTATGTATACCCCTTTTCACATGTAAAGCTCCGTGGAATAAATGGCGCTATAATCTATATATATAATTGTCTAATTCTGTCTGTCTGTAATGGAAATCCTGTGTCGCTGATTGGTCGCGCCAGCCGCCCGTGATCAATCAGCGACAGGCGCAGTCCATTTGCAAATTGGCGTTGGATTTGAACCACGCTTCGCTGATTCGTCGAACACAGACACCTCCGCACACAGACACCTCCGCACACAGACACCGCTGCACGCAGACACTGACGCACACAGAAGCCTCTATATACACCCCAGCAGCCTCTATATACACTCCAGCAGACTTTATATACACCCCGGCATATACACCCCAGCAGCCTTTATATACACCCCAAAAGCCAAAGCCTCTATATACACCTCTGCAGCAGCCTCCAGCACAATTATACTCACCTTGCACTTTCTTCTCTTTTCATACTCTGTAGTATGTTCTCCCTCCGCTCACTGGCCCTGCAGGCTGGAAGATGTGGCTGCTTCCTATTTCCTCCTCGACATGTCCCGCCCACCTCTCTGCTCAGTTGCCTCCGGATTGGATGTGGGTGTTGCTGAGGGAGTGGTGAGGGCAGGCCCCTTAGATACCCAACTGCGCCCTTAGCAACGTGACATATATGTATATTCATTGCATTATTCTTAAATCTTCATAAATAAACTACATACATATTCTAGAATACCCGATGCGCTAGCATCGGGCCACCATTTAGTAAATAAATAATAATAATAATATTCTGAGAGATATGACTTTTTTATTATTTGGTGAAAACGGCTGTTTGCATGACAAGTTGGATTTTTTTTAGTAACATTTTGAGAAAAATATCATTTTTTGATTAATTTTTATTCAGATTTTTCAGGCGAGGATTGAACAAAACCAGCAATTCAGTTATTTTTTTTTATAGATTTTTTTTGTGATAACACCAATTTATTCTTAGGGTCCCTATGGTTGCAGCGATGCCATATTTATATCTCTTTTTTCATGCTTTGCAACTTTTATACTCTATTTTTTACAAAAATTAATTTGTTTTTGCATTTCCGTATTCTGAGAGCTGTAACTTTTTTTTATTTCTTTTTTCCAAATGATCGTTATTAAGGCTTGTTTTTTTGCTAGATGGTTTTACCTTTTTATTTCAACCAATTTTTTTTACATAAGACTTTTTGATCACTTTGTATTAACTTTTTTGTGTTTCAGTATGATAAAAAAAAATGCCATCAAAGACAATTATTGAAATTCATTTGGAACACAAGGAAACCTTAGAATATCAAGTCATATCCTTTTTAAACATAAATCTAGAGGAGGATTGAGTGTACCTAATCTCAATGCTTATAATTTAACTAATCTAATTTTACAAAGTAGAAGCTGGTTTAAAAAAAAAAGATAACCAACAATCTTAGGTCAATATTGAAAAATCATTTAATAATGACATTTCCCTTCCATCCTTAATTTATTCACACCTCCTAGATCATTCCTTAGACCTTCCTATGCATCCAATTATTAAGGATACAATTTTGGCTTGGAAGGTTCTATACAAGCAATCTAAATCGGATTCTTCCATTGTTAGGCTGGAATCACACTTGTGCATGTAAAATCGGACAGAGTCTCATGCTAGAAAGTAGCATGAACTCTGTTCAAGTCTTGATCAGTGTGCAATGCAACAACAATGAGTTTCTGTGATTTTTCAATTGATTGTAGTCAGTGTTTGATGCGTATGTGATCCTTTTTTATTCTCAGCAGCTATGTCATCTGCCATTCCATTCTGCTACATGGCCGCTGAGAGCAGACACAGACATAGCCGCGCGATCAGAATGAAGTCGGATGAACTTCACCCGACTTCATTGTCATCCCGCGGCTCTGTCTGTGTGTCGTGGCCTGATTTTCGGTCACCGGTGAAGGTCTCACCGGTGACCGCAAATCCCCTGAGTGAATGAAGTGATCTCCGCTATCAGCAGTGCCGTCACTGAGGTTCCCCGCGGCCACATCTGCAGTCCTCCAGCTGAGATCTGTGGCCGCGTGTAATGTGAGTGACGGCACCGCTGATAGCGCGACTCACTTCAGTTGCTGCGGGGAGCTCACAGAGAGCGATCGTGGTCTGTGACCGCTCTCTGTCAGCTTCTGATATAGCGGAGCTGAAAGCGTCGTGTGACCTCTGTGGATTACGTCGGACCTGGAGGGGTATTTGGGGATTTGAATAAAGTGGTGAAAGAGGGTGGGTTTTTTTTGTCATTTATTTCAAATAAAGGATTTTTGGGTGTATGTCTTTATTTTCTTTAACTTACAGATTAATCATGAAAGGTATCTCGGGGAGACGCCTGCCATGATTAACCTAGGACTTAATGGCAGCTATGGGCTGCTGCCATTAACTCCTTATTACCCCGATTGCAACCGCACCAGGGCAATTCGGGATGAGCCGGGTACAGTCCCGGGACTGTCGCATCTAATGGATGCAGCAATTCCGGGCGGCTGCTGGCTGATATTTTTAGGCTCGGGGGCTCCCCATAACCTGGTGCTCCCCATCCTGACAATACCAGCCTCCAGCCGTATGGCTTTACCCTGGCTGGTATGAAAATTGGGGGGAACCGCACGCCGTTTGTTTTTAATTATTTATTTAATTTACTGCACAATATAGACCCGCCCATCGGTGGCTGTGATTGGTTGCAGTGAGACAGCTGTCACTCAACGTGGGGGCGTGTCTAACTACAACCAATCATAGGTGTCGGTGGGCGGGGAAAGCAGTGAATACTAGATGGAATAATGAGCGGCCGGCTTTTTCAAAATAGGAAAAGCCGCCGGTGCTTGTGACAGCCGTGCAGCGCAGCGCCGGTGATCGGGGATCGGTGAGTATGAGAGAGGGGGGAGAGGGAGAGACCGACAGAGAGGGAGAGACCAACGACAGGGAGACAGAGAGACCGATAGAGAGAGGGACAGACCGACTGACAGAGATAGAATTGACCAAAATCGACAGACCTCACTCATTTCCAGTGTTTTCGGCAACATGCGATATATGAAGAACTGGAGAAACAAGAGTATAATGCTTGAAGAAATGACTTTATTAAGAAATTACTGTGGCAATTAAAAAACCCCTAGAGGTTAAGAAAATTTTTTAATTGCCACAGTAATTTCTTAATTAAGTCATTTCTTCAAGCATTATACTCTTGTTTCTCCAGTTCTTCATTCATTTTGAGTATGCTTTCTGCCCCGCTTTTGTCAAGGGCACACTATATGTAATCCTTATGGAATTTCTTATTTAACATGCGATAAATGTATTTAGAAAAGCGCATGTCACTAGGATGGTGTGTGTGCCGTCCGTGTGACATCCGTTTTTTTCCACGCACCCATAGAGTTTCATTGGGGAGACACGCGTGAGAAACTCACCAAAACGCAGCATGCTGCGATTTTTTTTTCTCAGTCCTATTTGGACTGAGAAAAAAATAGCACATGGGAGCTGCCTCAGTGATTAACATTGGTCCGAGTGCAATGTGAGATTTTCTCGCATTGCACTCGTGCGAGTTAATCGCAAGTGTGAAGCCGGCCTTAAGTTAGAAAACATCCCTATTTCTACACTTAAATTTGCCATACCAAAGTTTTCATATAAAATTTGGGAAAAAAACGGAATCCAAAACTTTTCTCAAATAATAAAGGAAAACAAGAGGGATTATTTTTACAATTTTCAATATTTAACAAAAAATTATAATTTACCAGAAGAATTATACTGTTTCCTAGAGATCAGAAAATATTTAAGAAATAAATATAATTTTCCTATACATTTTTGACAAGTTTTGCTTTCCTTATTATGCAAACTCGAAAATAATTCAATATGGAATACTAAACACATATACTCCATTTTCAATGCAGACTAATTATTTAGTAAACTGAAATGTATGTCAAGTTGGGAAAAAGAATTGGATTCCCACTTTTCTTTGGATGACTGGAATAAAGCTATGAAAATAGCATATTCTTCCTCTCTTAATGCTAAAATGCATGAATCATATTACAAAACATTGTCTAGATGGTATTTTACTCCAGTAAGGTTCCATAAGGCATTTTTGATCAATCAGATTTCTGTTGGAGGAACTATGGGTCCAAATGTAACTTAAGGCCGCTTTACACACTGCGATATCGTTTCCGATATTGCTAGCGTGCGTTCACGCCCCCATCGTGTGTGTGACACGGGCAAATCGCTGCCTGTGGCGCACAAAATCACGCGGACCCGTCACACATACTTACCTGCATAGCGACGTCGCTGGGACCGGCAAACCGCCTCCTTTCTAAGGGGGCGGTTCGTTCGGTGTCACAGCGACGTCACTAAGCGGCCGCCCAATCAAAGCGGAGGGGTGGAGATGAGCGGGATGAACATCCTGCCCACCTCCTTCCGTCCTCATTGCTGGCAGGATGCAGGTAAGGAGATCCTTACCGCTCCTGCGGTGTCACACATAGCGATGTGTGCTGCCGCAGGAACGACGAACAACGTAACTGCAGCAGCAACAATAATTGAGATTAGGGGGAAAATGTAACCGATTAGCGATTTTGAACGTTTTTGCAACGATTCAAAATTGCTAATAGGTGTCACGTGCAACAACATCGCTAAAGCGGCCGGATCTGCGTCACAAAATCCGTGACCCCAACGTGTGTAAAGCGGCCTTTACTCCATATATGTGGAATTGCCCACAAATTAAAACCCTTTGGATGGAGGTATTTGATTTTTTTAACCCCATAATGACGGCTGTACAACTTAAAATGTCGGAAAAACAGGGTACTTATTCTGTTCTGACGCTTTAAGACGTCATGCCAAAAAAAGACTGTAGTACCCCCACAGTGACGGAAACCTCCCCAGATTATGAATCGGGGTGTTTTTTTTGGACCCCGATTATGTGATCACCGGTATACACCGTAGAAAAAAATGAAATGGCTGGTAAAACTGATTTTTTTTTTCATCTGACGTGATCAAACATGTCAGATGAGAAAGAAATATAAGCCCCTAGTGCCCAAAAGGCCCCCGGTACCGTAGAAATCCCCCCCTCCAGAACATTCAAAATGATGTTGGAACACACCGAAAACTGCCACCGCCGCCAACTCTGCATTAATTTCCCTCCGATCTGAAATTATCAAACATTTCAGATTGGAGAGAAATGTCCTCCCCCTGAGCCCTCCTCCAGTACACCGGAGCCCCTTCTGGTCCCCCCGAAGCCCCCTCCGATTCTCCAGAGCCCTCCCCCGGAGCATGCAAGATGGTGACGTGCACAGCAGTGCGCCGGCCGCATTCATCCTCCTTCTCTCATTTCTGTCGCATGTGATATGTCACATGCAACAGAAAAGTCGTCCCCAGGTCCTGCCAGATCACGCCCCGACACCCACCAGTCTTCCCCGGTACCTGGCTGTTGCTCTGGTCCCCGCGATCCCTCCTCCTCCTTCTGAAAACCTGGCAGCGCATACGCAGACAGTAGCCGTCAGCTGGCTCCTTGCAAGCAGGGACGCTGAGCTCACTGCTGCTCATACTGCTGTACTGTGGACCAGGGAAGTGTGAGTGTAGTAATCTGCAGCCACACTCCTCACATGGAGGGCCTGCTGTTCTAGAAAATGGGGGATACGTTCTCTGAGCATGCCCCTCATATTCTGCAATGAGGTTACTGCAGCTCACTCTGCCCTAGGTTGGACCGGGGCAGTGTGAGTGCAGTATTCTCAGATCACTGCACCCACACTGCTCACATGAAGAGCTTGCTCTTCCAGAAAATGGGGGATATGTTCCCTGAGCATGGCCCCCATATTGTAGAAGGTTCAGAGTCGTCGTGGGACCTCCAAAATGGATTACAGTCGACCGGAATCTTTTTTATTTTCAATAAATTGGTGAAAGAGGGAATGTATTGGGGAGCATTTTTTCAAATAAAATTTTTTTGTCGTCTTTATTTTTTATTGCTGACAGTTGGTGATGTCAGGTATCTGTTTAGATGCCGCGACATTACTAACCTCTGGGCTTGATGCCAGGTGACATTACAGCTGGTATCAACTCCGTATATTACCCCGTTTGCCACTGCACCAGGGCAGCGGGATGAGCTGGGGAGAAGCACCAGAAACTTCTGGGGTGGCTGCAGTCTGCTATTTGTAGGCTGGGAAAGGACAAATAACCATGGCCCTTCCCACCCTATTTATAAATAATTATAAAAAACAGCTTAGGGTGACCTCCAAATTGGATCACCAGCCAAGGTGAAGCTGCCAGCTGTGGTCTACAGTCTGCAACCTGTCTGCTTTACCCCAGCTGGCTATCAAAAATAGGGGGTAACCCACGTCATTTTTTTAAATTATTTATATTTGGGCTAAATAAAAGGCTAAACACAATGAAAGTCACTAACGGGTGCCAGCTTAGAATATGCAGGGGGTAGGACATTATATATATGTTAGACATCTAGTCATCCATCAATCCTAGCTTTTAGGCTATGTGCCCACAATCAGGATTTGCAGCATTTTGGATGCAGAGTGTTTTCGCTGCATCCATAACGCTGCATTGTGCAGTACAATTGCAGTAGAAGGATTTTTAGAAATCTCCTGCCCACGTCACTTCTTTTCTCTGCAGCATAAACTGACCTGCGGTGTGGCTTCCTGAGTAGTAGGATGTCAATTTATGCTGCGGAGACTAAAGTGTCCTTCGGAGGGAGAATAAAGTCCGCAGTGGCCCAAACCTGGATTGTATACACAGGCAGCTGCGTTCTCCCATGGACAACATTCAAATCTCTACAGGAGGGCTGCCACTGCAACCTAGACACAGTGTCGCCGGATTGTGGGAACATAGCCTAAAAGTGAGAAATTTGGCGCTACAGCAACATTTTTGTGAAGTACCTGTAGATTCAAAATTCTCACTATATCACTGAATAAAGTGCTTGAAGGGTCTAATTTCCAAAATGGGATCACTTGAGGGGGTCTCTGCTCTATAGGTGCCCTAGGGGCCCTGCAAATGGTGCCCACAATTTATTTCAACTTTTACAAAATTCAAATCATGCTCCTTCCATTCCAAGCCCTACTGTTTGCCCAAATAGAGGGTTTTTTTTGCCACATATGGGGTATCACTGTGCTCATAAGAAATTGGATAACAAACTGTGTGGTCCATTTTTTGGTATTTTCTCTTGAAAAAGTGAGGAATTTGGTGCTAAAGCAACATTTTTCTGAACAAAATTAAAAATTTCAATATGACTACCTAAGGTTATCACATTCTTTGAACTACCTGTGGGTTCAAATGCACACTATGCCCCTAGATAAAATCCTTGAGAGTTCTTTCTAGTATGGGGTCACTTGTAAGGGAGCTCCACTGTTTAGGCACCTCAGGGGATCTCCAAACGCAACATGGCGTTTGCTAATGATTCCTGCCAATTTTTCAGTTAAATGGCGCTCCTTTCCTTCGGAGCCCTGCAGTGCACCCAAACAGTTGATTTCCACCACATATGATGTATCGGCGAACTCAGGAGAAATTGCACAATAATTTTTATGGTGATTTTTTTTTTACTGTTACCCTTGTGAGAAAAAAAAGCTACCTGGTTAAAGTAACAATTTTGTGGTAAAATGTTATATTTTTATTTTCATGGCTCATAGTTATAAAATTCTGTAAAGCACCTGAGGTTTCAGGGTACTCACCAAACATCTAGATAAATTCCTTGAGAGGTTTTTTTCCAAAATGTGGCCACATGTTGGGGAGCTTCACTGTGTAAGCACCTCAGGGGCTCTCGAAACGCAACATGGTGTCCGCTATTGATTCCAGCGAATTTTGCAGTCAAATGGCACTCCTTCCCTTCCGAGCCCTGCCGTGTGCCCAAACAGTTGATTTCCACCACATAAAGGTATTGCCAAACTCAGGAGAAATTGCACAATACATTTTTTGGTGATTTTTTTACTGTTACCCTTGTGAGAAAAAAAAGCTACCTGGTTGAAGTAACAATTTTGTGGTAAAAATTTTTTTTATTATTTTCATGGCTCAACGTTATAAAATTCTGTAAAGCACCTGGGGCTTCAGGGTACTCACCAAACATCTAGATAAATTCCTTGAGGGGCCTAGTTTCCAAAATGGGGTCACTTGTGGGAAGTTTCTGCTGTTTACGTACTTTAGGGGCCCTACAAATGCGACATGGGGCCCGCAATCTTTTTCAGCCAAATTTCCTTTCCAAAATTCAAATATTGCTCCTTCCATTCCAAGTCCTCCCATTTATCCAAACAAAGGTTTCTGACCACATGTGAGGTATCACCGCGCTCATAAGAAAATGGGTAGCAAACATTGGGATCCAATTTTTGGAATTACGTCTTGAAAAGGGAGAAAATTGATGCTAAGGCAACATTTTTGAGAAAAAAATGGAAAATGTCAAGTATGACAACGTAACGTTATCAAAATCTGTGAAGTACATGTGGGTCCAAAATGCTCACTATACCCCTAGATAGAAGGCTTGAGAGGTCTTGTTTCCAAAATGGCATCACTTGAGAGGGGTTTCTGCTCTTTAGGTACCTTAGCGGACCTGTAAATGCAACATGGTGCCTGCAATCTATTTCAGCCAAATTTGCTTTCCAAAATTCAAATATTGCTCCTTCTGTTCCGAGCCCTCCCAAACAGAGGTTTCTTACCACATGTGGGGTATCGGTGCGCTAATAAGAAAGTGGGTAACAAGTTTTGGGGTCCATTTTGTTGTGTTATTTCTTCTAAAAGTGAATACATTTGGGGTAGAGCAACATTTTTAGGTAAAATTTTATTTTTTGCTTTTTTTCATTCCACATTGCTTTTAGTTCCTGTGAAGCACCTGAAGGGTTAATAAACTTCTTGTATGTGGTTTTGAGTACTTTGAGGTGTGCAGTTTTTAGAATGGTGTCACTTTTGGGTATTTTCTGTCTCTCAAAGTCACTTCACATGTGTTCTGGTCCTTAAAAAAATGATTTTGTAAATTTTGATGTAAAAATGAGAAATTGCTGATAAACTTTGAACTGTTCTAACTTCCTAATAAAAAAAAAAATGTTTCTAAAATTGTGCTGATGTAAAGTAGACATGTGGGAAATGTTATTTATGAACTATTTTGTGTCACAGAACTCTCTGGTTTAACGGTATAAAAATTAAAAAGTTGAAATCTGCTAAATTTTCAAAATGTTTGCCAAAATTCAATCTTTTTCATAAATAAACGCAAAAATATTGTCCAACATTTGGTACTAACATTAAGTCCAATATGTAACGAAAAAACCTTCTCAGAATCACCGGGATCCGTTGAAGCGTTCCAGAGTTATAACCTCATAAAGTGACACTGGTCAGAATTGGAAAATTTGGTCTGGTCATTAAGGGGAAAATTAGCTCCGTCACTAAGGGGTTAAATAATCTTTGTAACATCACTATTCCATGTCTACCTCATGTAGCCCTTTTATGTTTAGACTGTGATAATTTACCTATTAAAATTACCGTATTTTTCGGACTATAAGACGCGCCAGACCATAAGACGCACCCTGGTTTTAGAGGAGGAAAATAGGAAAATAAAATTTTAAGCAAAAAGTGTGGTCATGACACACTGTTATGGGGCGAGGATCTGCTGCTGACACTGTTTTGGGGGTAATGTCCCCAAATTCTCTAACTAAGGTACACCATGATCCTCCTGCCTTGTATATGATCTCCATCCTTGTATATATATCCCTCATCCTGGTATAGCCCAATCCTGATAAATATCCCCATCCTGATATATACCCCATCCTGCTATATACCCCCATCCTGGTATATGGCCTGCATCCTGATAAATACCCCCATACTGCTATATACCCCCATCTTGCTTCATATCCTTATCCTGCTATATACCCACATCCTGATAAATACCCCATCCCGCTAAATATCCCCATCCCGCTATATACCCCCATCCCGCTATATACCCCCATCCCGCTATATACCCCCATCCTGGTATATGGCTTGCATCCTGTGGCACACAAAAAAAATAAACGTTTATACTCACCTTTCCTCACTCCAGCAGCATCGCTCGTCCTCCTGTCAGTGCCAGCAGCAGCGCCGCTGACCTGTGTGGAGCCGGTCATCGTTCCCTGCAGCAACGCAATGTCTTCCTGTCTGCCTGCATGCTGATGTGTGTGGAGAGCGGTGCGCACAGCGATGACGTCATCGCTCTGCTCACCGCTCTCTACACAGATCAGCTGGTCGGCAGACAGGAGGACATTGCGATGTTGTAGGGAACAGTGACCGGTGAGTATACATATTCACTACACCCCACGCTGATGATGATGCGCAGGGGGCAGTGAATATAGCCACACATGATCACCAGGCTGTAGTTGCCGGGGTGATTACACAGGCCGGCTGATAATTACGCGTGCATTTCCCGCCCATCATCCCACCCACCTGTCAGCACCGGCTTCAGCGCTGAGAGATGATGGGCGGGAGGATGCATGTGTAACACCCAAGGATATGGGGTACTCGGTTCCGGGCAGTGTACGTCTTGGGAATGTCACAGTTGTGGCCGTTACCCAGTTCCGTGTCCTGGGCCCTTTTTGTAATGGGGATATTTACAGGGGATTATTGAATAAAGTTTATACGTGATGCCACTTGCGGTGTTGCGGCTAAGTGTAGGGAGCCACTGCTGCAGAATGTCTCTACTGGGGCTGGTGGTATTGGCAGCTAGTATGGTAGTCCCTCCGCAAGTAGGGTTGTGCCCCAGCGGGTGTGTGGTACAGTGGGCATCATAAGAAGTGAGTCCACACAGGTATTCAGTGCAACTGGTTTACTCACTTTTCTTGAAATGGTAACTGGTTGCCCGAGGCCGGCTGGTTTCGCCTCCAGGTCCCCTTCGTCCCAGTGCCAGTCTGGTTTCTCTGGTACCTTCTTCCTCTGCACCTGTCTCTGGTAAGTGCGTCCCCGTGGTATAGAACACTGGGGATCCCCGTTCTGTGGTTTGTCCACTTCTGTCCGCCTGATGGTAGCGTGAACCCTGTGGGTTTGGAGTCTCTGGTCCTGTCCCCGGTTCTCCCTTTGTTACTGAGTCTTCGGATTCTTTAGGGTCAGCAAGTTCCTTGATCCCCTTTGCTGTGCAGATCGGCTTAAAGTTCTTTCCTGTCCTAGGGTCCTGTACCCCATTGGTGCGTAGTTCCGGGAGTACTCCACTGGCAACCACTTCTGGGTACCAGGTCACCGTTAACCCAAGTCATGATGTCTCCTTTGTCAACTGTTTCTTAGACTGACTACTGACTTCCTCTGTCCACAGTCTACCCTCCCACCTGGGCAACTAGTGGACTGGAGTGGCTGCACCTCTATGCGGCCATCCATTGGTTCCACCCTAGCTGGGTACCATTGTATGGGGGATTGTTGGGGAAAACTTGGATTACCTGGCTTTTTGTTGTTACCGGCATTGTGGTTCTGGGTCCCTAAGGGGATAGGCCCTGCATCCTTGTGGGGATGCAGAACCTTGTAGCACCCTGATGCTTCAGGGGCAGGCCCGGACTGACCATAGGGCAATTCTGGCAAATGCCAGATGGGCCGCTCCCTGTAGTGGGCAGGTACCTGTAGTGGGCCGTTCTATCTGCAGTCACTGCCGCTCTACTCAGCAGTGTGCAGGCCAGGCAGCATTATGTGTGCTGTACCCACACTAGCTGCAGCAGGAGGCAGTGCACTGCGCTGTGCTGCCCTTGCTGTGTGAAAGTGTGCCCGGCATGCACACACTGCTGAGGAGCGTGGCGGTGGCGGTGTTGGTGACCGTAGCTTCCTCCTTCCTATTCAGATGTATTTGTGTCTTTCAGATGGAAATACATTTGAACAGTGCGCCGGGACTGGGCTCTGCCCCGACATGCAGCAACGTGATTAGATCAGCACCTTGCTGACATCATCACAGTGCTGCAGGCGACACACAGAATACTTCAGGCAATGTATTGTATTGTGTGTGAGGAGGTTGTGATGGGTGGTTCATTGTATTGTGTGTGTGTGTGTGTGTGTGTGTGTGTGTGGGAGGGAGGTAATGGGGGGTGCATTGTATCTGTGTGTGTAAGGGGTGATGGGGGGTGCATTGTAGAGGGGTAATGGATGGTGCATTGTATTGTGTGTATGGGGGGAGGGGTAATGGAAGGTGCATTGTATTGTCTGTGTGTGGGAGGCAGAGGTAATGTTGAGTGCATTGTATTGTTTGTGTGTTGGGGGGGAGTGCCGGCTCCAGGTTTTTGTGGGCCCCGGGCGGAAGAGTCCCAATGGGCCCCATCCACACGCAGACACACACATACACAGATACGTACATGTACATATACATATTTAAAGACAAACTCTCAAAAATACATATAAACAGACAAATCTATACAGTCATATACACTGACATACATACAGTCATGGCCAAAAGTTTTGAGAATGACACCAAAAGTATATTTTCACATGATCTGTTGCCCTCTGGTTTTTAATTGTGTTTGTCTGATGTTTACATCACATACAGAAATATAATTGCAATCATATTATGAATACCAATAGGTTATATTGACAGTTAGAATGAGTTAATGCAGCAAGTCAATATTTGCAGTGTTGACCCTTCTTCTTCAGGACCTCTGCAATTCTCCCTGGCATGCTCTCAATCAACTTCTGGACCAAATCCTGACTGATAGCTGTCCATACTTGCATAAGCAATGCTTGCATTTTGCCAGAATTTGTTGGTTTTTGTTTGGCCACCCGTCTCTTGATAATTGCCCACAAGTTCTCAATGGCATTAAGATCTGGGGAGTTTCCAGGCCATGGACCCAAAATCTCTATGTTGTGTTCCATGAGCCATTTAGTGATCACCTTTGCTTTATGGCAAGGTGCTCCATCATGCTGGAAAAGGCATTGTTGGGCGCCAAACTGCTCTTGGAGAAGTTGCTCTTGGAGGACATTCTGGTACCATTCTTTATTCATGGCTGTGTTTTTAGGCAATGTTACGCTCACCGAGAAGTGGCGAGCGTCCGGAGGTGGACCCACTGGACCGTGCACCGGACTCCCCTGGGAAGGCCTAAATGCACGGCAGCCAGGAACCGGTAGTAGGAGTCTCTGTAGGGCCAGGTGTAGCAAGGTTGTGACGTCCACAGCCGGCAGGACAAGGTGAGACAAGGGATTAGTACCAGGTAATAATGCACAGAAAATAGATAATAGCACAAGGGGTCTGGACACTGGCAAGGCTCTTATGGAAGCGTTACTCGGGCGCCTGCTGCTGGGGGAGGTGAACTTAAATACCCAATAGGTAACAGGTGACCTCTGAGGTCACTTCCAGAAAACGGGGCATACAGCTTTAAGAAAGGGGGCGTGGCCTCGCGCGCAGCCTAGAGTCACTTACTGCAGCTCTGTGTAAGGAAGGGAGACAGGAAGAGGCTGCATCATGCCTGGGAGTAGGAGCAGCGCCTGCAGAGCCATGGGGCCGGTAAGAGGAAGGCCGTCGCTGCCTGGGGCTATGACTGGGAGTGCTAATGGGAGCCATGCTGGGACTGGGCACATGTGAAGGAGCGCGCCCCCCACGGGGTCTGGTGGGACCAGGCGCTACAGGCAAGACTGTGAGTGAGCCAATTCCCTTGGCTGAGAAGCAACCCCACACATGAATCGTTTCAGGATGCTTAACAGTTGGCATGAGACAAGACTGGTGGTAGCGCTCACCTCTTCTTCTCCTAATAAGCTGTTTTCCAGATGTCCCAAACAATCGAAAAGGGGATTCATCTGAGAAAATGACTTTACCCCAGTCCTCAGCAGTCCACTCCCTGTACCTTTTGCAGAATATCAGTCGGTCCCTGATGTTTTTTCTGGAGAGAAGTGGCTTCTCCTTGAAACCAGGCCTTGCTCAAAGAGTCTCCACCTCACAGTGCGTGCAGAAGCACTCACACCAGCCTGCTGCCATTGCTGAGCTAGCTCGGCACTGCTGGTAGTTCGATCCCGCAGCTGAAACAGTTTTAAGATACGGTCTTGGCATTTGCTGGTCCTTCTTGGGCGCCCTGGCGCCTTTTTGGCAACAATGGAAGCTCTCTCCTTGAAGTTCTTGATGATGCGATAGATTGTTGACTGAGGTGCAATCTTTGTAGCTGCGATACTCTTCCCTGTTAGGCGATTTTTGTGCAGAGCAATGATAGCTGCATGTGTTTCTTTAGACATAACCATGGTTAACTGAAGAGAAACAATGATACCAAGCACCAGCCTCCTTTTAAAGTGTCCAGTGGTGTCATTCTTACACCACTGTGTGTCTGTATGTCTGCATACATGCAGACACACAGCTCTGCTGTATACATACAGACACACAGCTCTGCTGCATACATACAGACACACTGCTCTGCTGCATAAATACTGACACACACAGCTCTGCTGCATGCATACAGACACAGTGCTTTGCTGCATGCATACATACAGACACACACTGCTCTGCTGCATGCATACAGACACACACTGCTCTGCTGCATACATACATACAGACACACACTGCTCTGCTGCATACATACAGAGACACATTGCTCTGCTGCATACATACTGTGAGATAGTGGGGCCATTGATATGTGACAGACGGTACGTATCTCCCAGAATGCGTACAGAAATATATTAGAGCCCTACATAGTGGTCAGTCCAGTAACCTCCAGGCCGGGTTATGCAGGTGGCTCATGGCCACAGTTTTCGTTTAAAAGCTCTTTGCAAAGGCCTGGGTGGGGAAGAGTTGCTTTATAAGCTGCAGAGCAAGAAGCTGAGAGGAGTTCAGACCCGTGTGGTGTGATAACACAGGTCTGTGGGCCCCCTGAAAAGCAGTACGGGGTACAGTAAGACCGTCTTCTACGGCAGCGGGTACCTGTGTGACGTGGTAACCTATGGACTGTATATAGCCTGGCTGTATCCTGGAGGACGTATATCCTATGCAGCAGCGGTAAATAAACTTATGTTGATGAGACTTTTGGGGTCACTGCCTCTTTGTCGTCCTGGGGGACCCCCACCCCGCTACATTATGGTGGAGAATGCGGCATTGAGACTTGAGGCATACCCCACCGCTGCATGTCAATAATCAAGCCTGCTACGCTACGGTATAAACCCGCTGACAACTTGGAGGAGCTTCTGCGGCAGCTAGTACTCACTCAGCAGAAACAACAGGAGCAACTGGGTCTGTTCCAGCAGCAACACCAGGAATCCCAGCGGCAGCACCAGGAATCCCAGCGGCAGCACCAGGAATCCCAGCGCCAGCACCAGGAATTCCAGCGGCAGCACCACCAGGAATCCCAGCGGCAGCATCAGGAGACACAGCGGCAGCACCAGGAATTCCAGCGGCAGCATCAGGAAACCCAGCGACAACAACAAAAGGCGAACACATTGCTACGGCAGCAGATTGCGGCCGTGCGTGAGACACCGCCAGCAAATGCCTCCGACCGACGGGTACCCCGGGACAGGGTTCGCTCTGCCCTACGGAAGCTAAGCCCGGAGGATGACGTGGAGGTCTTCCTTACGGTATTCGAGCGCACAGCGGAGCAAGAAAAACTGCCGTCAGACAAGTGGGCGGAAGTGGTGACTCTGTTCCTGATTGGGGACGCCCAGAAAGCCTGCTTTGACCTCAGCCGGGAGGATGCCCTGGACTACGAGAAACTGAAAGGTGAGATCCTTGCCCGTCTGGGGGTCAATACCTACGTGAGGGCTCAGCGGGTATTTTCCTGGACCTACAGTATGTGGAGACCTGTCCTGCCAGGTCTCAGGCATATGACCTACTTCAATTGGTGAAAAAGTGGTTGCAGCCGGAGATGTTGTCTCCAGCCCAGATGGTGGAAAGGGTGCTGGTCGACCGGTTGGTGCGGACTCTGCCAGTCGCTATACAACGCTGGGTGGGGCAAGGGGACCCGGATAACCTGGATCAGGTGGTGAGTCTAGTTGAGCGATATACCGCCACCCAGAACTTTATACGAGACTCTGCCCCAGGGCGTCAGGCCCGGCGGCCACAGGACCCTGGCCGAGAGACACGTACGGCGCAGATGAACAACAAAAACCAAACCCATACTGAGGGGGTAACCCGCACTGAGAATGGCAAAAAACTGGTCCCCCCAAGAATGGTAACAAAAACTGGTGGGGCCACCGCTATGAAGTGCTGGAGATGTCAAGGGCCCGGCCATATCGCCGCTTATTGCCCTTTGATTACGGAGGCCATGGATTGTGGGTACACACGCCGAATGTCTATGTATGCTAATACGGTGCATGCTGCACGCCCTATTCTTGAACCTCCTCTCTGTCATGTGTATATAAATGGACTTCGGGCAGAGGCCCTGTTGGACTCGGGCAGTATAGTGACCCTCGTACATGGGTCGCTGGTATCGGGGTTGGAGTCCACGAAGAGGGAGGTTGGGATTGTATGTATACATGGTGAGCTCCGCAAATATCCAACAGCAGAGGTAGGGCTCTCCACTCCGTGCGGAGACGTGACGCATGTGGTAGGAGTGGTGAAAACTCTACCATACGGGGTAGTGCTGGGAAGGGATTTTCCGTTGTTCTGGTGCTTGTGGGAGAGAAATGGCACGTCTTCCCAAGCAAGAATGGGTTCGGGTGCAGAGCCCGATGATCCCGAGGCGGGAATACCTGCTGTAGGGATCACCGACCTTGGGACAGGGGGAGAACCTGACCGGGGTCCCCTAGAAGTATTGGCGGGAGACAGCGAAGAGACCGTAGCGATCCCGGAGCTCGACACTTCCCGGGAGCTCTTCGGGACGGCACAGCTGAGGGATCCTACCCTCTCCCAGGCGTGGGGTAACGTAAAAGAGGTGAATGGGGTGGCCCAACAACCAGGGGCAGAAGTTGTCTTTCCCCGTATGGCGGTTTATAATGATTTACTATACCGAATAGACAAAATCAGGGAAGAGATAGTAGAACAATTGGTAGTGCCCCAATCCCACCGTCGGGCAGTGCTTAACATGGCTCACACACACCCCCTGGGGGGGAACTTAGGGGTTGCCAAGACACAAGAGCGCATTTTACAGAGGTTCTTTTGGCCGGGAGTGTATGCAGAAGTACGGAAATTCTGCGAATCTTGCCCGGACTGCCAGCTGACCTCGCCCATTGCAAGTTTCCGGAGTCCATTGGTGCCTCTCCCTATTATAGAGGAACCTTTTGAACGAATTGCAATGGATCTGGTAGGACCCCTGGTAAAATCCACGCGCGGTCACCAACACATTTTGGTGGTTGTAGATTACGCCACCCGCTATCCAGAGGCCGTTCCGCTGCGCCATACCTCTGCTAAGCTTATTGCCCGGGAGTTGTTTTCCATGTTTTGTCGTCTTGGGCTACCAAAAGAGATCCTTACTGACCAGGGGACCCCGTTTATGTCCAAGGTGACAAAGGAATTATGTAAATTATTGAAAATAAAGCACCTGCGCACATCGGTGTATCATCCGCAAACCGATGGGCTGGTCGAGCGGTGTAACAAAACCCTTAAGTCCATGCTTAAAAAGGTGGTTGCCAAGGACGGGAGGGACTGGGACATGCTGTTGCACTATCTTATGTTTTCGCTCCGAGAAGTACTGCAGGCATCCACGGGGTTTTCACCATTCGAGTTGCTTTATGGCAGACACCCTAGGGGCTTACTGGATGTAGCCAAGGAAACATGGGAACAGGAGCCCACCCCATATAAAAGTGTGATTGAACACGTGGCTCTAATGCAGGACCGCATTACAGCGGTTTTGCCTATCGTAAAAGAACATTTGACAAGGGCACAAGGGGCACAAAGGCGCGCTTATAACACACGGGCCACCATCAGATCGTTTAATGTGGGGGACCGGGTCCTAGTTCTGGTGCCCACGGCAGAGAGTAAACTGTTGGCCAAATGGCAGAGGCCGTATGAGGTTCGGGAAAAGGTGGGGGAGGTGAACTACCGCATATACCAGCAGGGGAGGATGAAGCCGGAACAATTGTATCATATGAACTTGCTTAAAGCCTGGAAAGACCGTGACTGTATGGTTATGGGAGTACCCCCAGTGGGGTCCTGTGGGGGGCCTGTAGTGCCGCCCATCTTGGGGACCGAGAGGGGGGTACACCTAGGTGACACGCTCACTAAACCGCGGCGACGTGAAGTTCGGAAATTGGTACAGCAGAACTCGGATGTGTTTTCCGAGTTACCAGGCCGTACTTCGGTTATCCAACATGACATTGTCACCGAGCCTCAGGTAAAGGTGCGTATGAAACCATACCGGGTGCCCGAGGCCCAGAGACAAGCCATTGCAGCAGAGGTGAAACAGATGCTTGCTCTAGGGGTGATTGAGGAGTCAAAGAGTGACTGGGCTAGTCCCATTGTGCTAATTCCCAAACCCGACGGGTCGCTACGGTTCTGTAATGATTTTAGGCGATTGAATGAGGTTTCTAAGTTCGACCTTTACCCTATGCCCCGCGTGGACGAACTTATTGAGCGGTTGGGAAAGGCTCAATATTTTACGACGCTTGACCTTACCAAAGGCTATTGGCAGGTGCCGCTGACAGAGTCAGCCAAGGAAAAAACGGCCTTTATAACACCAGATGGGCTCTACCACTATGTTGTCTTGCCTTTCGGTTTACACGGAGCCCCGGCTACTTTCCAAAGACTGATGGAGATAGTGTTGGAGCCCCATCAGAAGTACGCATCCGCCTATTTAGATGACATCATCATATTCAGTACCAATTGGCAGACCCCCTTGTCCCAGGTCCAGGCCATCATTAACTCCCTGCGGGCAGCAGGATTGACCGCCAACCCAAAAAAATGTGCAATCGGTCAGGAGGAAGCCCGCTATTTGGGATACGTGATTGGCTGCGGGGTGATCAAACCTCAAATAAATAAAGAGGCCATCCAAAAATGGCCCAGACCAGTGTCCACTAAACAGGTGAGAGCGTTCCTCGGCATTGTCGGGTATTACCGGCGGTTTATACCGGACTTTGCTGGAAGAACGACGGCTTTGACCGATAATGTTGAAGGGTAAAAAGGCGGCCATGGTACGCTGGACCCCTCAGGCTGAGGAAGCGTTTCAGTCCATGAAGACTGCCTTGTGTAGACAACCGGTCCTCATTATCCTCGATTTCGGTAACACCTTCCTTGTGCAAACGGATGCCTCCGAGGTGGGTCTGGGTGCCATACTCTCACAAGAGGTGAATGGAACTGAGCATCCGGTTACCTACTTGAGCCGGAAACTTACCCCGGCGGAGAAAAATTATAGCGTAGTGGAGGAGTGCTTGGCTATTAAATGGGCCTTGGAGTGCCTGTGCTATTATTTGCTCGGGCGACAGTTTCGGTTGGTGACGGACCACGCGCCACTCGTCTGGATGAGAAATGCGAAGGAACGGAATGCCCGGGTCACCCGCTGGTTCCTGTCCCTTCAGAATTTCAGTTTTACGGTGGAACATCGGGCTGGTTCGTCCCAGGGCAATGCCGATGCCCTGTCTCGGGCGGCCTGTTTGGGAGCGTCCGTTCATCCCCTCGGGTTTGAACGGAGGGGGGGGTATGTGAGATAGTGGGGCCATTGATATGTGACGGATGGTACGTATCTCCCAGAATGCGTACAGAAACATATTAGAGCCCTACATAGTGGTCAGTCCAGTAACCTCCAGGCCGGGTTATGCAGGTGGCTCATGGCCACAGTTTTCGTTTAAAAGCTCTTTGCAAAGGCCTGGGTGGGGCAGAGTTACTTTGTAAGCTGCAGAGCAAGAAGCTGAGAGGAGTTCAGACCCGTGTGGTGTGATAACACAGGTCTGTGGGCCACCTGAAAAGCAGTACGGGGTACAGTAAGACCGTCTTCTACGGCAGCGGGTACCTGTGTGACGTGGTAACCTATGGACTGTATATAGTCTGGCTGTATCCTGGAGGACGTATATCCTGTGCAGCAGCGGTAAATAAACTTATGTTGATGAGACTTTTTGGGTCACTGCCTCTTTGTCGTCCTGGGGGACCCCCACCCCGCTACAATACATACAAACACACACTGCTCTGCTGCATACATACAGAGACACACTACTCTGCTGCATACATACATACACAACTCTGCTGCATGCATACAGACAGACACACACAACTCTGCTGCATGCATACAGACAGACACACACACTGCTCTGCTACATACATACATACATAAAGACAGACAGACTGTTCTGCTGCATACATACAGACAGACTGCTCTGCTGCATACATACAGACAGACTGCTCTGCTGCATATGTGGCACCCCTGTGGTTAGGCGCTACAGGGGAATACAGCACCTTAACATTAAGGTGCAGTACCCTTGGGTCACAGGTGAAAGAGAGAGGAAATGCAGAGGCTTATATTAGATTGAGTAACATTGACTCAGCAGCCCCTACCTTCATATTCCTGGGACTGTTTATATAGTAGGTCCATAGGTGGGTGGAGCCTAGCTGAGCGTGAGACGCAACGTGATTGACAGGACGACTGAGTGAGAGTTGGTCAGTTAACAGTCAGTCAGAAAGGAGTGACACGAAGAGACAAGAGTAAATTGATGACTGATAGAAGGGCTAGAAATAACATAGGCCCGAAGTCCTGAGCGAGGGTACCCCAAAAGAAAAGAAAGACACAGGTAAAGGGGTAACCCAGACAGAAAGGGGACATTTTAGGTCTGGCGAGAGCCGACTGAAGAGTTCAGGTCGACACCGGTATAATGGAACCGAGGAGGTTTGTCAGGTTTATCCCCAAACCATTGACTGTTAACCTGGGATGCTAAATTAGAGGAGTCCCAGTACTCATCAAGAGTCTGACTACTAACCCCAAACCGAGTTCACGACGCTGTTGCGGGATAGATAAAAAAATCGTGCAGCATCAGACCCCTGGGAAAACCAGTGACAAGACTAACGAGTGGGTTAAAGAGGGAGTCACAGAGCCCTCAGAGCAGGGACCGAGAAAGAGACATAGAAAGGTTACCTCAGATAGAGACTCTGTCATTAAATCTCCTCCGAAATTTGTGACCATTGGCCTTCTGGTAACCAAACTGTTTTTGCTGTGTACTGTACAAAAAAAACCAGATGCGACCCTGCGACATCAGAGAAGAAGGCAGCCATCACCGCTCGGTCGCTTCCCTCCTGGTCAGCGACCCTCCGCCCTGAGGTAAAATAGTTCCACCTGTGGGGAGCTGAGAGATCTTAAGCTGCCATCACCATCGCCTCAGAGGTCGGCCGCAGGTAGCGCTGGTATATCCCGCTTACCAGACACCATAGGTGGCGTCACGTATATCCCCAAAATCATCCCTGTACCCCATTCCACAGCCGCAGAGTGAGCGCCCAGGGCACAAAGCCGGGACCAACCACCTGTGATAACCCCATCGAGAGTAAAGTATCCGTAGTCCCGGCGCCAGAGTACCCCCCTCAATGTCAATGTTATTCAATCTAATATAAGCCTCTGCATTTCCTCTCTCTTTCACCTGTGACCAAAGGGCACTGCACCTTGATGTTAAGGTGCTGTATTCCCCTGTAGCGCCTAACCACAGGGGCGCCACATACCACTTTAGTTAATCACACTCGTCCCCGAGTGTGACAACAAGGTATAGGTTAAGCTAAACATTTTCTTATAATTTAACCATAACATGTTGGTAACATTTACTCCATTTTTTTTTCTTATTTTTTTTTAAACACAGAGTCTTAAAAATAAAAACTACAAAAATTTAATAAGATAGGTCACCAGCTCATACACCATTAGTCCATTGGCCGTAAGCTGTTAAAGAAACTTTTGCCACACCCAGTCTTGTGGCTCGGTCTTCACTTAAAGTGCATCAACAAACAAAAAAATATATCAACAGTTACGAGTGCTTTAGTTTAAGAGTTCTAAGTGTGGTGAGGTTCCATATCAGTCATAATCACTGTAGGCCTCTTGGCCCTGGAGTCACCTCCCTGGCCCCTATACAGCATTATGCAAACTTCCTTTACCCCTTTTATATATTAATATTATCTACCTATTCAACTATTTACATATTCCACTTTCTACATTTTATTCTCTGTATCTAAGCGGTGGACAGCCAAAGTTAATACGTGTTGACCTGCGTAAAATTGGTATACTTGAGGGTCTACGTACTCTCCTAGTGGAAATGGCAGGTACACTGACTGCAGAAATCTCTGATTCCATTACAACGGGTGGTTCTTCTGCTCTGGGCGTTTCACTGGGTTGTGGAAAAGTCACCATCGGTATCAAGTACACGCCATCTACTTGCGGCCAATCTGCAGGAAGTTCTCCTAAAATCGTCTTAACTATTCTTTCTTTCTCTTCTTTTCTCTGAATAGGAACTCTCTCTACTGGTTGCAGCTGTTGAGGGTATTTCTTTAAATGATCCCTGGACACCATTGCTGTTATTTCACGTTTGTCTTTACTAATCAAACAGGTTTTCTGGTTGTTGAAGTTTGATGGTTGTACAGTGTAGGGTTCTGCCTCCCATTGATCATCTAACTTATGCAGTCGTCTTTTTCTCTTTAAGACTAATTCACCTGGTCGTAAGGGTGTTCCTTGAGCACTTTTGTTAAAGTTTGCTTCTTGTTTTTCCTTTGATATTTCCAGGCTTCTCTTGACACATTCCTGTATTTTCTGATATTGCTCCTTTCTTTTTACTTCCCATTCTGCATCTGAGGTATTTTCTTCAGGAACTATTATGTCCATCTCCAAATCCACCGGCAATTTTCCTGGTCTTCCTCTCATAAGGTATGCAGGGGTGCAATTTGTTGAGCTTACTGGAATGTTGTTATACATGTCAACTAGATCTGGTAACTTCTCTGGCCATCTATTCCGCTACTCCAAGGGCAGGGTTTTTAGCAGCTCTATCACAATGTGATTCAGTTTCTCACACATTCCATTAGTCTGAGGATGTTAAGGCATAGTACGAATTTTCTTGCATCCGTATAATTTACAGAATTCTTGAAATAGTTCACACTCAAAAGTCGGGCTTTGATCTGTTAATACGCATTCTGGATATCCATGTGGTCTGCAGAAATAGGCTTGGAATATTTTTGCCGCTGTTCGAGCCGTTAAGTCCTTCACTGGAGCTACTACTAGGAACCTGGAATAGTGGTGAACCATGGTAAGAGCATAAGTATAACCGGATCTGCTGGGTATGAGCTTGACGTGATCAAGGACTACCAGCTCTAATGGCTGTTTGGTATTGATGGACTATAGTGGTGCCTTCTGACTGTTACGGTCTTTTCTTCTTAATGAGCATGGTCCACAATCTCTACACCATTTCTCTATAGTAGATCTCTTGCCAATCCAGTAACATCTTTCACGTAACAGGATCTCCAACTTCTTCCATCCAAAATGTCCTGATTGATTATGATACATATCTAACACCATTTGGGTGTCTCTTTTTGGAACCACAATTTGCCAAACCATCTCATGTGTACTAGGATTAATATATCTTCTGCACAGTTTATCTTGATGGATAAATAACCTGCTTCTTTGTTTCCACAATTGCTTGGTCTCTAGTGGGGAATCTTTGTCAAGTTTGCAGCTTGGTTCGGTTACTAGCTTTTTCACTAGACTCACTGCCGGATCACTATCTTGGGTTTCTTTCCAATTATAGTGAGGCAACGGGTTCAATGCTATATTCTGCTGGTTTTGATAGACGGCCTATGTCACTTCCCATTTTCTGTTCTTATGGAAAGCTGGGAGTTCTACTTCTTCCAAGTCATCCTCCTCTACTTCTGATCCTGGTAGATATGCTTGAGGAGTCCTAGACAGGGCACCAGCATTGGCATTGTTACGGCCTGTCCGGTACTTAATGATAAAATCAAAATTTGACAATCTGGCCATCCAGCGTTGCTCCAGTGCACCGAGTTTTGCAGTGTCCAGATGCGTCAATGGATAGTTATCCGTATAAGCGACGAATTTTGAAGCAGCCAGATAATGTTTAAACCTTTCCGTTATGGCCCAGACCAAGGTCAAAAACTCCAACTGAAAAGAACTATAATTTTCAGAGTTTCTTTCGGTGGGTCGAAGTTTCCTGCTGGCATAAGAAATTACCCTTTCATTTCCATCTTGTACCTGAGATAATACTGCTCCTAGGCCTACATTACTTGCGTCGGTGTACAGGACAAATGGTAGGTTATAATCAGGATATGCCAATATTTCCTCACCAGTCAGAGTTGTCTTCATCTGTTGGAAGGAATCTTCTTGCTCTTTACTCCATACCAATGACGGTTCTGACCTTCTTCGTTTAGTTTGGCCTACCAGTAGGTCTTGTAAAGGTGCTGCCATTTTCGTATAGCCCCTTATAAATCTCCGGTAATATCCTACCAAACCCAGGAACTGGCGTACTTCTCTGACGGTGGTTGGTCTCTTGGATAGTTGTTATCTTCTCCGGATCTGGTGCTATTCCATCTGCGCTAACTACATGTCCAAGATATTGGACTTTTGGTTTCAGCAGGTGACATTTTGATGGTTTAAGCTTCATTCCATATTTTGCTAGAGATGCAAATATCTCAGCCAAGTGTTCCAGGTGATCTTCATAGGTCTTGGAGTATACGATTACATCGTCTAGGTACAAGAGTACGGTCTCAAAGTTCTTGTGTCCTAGGCAACATTCCATGAGCCTTTGAAATGTTCCTGGTGCATTACATAATCCAAACGGCATCCTATTAAATTCACATAGGCCCATTGGTGTTGTAAATGCCGTCTTCTCTCGGTCTTCCTCTGCCACGGAGACCTGCCAGTATCCACTAGTGAGATCTAATGTAGAAAAATAATTAGCAGTCCTCAATGCAGCAAGAGACTTCTCTATACGGGGTAATGGGTAAGCATCTTTGTGAATGATCTTATTTATTTCCCTGTAATCCACACACATCCTCATAGTGCCATCTTTTTTTCTAACTAGGACTAAGGGGGCTGCCCATGGGCTACAACTATCTCTTATAATCCCTGCCTCTCTCACGTCCCGCAGCATCTCTTTTGCACACTGGTAGTGTTTTGGTGGCACTGGTCTATGTCTCAGTCTAATTGGGGGATGATTCCCTGTGGATATGTGATGACGTACCCCTTCGACCTTCCCAAAGTCTAACGGATGCTTACTAAACACCTGTTCGAATTCTCGTGCTACCCAATAGATTCCATGTTTTTGATAGGAAGGGGTGGTATCAGTCCCTACATGTAACTGCTGACACCATTCCTCCAGCTGTCCCTTGGAGTTGTTGTCCTCCACTTGATTTGACGGGGGCAAAGGCTTTATCGCCTGTATAAGGCTGTCACAGACAGTGTACAGCTTTGCTACTGTAGCGTACCTGGGTAATTTTACTTCCTCTTCCCCACAGTTTATGATACGAATTGGTATTCTTCCTCTGCGTACATCCACCACCCCTCTGGCTGTCAGCAGCGTAGGTCTGTGCTCTGAGTATACCGGTTCTACAACTGCCTGGTATTCCTTTCCTCTAAAACCGATAGCTGCTCGACACCAGATCATCATTTCACTTTTAGGTGGTAACATAATAGGAAATTGGTCTGTAACCCGTACACTGCCAATTTCCCCTCCAGACAGATTTACCTGTTGTCTGTGTGTCAGGACTCGAATCTCACGATGTAGCACTCTCCTCTGTCCATGATCAGCAGTCACAGCAATCTGTCGAAGCAAAAACAATACTTCCCCAAGGCAGTTTTCAATTACATTTGTTACAAGTACTATGGAGGGGCATTTGTTGTTAGGGTCATCTTCTACCACACATAATCCTTGGTCTTTTAACTCTACTCTCCCCAGTTTTAATGTGACTTCCCTAAACCCAACCTGGTTTAGTGGTAGTCCATTGGCTGCTAGTATAACTAAACTAGAATATGGGGGTCTAAGATCGTCATCAGACCAATAGTGTTTGTACAATGTATGTGGGATGGTGTTAGGGCCAGGTGGACGGGCAGACCCAGGAGGTGGATCCACTGGGCCGAACACCTTAATGAAGGCAAGGGGTCCGGTAGCCGGAGCACTACGGGTAGCAGGACAGTCCATGCAAAAGAGTGGAATGGAGAAGTCCCTGGGACCACGGAGTCACTGATGGTAGTCCGGGTGACGGAGCTCAGGTTCGGAGGCCGAGATGTTGTCAGGCAGAGTCCGGAACCGATGGAGCGAGAGGACGGATCACCACAGGGATCAGAGATGGTACGGACTGACGGGATGGCAGATAGTCAGCGTTCGGGGTTCGGGAATCGGCAGGACCGGATGGCGAGGCAGGAGCGGCTCTAGAAGAGAGATAGGTAAGTATATCATAGACACAAGGAGACCTGACTCCTAGCTTAGGAAACACGAAGAACAGGCCCCGCCCACTTGGACATTAAACCCCTTTCTACCCTGTACCTGTGTGTTCAATTTCCTGTCAGTGGACGCTGTCCCTTTAAGAGAGGGTCAATGACCGCGCGCGCGTCCTAATGCGCATGCGCGAGGCCCGGGTGCCAGAAGCCAGGGCAGGGAGCGGTGTATAGGAAGCAGGGGAGCCGGCCTGGAGCAGAGCTGCCGACGGGCGCCGGGAGCGGGGACCGGACCGCCTGGGGACTGCAGGTGATGGAGGCTGGAGACTGTGGAGCGGGGGACGCCTGACAGAGGAGCCGGGGAGCGAAGCATGGAAGCCGGGGAGCGTGGCAGGTGAGCCGGGGAGCAGAGCAGGGGACCCAGGGAGCGTGACAGTACCCCCCCCACGCCCCCCTCCCCGCAACCGGGACAGGAAGGCACGTATCAGGGGAGTACCCACATTCTCCCGGGGTTCCCAGGACCTATCCTCAGGACCATACCCTGCCCAGTCCACCAGGAAGAACTGTCGGCCCCGTACAGTTTTCATGGCCACAATATCCCTTACCGCATAGATGTCATCATCAGCAATAGGAGGAGGAGCCGAACTGGCAGCAGCGGAGAAGGGACCAAGGACAACCGGCTTGAGCAGGGAGACGTGGAAGGAGTTGGGTATCCTCATCGTGGCCGGGAGCTGCAGCTTGTAGGAGACCTCATTTATTTTGCTGAGGACTTTAAACGGCCCGATGTAGCGAGGACCCAGCTTGTAGGATGGTAGCTTCAATCGGACGTACTTGGAAGCAAGCCAGACCAGATCTCCTGGAGAGAAACACGGAGGATCCAGACGTCTCTTGTCTGCGTGTCTCTTCATCCGCAGGGAAGCACGTCCAAGGGACGCCTTGACAGAGTCCCAAATTGTTGCAAAGTCACGGGCTACAGCATCAGCAGCAGGGACATCCGAGGAAGAGGATACAGGTAATGGGACGGAAAGCTGAAGTCCGTAAACGACATGGAAGGGAGAGCTGGAGGAGGACTCACTGACGTGGTGGTTATGGGAGAATTCAGCCCAAGGAAGAAGCGTGGACCAGTCGTCGTGATGGGCGTTGACGTAGTGACGTAAGAAGGAGGTCAAGATCTGATTGACTCGTTCCACTTGGCCATTCGACTGAGGATGGTAGGCTGAAGAAAAGTCCAGAGTCACTCCCAGATGTTTGCAGAGAGCCCTCCAGAATCGGGAGGTGAACTGAGTTCCTCTGTCGGACACAATGTGTGATGGAAAGCCATGCAACCGGAAGATGTGCTGTATGTAGGCGTCAGCGAGTTCCTGGGCTGAGGGCAGTCCAGCCATAGGGACGAAATGAGCCATTTTGGAGAACCGATCCACCACGACCCATATGACTGTGTGTCCGGAGGACAGGGGCAAGTCCGTAATGAAGTCCATTCCAATGTGTTGCCACGGAACTGAGGGTATAGGCAGAGGCAGAAGACGGCCATATGGCAGATGTTTGGGCGTCTTGTTCCTGGCACAAGAGGAGCAGGCTGAGACAAAAGAAGCGACGTCCGTGCGAAGGGATGGCCACCAGTAATGACGTACAATCGTACTCCATGTTCTCTTCTGACCAGCATGGCCGGCTGTTTTCGAGGCATGGCCCCAGTGCAACACTTTTTGCCTGTCAGTCTCAGAGACATAGGTCTTCCCGGGCGGTATCTGGGCCAGGGTGACAGGGGCCACCGGAATGATTTTACTAGGGCAGATGATGGGCTGGGATGTCTCCTCCTGCTCCATGGGGATGAATGACCTGGACAAGGCATCTGCGCATACATTCTTGTCCGCAGGTCGGAAATGGAGCTGGAAATCGAACCTGGCAAAGAACAAGGACCACCTGGCTTGCCGTGGGTTCAGTCGCTGAGCGGACCGCAGGTATTCCAGGTTCTTGTGGTCCGTGTAAATGATCACGGGGTACACTGCTCCCTCCAGAAGGTAGCGCCATTCCTCCAGAGCCAGTTTGACTGCCAATAGCTCTCGGTCACCGATGGTGTAGTTGCGTTCAGGCGCTGAGAAGCTCTTGGAGAAGAAACCGCAAGTAACCATCTTCCCGGAGAAGGACTTCTGCATGAGCACTGCTCCGGCTCCTGAGGAGGAGGCATCCACCTCCAAGGTGAACTGTCGGTTTAACTCCGGACGGTGGAGCACAGGGGAGGAAGCAAATGCCCGCTTCAGAGAGCCAAACGCGGTGTCGGCCGCAGGTGACCAGTCCTTTGGATTAGCCCCCTTCTTGGTCAAGGCGGAGAGAGGTGCAGTCAGAGCAGAGAAGTGAGGGATAAACTGACGGTAATAGTTTGCGAATCCCAGAAAGCGTTGGATTGCCTTCAGTCCAGAAGGAGGGGGCCAGTTGAGAATGGAAGAGACCTTCTCCGGATCCATCTGCAGGCCGGTATCGGAGATTACGTAACCCAGGAAGGGAAGAGAAGACTGCTCGAAGACACACTTCTCGTACTTGGCGTACAGACGATTTTCCCTCAGTCTTTGTAGTACCAGCTGCACGTTCTCTCTGTGGGTCTGGAGGTCCGGAGAAAAGACCAGGATGTCATCAAGATACACAACCACACAGATGTAGAGAAGGTCCCGGAACACGTCGTTCACCAATTCCTGAAAGACCGCTGGTGCGTTACACAGGCCGAAGGGCATCACACAGTATTCATAATGCCCATCGCGAGTATTGAACGCGGTCTTCCATTCGTCCCCAGAGCGGATGCGGACCAGGTTGTAGGCACCCCGAAGATCCAACTTGGTAAACACACGAGCTCCTCTAAGCCGATCAAACAATTCGGGGATGAGTGGCAGGGGGTATTTATTTTTCACGGTGATTTGGTTCAATCCCCGGTAGTCAATGCATGGGCGTAGGTCGCCCTCTTTCTTCTTAACGAAGAAGAAGCCTGCTCCAGCAGGAGAGGAGGATCTCCGAATGAATCCCCTTGCCAGGTTCTCTGTGATGTAGGTAGACATGGCCCTTGTTTCGGCAGGAGACAGCGGATATATCCGTCCTCGAGGTGGTGTAGTTCCCGGAAGCAGGTCGATGGCACAATCGTAAGGACGATGTGGCGGCAGTACCTCTGACTCCTTTTTATCAAAGACGTCCGCGAAGGACCAATAGGCCGAGGGCAGTCCCGGTAGGGACTCTGGAACCGGAGGTCGTCGGATGGGCTGTATAGTCTTCAGGCAGTTCTCGTGGCAAAGAGGAGCCCCATCGGGTGATTTCACCAGTACCCCAGCTGACTGACTGTTCGTGTGTCCGTAACCAGGGGAGTCCCAGCAAGATTTGATGAGACATGTGTGGGAGGACATAGAGAGCGATGTTCTCGGTGTGCAGGGCACCGATACGCAGTTCCACCGACTTGGTGATCCACGAGATGGTGTCAGAGAGGGGTCTCCCATCCACAGAGGCAATCACGAGGGGTTTGTCGAGTGGAGTAACAGGCACCTGGTACTTGTCCACCGTGGCCTGCTGGATGAAATTGCCTGCTGCCCCGGAATCGAGGTACGCCTCGGCCGTGAACCGCGTCTCTCCCGTTGTCACTTGAACAGTCCACGTAACCGGGTCTGAGAGAGTCCCAGCACCTAGGGTGGCCTCTCCTACCAACCCTAGGCTTTGGAGTTTCCCGGCCTCTCTGGACAGGAGCGTAGAAGGTGTGTGCCCTCTCCGCAGTAGAAGCAGAGGCCCTTGGCGAGCCGTTCTGCTCGGCGTTGTTCAGACTGCCGCACATGGTCGATCTGCATGGGCTCGTGGACGGAGACACCAGATGACGTTGACTGAAGTACGGCGGGCTTCTGCGGAGGAGAGGAATGCCGTATCGGACGTCTCTCACGGGACACCTCTTTGGATCGTTCCTGAAAGCGAAGATCCACTCGAGTCACTAGGGCAATCAGAGCATCCAGGGTGGACGGCACGTCACGACCAGCCAGCTCATCTTTGATACGACCCGAGAGGCCTTCCCAGAAGGCGGCGGTTAGAGCCTCATTGTTCCACCCGAGTTCCGAAGCCAAGGTGCGAAAACGGATGGCATATTGGCCCACCGTCAGAGTCCCCTGACGTAGCCGGAGGAGAGATGAGGCAGACGCGGAGGCGCGTCCGGGCTCGTCAAAGGTGCCACGAAATGCCTGCAGGAACTCCTGGATGTTGGTGGTCACCGGATGCTCCTTCTCCCACAAGGGGTTCATCCAGGCCAGTGCCTCACCCTCTAGATGGGACATCATGAACGCGACCTTGGCTTGGTCGGAGGCAAACAAGTGCGGCAGCTGCTTGAAATGTAGAGAGCATTGATTGATGAAACCCCTGCAGGTCTTGGGATCTCCAGCGTACCGGGGTGGTGAGGCCAAACGAAGTCTGGAAGCATCCGAGGAGGCTGCCACGGGAGCTGTGGCCGTGGATTGTACAGTGGAAGCTCGAGATGCCGAAGATGTGACCGACGCTTGCAGCGTGTTCAGGCGGGCGTCCACAGAAGACATGAAGTTCAGCATGCGGGACTGGGTCTCACGCTGGCGTGTGAGTTCCTCCTGCAAGGCCGCTAGTGCTTCGGCGGGATCCATGGCCTGTTCTTACTGTTAGGGCCAGGTGGATGGGCAGACCCAGGAGGTGGATCCACTGGGCCGAACACCTTAATGAAGGCAAGGGGTCCGGTAGCCGGAGCACTACGGGTAGCAGGACAGTCCGTGCAAAAGAGTGGAATGGAGAAGTCCCAGGGACCACGGAGTCACTGATGGTAGTCCGGGTGACGGAGCTCAGGTTCGGAGGCCGAGATGTTGTCAGGCAGAGTCCGGAACCGATGGAGCGAGAGGACGGATCACCACAGGGATCAGAGATGGTACGGACTGACGGGATGGCAGATAGTCAGCGTTCGGGGTTCGGGAATCGGCAGGACCGGATGGCGAGGCAGGAGCGGCTCTAGAAGAGAGATAGGTAAGTATATCATAGACACAAGGAGACCTGACTCCTAGCTTAGGAAACACGAAGAACAGGCCCCGCCCACTTGGACATTAAACCCCTTTATACCCTGTACCTGTGTGTTCAATTTCCTGTCAGTGGACGCTGGCCCTTTAAGAGAGGGTCAATGACCGCGCGCGCGCCCTAATGCGCATGCGCGAGGCCCGGGTGCCAGAAGCCAGGGCAGGGAGCGGTGTATAGGAAGCAGGGGAGCCGGCCTGGAGCAGAGCTGCCGACGGGCGCCGGGAGCGGGGACCGGACCGCCTGGGGACTGCAGGTGATGGAGGCTGGAGACTGTGGAGCGGGGGACGCCTGACAGAGGAGCCGGGGAGTGAAGCATGGAAGCCGGGGAGCGTGGCAGGTGAGCCGGGGAGCAGAGCAGGGGACCCGGGGAGCGTGACAGTTGGTGGTTACTTGTGACCCAGTGTCCAAAAGAACTGACATGGGGATTCCTTCTAGTGTAATATAAAGGTACGGCAGCCTCCCACGTACCGACTACGCCAGTCTTTCGGGGCCAACTGTCTTATTCCTGAGGCTCGGCCCTGGGCCCCAGGAATCGCCGGTTTAAAAGACATCATCTTGCAAAATGGCCCGGCTTGTTACAACGAAGGCAGACAGGTTGTCCTGAAGAATCCATGTGGTCCATGGCTCTGCGTTGGAATGGTGCGTTGGTCCCCTGAACGGGCGACTTGTTTGTCCCCTCCACGGGCGACATGTGCCTTTTCTTCATCCATGGAACATGTCACGCTCCCCGGGTCCTCTGCTCCACTCCCCGGGTCCTCTGCTCCGCTCCCCGGCTCACCTGCCACGCTCCCCGCTCTTCAGCCTCCAGTGCCCGCGCTTCCCAGGCCTCCTGGTCCCCGCTCCCGGCGCCCGTCGGCTTCCCAGTCCCTGGCCGGCTCTGCTGCGTCCTCCTCTCAGCTTCCTGCCCTGGCTTCTGGCACCCGGGCCGCACGCATGCGCATTAGGGCGCGAGCGCGGTCACTGACCCTTTCTTAAAGGGCCAGTGTCCACTGACAGGAAATGATGCACAGAGGTACAGGGTATAAAGGGGGTTAATGTCCAAGGGAGCGGGGCCTGTTCTTCGTGTTTTCCCAAGCTAGGAGTCAGGTCTCCTTGTGTTCTGTGAGATACTTACCTCTCTGTCTTCTAGAGCCGATCCTGCATCGCCATCCGGTCCTGCTGTATCTCGAACCCCGAACGCTGCCCATCTGCCATCCTGACAGTCCGTACCATCTCGGTTCCCTGCGGTGACCCGTCATCTCGCTCCAACGGTTCCGGACCCCGCCTGACATCATCACGGCTTCCGAACCTGAGCTCCGTCACCCGGACCACCATCAGTGACCTCATGGTCCCAGGGACTTCTCCATTGTGTTCCAGTGCACGGACTGTCCTGCTACCTAAAGTGCTCCGGCTACCGGACTCCTTTCTCTCATTGGGGAGTTCGGCCCAGTGGATCCACCTCCCGGGTCTGCCCGTCCATCTGGCCCTAACAGAACATCCTCAGAAAAATCAGCTAACTGTATTTTACTGGGTAGTTGTGAACCTGGCTGGTTCTGCAAGAGTGTTAGTGTCGCGGGCGGGGAGGGGACGCTGCGCTCACCACGCTTGGGTCCGGCGCTGCTGCTGCTGTTGCTCGGTGGCTGGAGCGGTAGGCCGGATCCGGGGACTCGAGCAGCGCTCCTCGCCCGTGAGTGAATAGTTATAGGGGGAATAGTTTTTGGGATTTGGGAAGTCGGTTTGTGACGCCACCCACGGTTGTGGTGAGGTTGGGACACTATCGCTGCTCTGGACGGGGATCCCGGGAGCGATGACAGGGAGCAGCCAAGATGTTTCTCTCCTCTCCGTGGGTAGGGGGGGTTTTGGTGGTCCCGGGGCCCGGTGATGGTGACTGGAAGGTGGATGGCGGGGTTTGGTGAGGTGCAGGGTCGCGGGGGCAGCGCGGTGCCAGATGGCACGGTGGTACTCACTCAGCCAGTAACGTACACAGAGTCTCTGGTAAAACAAACGGCTGGCTGGACGGGTCCCACAGGCGGCTGCGGTAGTCACTCCCGGTAGGTTGGCGGTGACTGCCTCTCCGTGCACCTGTGATATGTTTTCGGCTCCGATGGCTTCCCACCGGTAACCCGCTCCCCAGCGGTGTATTTGCTAGAGGAGCCCCTTTTGCCCGCAGGCTCTGGCCCTGGGAACTCTAGCTGTGGCGGTAGCTGTATTTCCCTTCACGGTTGAGCGGTTGCCTTCAGTCGGGTCTTTGCTGCTGGGAAACCCCGGAGGTTCCCGTTGCTGATGGATTTGACCGGTTTAACGGTGACTCCAAGCCTGGTCGGGGTCCGTAGGCCCTGCCGAATGGTGCTGGCGTCTCTTCACTCCCCGGTTCGGTACCGGCAGGCCACCGCCCGTCCCCGGTCCTCATAGTTGTGCGTCAATCGGCCTCTCCTGCAGATGGTCACCACCATCTGCCAACCTTGCTCTTAGGTGCCCGGGCCACGTACCTGGACACGGTCAGTCTGCTCTTCAACTACCACTTCCCACTCTTGCTCCTCCAAACTCTATCTGCCCTCCTTTTCCCGCCTCCAGGACTGTGAACTCCTCGGTGGGTGGGGCCAACCGCCTGGCTCCACCCCACCTGGTGTGGACATCAGCCCCTGGACGGAGGCAACAAGGATTTGTGTGTGTGACTGATGCGCCTAACCGGGGTGTGGGGTGTGTTGTTGCAGAACCTGTGACGTCCTGGCTTGTCCAGGGTGCCACATTCCCCCTTGGTTAAACGCAGACCGTCCGCGGGCTGCCCGTCCATCACCGGTTTTATTTTCACAAAATCTGTAAAAAACGGTAGAAAACATGTAAAAACATAAGCATTTTATAAACTTCCCTTACGAGAGGCACTTTCTTAAACGTTACTAACATTTTTATTAACGGTAACGGCTTCCGCCCTCCCCCCGCCCAAACAACCTGGCCCTGATGCTGCCCCTAAGAAGTGGGCAGCACCCCTTGCCCCAGTCCAGAACCAAGTTGCCCGAGCGGGTACGGTCTCTTTCAGAGGACCCACGTCCATGGGGGACCCCTGACCCCCGGAGGATCGCCACCGGTTTCGGTAGTGGCGGGCCTGGGCCATCCCTTTCCTCCAGGCCCATCCTCCCAAATCAGCCTCTCCGGAGGCGGTTACGGAATAAAGCCAACAATATTTACACTCCACAAGTTTGTGGTTGCCCTGCAAGTTCTCGGGCGTGTCAGTAAGCAGTTTCTTAAGCAAACGGTGCAGAAAGTCCCTACGGGGACTAGTTGCCGGCAACGGCTGGTTCAATCACGGTTGCAAATCAGATAAACCTCGGTTGATTATTTTTCTTATCATTCGGTTACATATTCACACAACGGTGCTGGTGGTCCCAACGGGGACAACTTGCAGCGGAGGGACCGCTGACTCACTTCAGGTCCACGGTATCGGCCGGAGGAGGGGGCTGGGCTGGTATTTGGGCCTCTTGATTGCCCCTCAGCTTAGCATCCAGGGCAAACCAGCCCCTCTCCCCGCAATGTCGAGTGTACTGGACCAAATCCCCTGGCATCAGGTTGCGGCCCGGGTGGTCCTCCGGTAAGTGGGCATTAACGTCCCGTCGGGCTATGAAGACTTCGGCCTCCAGGCCCGGCTCATATATGAACCCATATCCCCGACGGACATCAAACTTCCTCACTTGCCCCTCATGGATCGGGCCCCGTACACGGAAGGTAGCTCTGCGGAGGCTTTCTTTTTCTTGAATGGTGCGGGCTATCAGTGCAGCCTTCCACCTCTCCCTCTCCGCAATTTCTCGGCCCAGCGGGGTCGGTTCCCTGTCCCAGCAAGGGGCTACTGCTTGCCCCTGCGCGCGGGTCGGGCCCCGCGAGACTTCCACTATGCTGCCCACCATTGGCAACCTCTGTGGAAGATCCCGCGGTGTCATGGCCTGGGGCGCTGCCTCGCAGCAACGACCTGGCGCAGCCTCAGCCGACGCGTGGGGATGGATACAGGGTTCCTCTCCCGCTTGACCTCCGCCTCCTCCTGCACAGAACGGTCTGCTGGAGCCAGTACGGGACTAGGCACAGTCACTGCAGGTGCCTCCGGTGCATCCCCGCTGATGGGCACGGTCTTCGGTAGCTTCCAGGGAAACGATTCAGGATGGTCACGGGCTTCTACTGCAGGTCGGTCCGCTTGGGCGGACGGGCAGGGTACCGCTACCGGTTGTGGTGGTAGCGGGCCTAGTGGCGGGGCAGCAGCAGCCAACACGGGCAGCGGGAGAGGTAGCAGGGCGAGCGGGCGCAGACCGGGCCCCTCAGCCGCGACAACCGACCCGATTGGGATATAGGGGCGTGGGTCGCTTACCCGCTCTTCCAAAACCTCCTCCACCTCGCGTCTCCGTATGGCCGCCACCACATCCGCCATGTTGGCCTCCCACTCCTCCAAGAGGAGCTGCACGCGGACCTGCAGACGGCTACTCAAGTGGACGGTCCGGGCCTCCACCCACGCCGCGGTGCCAGGCGCGGGCGCGGGGACTACAGTATTGCTGGACGGACTGTACATCGTTGCAGCGGCCTCTTCCAGGAACCAAAGATGGCTGCAGAGTCCTAGCGTCCCTGCTTTTATAGCCGCGGTTCACATGCGGCCGGCCGCCATCCGTCCCCCCTTGGTTTCTTTCCAGCACCTCCTCTTCAGGGGCGGAGCTTCAGCCTTTGCGCCTCCACTGCTCGAGAAGATGCTCAAGCAGGGAAATCTTCGCGCCCAAGATGGCAGATTCTGCAATTTTTCGGCCGGACACCTCCGGCGGGACACAAGGCGCACTTCTACCAGCCGGTAGAACGGTAAGATCCTGTTCGTGATGCCAAGTTGTCGCGGGCGGGGAGGGGACGCTGCGCTCACCACGCTCGGGTCCGGCGCTGCTGCTGCTGTTGCTCGGTGGCTCGAGCGGTGGGCCGGATCCAGGGACTCGAGCGGCGCTCCTCGCCCGGTGAGTGAAAGGGGGAATAGTTTTTGGGATTTGGGAAGTCGGTTCGTGACGCCACCCACGGTTGTGGTGAGGTTGGGACACCATCGCTGCTCTGGACTGGGATCCCGGGAGCGATGACAGGGAGCAGCCGAGATGTTTCTCTCCCCTCCGTGGGTAGGGGGGGTTTTGGTGGTCCCGGGGCCCGGTGATGGTGACTGGAAGGTGGATGGCAGGGTTTGGTGAGGTGCAGGGTCGCGGGGGCAGCGCAGTGCCAGACGGAACGGTGGTACTCACTCAGCCAGTAACGTACACGGAGTCTCTGGTAAAACAAACGGCTGGATGGACGGGTCCCACAGGCGGCTGCGGTAGTCACTCCCGGTAGGTTGGCGGTGACTGCCTCTCCCTGCACCTGTGATATGTTTTCGGCTCCGATGGCTTCCCACCGGTAACCCGCTCCCCAGTGGTGTATTTGCTAGAGGAGCCCCTTTTGCCCGCAGGCTCTGGCCCTGGGAACTCTAGCTGTGGCGGTAGCTGTATTTCCCTTCAGGGTTGAGCGGTTGCCTTCAGTCGGGTCTTTGCTCCTGGGAAACCCCGGAGGTTCCCGTTGCTGACGGATTTGACCAGTTTAACAGCGACTCCAAGCCTGGTCGGGGTCCGTAGGCCCTGCCGAATGGTGCTGGCTTCTCTTCGCTCCCCGGTTCGGTACCGGCGGGCCACCGCCCGTCCCTGGTCCTCACGGTAGTGCATCAATTGGCCTCTCCTGCAGACGGTCATCACCGTCTGCCAAGCTTGCTCGTAGGTGCCCGGGCCACGTACCCGGACACGGTCAGTCTGCTCTTCAACTACCACTTCCCACTCTTGCTCCTCCAAACTCTATCTGCCCTCCTTTTCCCGCCTCCAGGACTGTGAACTCCTCGGTGGGTGGGGCCAACCGCCTGGCTCCACCCCACCTGGTGTGGACATCAGCCCCTGGACGGAGGCAACAAGGATTTGTGTGTGTGACTGATGCGCCTAACCGGGGTGTGGGGTGTGTTGTTGCAGAACCTGTGACGTCCTGGCTTGTCCAGGGCGCCACATTAGCACAAAGTCCATCTTTTAAATCAGCTGCTGTACTTGGTTGTGCAAATCATCCTCTCTGTTTGATGTCTCAGCCGGCTTTACAACCTTTACCAAATCTTTGGAAGCATTTGATATGCCGGCGGGAGAAGTATCAACCTGCCAGGACGGGTCCAGTGACTTGGCCGGCAACTTGTACTGTAATACTGCTATTGCTCTATCTTTTACAGCATCAAAGCCAACATCAGGGTGATCTAAGACCCACATATGCACCTGCTGACAACTGACTTCTGAACTCAAGCCAGCTATGAACTGTTCGGCAAGCATTCTATCCTCGTCGTCCACACTTGCTGGATCCACTTGCTTTAAGGACCGGAGTGCTACCTGTAAACGTAAGGCATAATCTCTGATGGTTTCCTTTGGCCCTTGTTCACATTGGTAGAATATCATCCTCAACTCAGCCCGGGTGCGTTTCGCAAAGGCAGCTTTTAACTTGGCAAATACATTTTCTACGGAGTCTCTGTCAGTATCTTTCCATGACTCCATCTCCAGCTCTGTTGCACCGATTAATTGTCCCAGCACCAGAGCTGCTCGCTGTTTCCCGGTCTTAGCATACATATCCAGCACCGCACATATTTTCCTCTTAAAAGCTGCCAGAGTGCCTGGTTTCCCTTCATAGATTGGCAACAATTTTGCTCCGGGCACATATGGCAAGGTTATTGGCATTATTGAGGCTACTGGCGCGGCTCCTCCTTCTGTAGGGACCCAGGAATCGTTGTCCTCACTCATGGCGGTGCCCCCTTAGTTAATTGCGGCTAGTTGCAAAGCCTTTAGATACAGTCAAAGTTCACAACACACTAGGCTTTTGAATAGACAGACCCGCCTTTTGTCAGTTTTCGGGTCTGTTTTCGTAACCAGCCACTGCACTTCGGGTAGTCTGAGCAGAGCGCTGAGTGGGACTTATCCTCGCTCTCCTTTTCACCTGTTGTGTGGCGCAGCTTCAATTTCTGTGGTAGCTCGCGCCTATTTCAAACCAATGAGGAACGCCGTTTAATTACAATGACTATGGCGGTTCTGTGCGCACTTTACATAGCCAATAAAGTCTTTTTAGGCACACATTGTTGGTTTTTAAGTACGATCCTGTTCGTGACGCCAATTGAGTCGACCATCAGGGTTTTCGGTAGGGGTACTCTGGCGCCGAGACTACGGCTACTTTACTCTCGATGGGGTTATCAAAGGTGGTCGGTCCCGGCTTCGTGCCCTGGGTGTTCACTCTGCTGGGGAATGGTGTACAAGGATGATTTTGGGGATATACGTGACGCCACCTGTGGTGTCTGGTAAGAGGATATACCAGCGCTGCCCGCGGCCGGCCTCCGAGGCGATGGTGATGGCAGCTTAAGATCTCTCAGCTCCCCACAGGTGGAGCTATTTTACCTCAGGGAGGCGGGTCGCTGACCAGGAGGGAAGCGACCGAGCGGTGATGGCTGCCTTCTTCTCTGACGTCGCAGGGTCCTGTCGAATGGCGGAGAGATGACACACCAAGTCAACATCAGCTTAAACAAGTCCTTTTTACTAACATCTGGTTGGTTTTGCACAGTACACAGAAACAGTTCGGTTACCAGAAAGCCAATGGTCACAAATTTCAGAGGAGATTTAATGACAGAGTTTTTTCTGAGGTAACCTTTCTTTGTCTCTTTCTCGGTCTCTGCTCTGAGGGCTCTGTGACTCCCTCGTTAACCCACTCATTAGTCTCATCACTGGTTTTCCCAGGGGTCTGATGCTGCACGGTTTCTTTATCTATCCCGCAACAGCGTCGTGAACTCGGCTTGCGGTTAGTAGTCAGACTCTTGATGGGTCCCCGGACCCCTCTTATTTAAGATCCCAGGTTAATGGTCAATGGTTCCTCGGTTCCGTTTTACCGGTGTCGACCTGAACTCTTCAGCCGCCTCTCGCCAGACCTAAAGCGTCCCCTTTCCGTCTGGGTTACCCCTTTTCCTGTGTCTTTCTTTTCTTTCGTGGTACCCCTCGCTCAGGACGTCGGGCCTATGCTATTTCGAGCCCTTCTTTCAGTTATCAATTTACTCTCGTCGCTGCTTGTCACTCTTTACTGACTGACTGTTAACTGACTAACTGTCACCCAGTCGTCCTGGCAACCACGTTGCGTCTCACGCTCAGCTAGGGTCCACCCCCCTATGGACCTACTATATAAACAGTCCCAGGAATATGAAGGTAGGGGCTGCTGAGTCAATGTTACTCAATCTAATATAAGACTCTGCATTTCTTCTCTCTTTCACCTGTGACCAAAGAGCACTGCACCTTGATGTTAAGGTGCTGCATTCCCCTGTAGCGCCTAACCACAGGGGCGCCACACTTTTGTTTGGCCGTGTTGTGTTCGCAGTCACTAGCAATATGTGAATTAATGTAGAGTGAGTTTCTCATTCCCATTGTTGGTGTAGTGGTAGGCTCCTTGCTTGGGCTATGAGAGGTTGTGGGTTTGACTCTCAGGCAAGGTTCATGGACTTTGTATGGATCTGTTTAATTACCTGATTCATTGGACTGTGCTGCTTATGAGTTTCCATTAGAGTAATAGGCTAGGCACCATATTTGCTTTTGTTTGGCTGTGTTGTGTGCGCAGTCACTAGGATTATGTGAATTAATGTAGAGTCAGTTTCCACTTCCCATTGTTGGTGAGTTGGTAGGCTCTTTGCTTGGGCTGCAAGAGGTTGTGGGTTTGATTCTCAGGCAAGGCCCATGTACTGTGTGTGGCTGCATTCAATTGCTTGGTCCAATGGACTGTGCTGCCTATGAGGTTCCATTGGAGTGATAAGCTAGGCACCATATCTGCTTTTGTTTGGCCATGTTGTGTGCGCATTTTCATTGGAGTAATTGGCTAGGCCAGTGACAGCGAACCTAAGACACGTGTGCCACCAGGGGCATTAAGAGCCCATTCTGCTGGCACGTGTGCTGTTGCTTGATCCTGCTGCGTTCAGGCAAAATAAAGCTGTGTTTCAGTGGAGGAGACACTTCTCCTTTCCCAGGCTGCTGGTGTGTTGCCTAGGAGACAGAGGAGCGTCAGTGAGTGGTGCCAGCGTAATGATGTCTTCTGGCCACGTGGGAACTGAGGATGCAGCGGGGGAGCGTGTGCAGGAAGGTAAGCTGTGTGTTGCTTTTTTTTTTTTTATATATATATATAACTCGTGTGCGGCTGTGCCTAGGTAGGGAAGGGGGGGACAGCGACAGCGCCAGCATGGGGTGGGAGTGGGAGTGGAAGAACGCACATGCCAGCAGGGGGTGGGGATGGGAAGAACACACATGCCAGCAGGGGGTGGGGGTGGGGAGAACGCACATGCCAGCAGGGGGTGGGGGTGGGGAGAACGCACATGCCAGCAGAGGGTGGGGGTGGGGGAATGCACATGCCAGGTGGGGGTGGGGGAACACACATGCCAGCAGGGGGTGGGGGTGGGGGAACACACACGCCAGCATGGGGTGGGGGAGAAACGCACATGATAGCATGGGTGGGGGATGACATGCATGCCAGGATGGGGGGGCAAACATGCTTGCCAGCATGGGGGGGACATGCATGCCAGGATGGGGAACAACGCATGCCAGGATGGGGAAACATGCATGACAGAATGGGGAAACATGCATGCCAGGATGGGGAACAATGCATGCCAGAATGGGGAAACATGCATGCCAGGATGGGGAACAATGCATGCCAGGATGGGGAAACATGCATGATAGGATGGGAGGAAACATGCATGCCAGGATGGGGAAACATGCATGCCAGGATGGGGAAACATGCATGCCAGGATGGAGGAAACATGCATGCCAGGATGGAGGAAACATGCCACGATAGGGTACATTTACCAGGAAGGGGAACATTTACCAGGAAGGGGTACATGCTAGGAAGGGGGACATTTAGCTGGATGGGGGTACATTTACCTGGATGGGGGTAAATTAACCAGGATTGGGAACATTTACCAGGAATGGGGTACATGCCGGGATGGGGGAACATTTTCAAGGATGGGCAATATGTCAGGATGGGGAACATGCCAGAATGGGGTACATTTACCAGGATGAAGTACATTTACCAGGATGGAGTACATTTACCAGGATGGGGCCATGATGGGGACAAATATACCAGAATGTAGGAAATATATATCAGGATGGGTGACATCTGATTGCATTCCAGGCTAAAATCTCTGTCTAATATGCTGCAATTTTTTCCAGAAAGATCAACTGCTGTGTCTGAAAAGGGCAGGGGCTCAGCTTCAATGTGTGGTAAGCATGCATGAGCGTGATGCCCCCTGCTGAAGAGAAGAAAAGACGGCAAAGGTAAGGTTACAATCAATTATTTACATAATAGGATTGGTTGGCACTTCGGAATAAAAATTGGGTTTAGGGCTACAGTTTGGGCACTCGGCCTGTAAAAGGTTCGCCATGACTGGGCTAGGCACTGTCTTTGCTTGGCCGTGTTGTGTTCGCAGTCACTAGGATTATGTGAATTAAGGTAGAGTTGGTTTCCCACTTCCCATTGGTGTAGTGGTAGGCTCTTTGCTTGGGCTGCGAGAGGTTGTGGATTCGGATTTCAAGCAAAGTCCATGGGCTTTGTATGGATCCATTCAATTGCCAGGTGTAATTGACTGTGTTGCTTATGAGTTTCAATTGGAGTGATAGGCCAGGCACTGACTTTTGCTTTTGTTTGGCTGTGTTGTGTGCGCAGTCACTAGGATTTTGTGAATTAATGTAGAGTCAGTTTCTCACTTCCCATTGTTAGTGTTTTGGTAGGCTCTTTGCTTTGGCTACGAGAGGATGTGGGTTTGATTCTCAGGTCAAGGCCCATGGACTTTGTAAGGCTCCATTCAATTACCTGTACCAATGGACTGTGCTGCTTATGAGTTTCCATTGGAGTGATAGGCCAGGCACTGTCTTATGCTTTTGTTTGGCCGAGTTGTGTGCGCAGTCACTAGGATTATGTGAATTAATGTAAAAGCAGGTTCTCATTTCCCATTGTTGGTATAGTGGTAGGTTCCTTGCTTGGGCTACAAAAGTTTGTGGGTTCGACTCTTAGGCAAGGCCCATGGACTGTGTATGACTTTATTCAAGGGCTTGGTCCAATGGACTGTGCTGCCTATGAGTTTCCATTGGAGTAATAGGCTAGGCACCGTATCTACTTTTGTTTGGCCGTGTTGTGTGAGCAGTCACTCGGATTATGTGAATTAAGGTAGGGTCAGTTTCCCACTTCCCATTGTTAGTGAAGTGGTAGGCTCTTTGCTTGGGCTACGAGAGGTTGTGGGTTCAACGCGTGGGCAAGGCCCATGGACTTAGTATGGCTCCATTTAATTGCCACATCCAATGGACCGTGCTGCCTATGAGTTTCCATTGGAGTAATAGGCTAGGCGCTGTCTTTTGCTTTTGTTTGGCCGTGTTGTGTGCGCAGTCACTAGAATTATGTGAATTAATGTAGAGTCAGTTTCCCACTTCCTGTTTTTGGTGTAGTGGTTGGCTCCTTGCTTTGGCTACGAGAGGATGTGGGTTTGACTCTCAGGCAAGGCCCATGGACTTTGTATGGCTCCATTCAATCGTCTGCTGCCTATGAGTTTCCATTGGAGTAATAGGCTAGGCACTGTCTTTTGCTTTTGTTTGGCCGTGTTGTGTGCGCAGTCACTAGGATTACATGAATTAATGTAGAGTCACTTTCTCACTTCCCAGTGTTGTTGTTGTGGTAGGTTCTTTGCTTAGGCAACGAGAGGTTGTGGGTTTGACTCTCAGGCAAGGCCCATGGACTTTGTATGGCTCCATTCAATTGTCAGGTCCAATGGACTGTGCTGCCTATGAGTTTCCATTGGAGTGATAGGCAAGGCACTGTGTTTTACTTTTGTTTGGTCGAGTTGTGTGCGCAGTCACTAGGATTATAAGAATTAATGTAGTTTTAATTTGCCACTTCCCAACGTTGGTGTAGTGGTAGGTTCTTTTCTTGGGCAACGAGAGGTTGTGGGTTTGACTCACAGGCAAGGTCCATGGACTTTGTATGGCTCAATTCAATCGCCTGGTCCAATAGACTGTGCTGCCTATGAGTTTCCAATTGAGTGATAGGCCAGGCACTGTCTTTTGCTTTTGTTTGGCCGTGTTGTGTGCGCAGTCACTAGGATTATGTGAATTAATGTAGAGGCAGATTCCCATTACTGATTATTGGTGTAGTGGTAGGCTCTTAGCTTGGTCTGTGAGAGGTTTTGATTGGACTCTCAGGCAAGGCCCATGGACTTTGAATAGCTCCATTCATTTACCTGGTCCAATGGACTGTGCTGCCTAGGAGTTTCCATTGGAGTAATAGGCTAGGCACTGTCTTTTGCTTTTGTTTGGCCGTGTTGTGTGTGCAGTCACTAGGATTATGTGAATTAATGTAGAGTCAGATTCCCACTTCCCATTGTTGGTGTGGTGGTAGGCTCTTTGCTTGGGCTATGAGAGTTTGTGGGTTCGACTCTCAGACAAAGCCACTGGACGTTGTATGGCTCCATTCAATTGCCTGGTCCAATGGACTGTGCTACCTATGAGTTTCCAATGGAGTGATAGACTAGTCACTGTCTTTTGCTTTTGTTTGGCCGAGTTGTGTGCGCAGTCACTAGGATTATAAGAATTAATGTAGTGTCAAATTTCCACTTCCCAGTGTTGGTGTATTGGTAAGTTCTTTACTTGGGCAACGAGAGGTTGTGGGTTTGACTCACAGGCAAGGCCCATGGACTTTGTATGGCTCCATTCAATTGCTTGGTCCAATGGACTGTGCTGCCTATGAGTTCCATTGGAGTGATAGGCTAGGCAGTGTCTTTTGCTTTTGTTTGGCCGTGTTGTGTGTACAGTCACTAGGATTATGTGAATTAATGTAGAGTCAATTTCTCAATTACCATTGTTGGTGTAGTGGCAGGCTTTTTGCTTGGGCTACGAGAGGTTATGGGTTTGACTCTCAGGCAAGGCCCATGGACTTTGTATGGCTCAATTCAATTGCCAGGTCCAATGGACTGTGCTGGCTATGAGTTTTCATTGGAGTAATAGGCTATGTTCTACTTTCTTTCACGTCACGCTGTGAATCTCCGGCATACAGCTAAACCCTGGTTCACATTTTAAATAAACAGACTGGTATTCAGTAGCCTTGATTTATTAGCTGGTAACGTGTACTTGATTGCAGTATACGTGGAATATAGGAATATCCAAGATGCAGTTGAATACGGAATACGGTATATCCAAAATACTGTTTTATACGGGTAAAAACTATAACAAGAAAATGATTACAGTCAGTACAGTGTTAATACAGAGTTAACATAGCATAACAGTGCATGAGATACAGTTCTTATGAGAATGTAGGTGAAAGGTCATTGCATCTGCAATACATAGAAATCTTATCTATACAAAGAAGACAGGGATGACACTAAAGGTGTAGAATTACAATGCATTTACTACACTGTTCCATCTAAGATTCTATAACTAACATATGTAATTTGCTTTGCTCACCGGATTACACTAGGTAGGGATGAATGTACAGAGAGGTAAGTCGGCATGTCCTTTCCTGACAAATCCAAAGAGAAAATGGCTGCAGGCTTCTTCTCAGCTCAGGGAGGTATTCCTTACCCAGAATACATTTAGCTTAAAGGGAAACTCAGCAATTCAAAAGAATAACAACGACCTCTAGGGGTTGTAACAGAAATTGCAATGAATGACTATTAGCAGGCTGCCATGAGGCAGAACACTCCCCGCTTGGCGTCAACGGATGCCACTATTTGGTTCTTTTGGGGAAATCAGTAACACAAGTTCGGTTACAGGCCTGAGGAACAGTTTGTTCTCCCCAAGCTTGCACACGCTGACCTCTACCTTACGTACTTTCGCATCCTTGCTGGGAAAAGGTTTGGTGACTAGGCCGAGTGGCCACTCATTCCGATGTGCTTGACTGTCTTTCACAAGTACAACATCGCCAGGTTTGAGGTTTGGGTGGTCTTTCTGCCACTTTGTCCTGGTTTGCAGAGTGGAGAGGTACTGTCTTTTCCATCTGTCCCAAAAGACATTGGCTACATTTTGCACTTGCCTACATTGTTGTCTATAGAGGTCCTTGTCGTTAAATTCTCCAGGTGGAGCATTTGGAACACAAGTCTTCTGCGTGAGTAGCATAGCGGGAGTAAGGATGGTCGGGTCTCCAGAATCACCAGGAAGAGTTGTCAGCGGTCTTGCATTCATGATAGCTGAGACCTCGGCCAGGAATGTAGTCAAACTTTCGTGTGTAAGTCTGGTATTTGCTTGTAAGAAGACGGAGTCTAGTATTTTGCGTGCTACCCCTATCATTCTGTCCCAGGCTCCTCCCATGTGTGAGGAATGTTTCGGATTAAAAGTCCAGGTGCACCCTTGCTCGCCTAGGTACCTTTCTACATTAACCATATTCAGGTTAGAAGGGATTTGGAGTTCTCTTGCCGCTCCAACAAAATTTGTGCCTCTATCAGAACGAATATGCTTCACAGGGCCTCTGATCGCGATGAAGCGTCGAAGAGCATTTATGAATCTTGAAGTGTCCATAGATTCGATTACTTCGATATGGACAGCTCTGATGGATAGGCAAGTGAATAGAACTGCCCAGCACTTTGCTTCAGCATGGATCTTCCTAGTGCGTCGTGTGGCCACACACTAAGGGCCGAACACATCTAGCCCGACATTGGTGAAGGGAGGTTCGGTACTAAGTCTGTTGGGTAGCAGATTGGCCATCTTCTGATTTTGGAACATGCCACGAAGTTTGCGACATGTAACGCAGTTGAAGATGAGCTTGCTCACATTTCTCTTCGCTCCGACTATCCATAGTCCGGCTGCTCGTAGATTCCCTTCAGTAAACAGATGACCTTGATGTTTCACTAAGACATGATGATGCTGAATGAGCAGGGTGGTTATGTGATGAAGTCCAGGGATTATTATCGGGTGTTTCTCTGAAACTTCTACCTCGGCTTCTTGAAGGCGACCACCTATTCTCAGCAGTCCATCTTGGTCAACGAACGGATCGAGCTTCTTCAGGATACTGTCTCTGGGAATGGGTTGTCCCTTATTGAGGTTGTCTATTTCTCTGGTGTAGGTCTCATTTTGTATAACGCGGAGTATTACGATTTTAGCTCTTTCAAGATTAGAAGCGATGAATGCATACTTGCAGTGATGCCATCCTCTACAAAGTCTCTGACTTGTAGGTAGTGTTATCTTGTAGGAAAGAACTACATGAAGTAGAAGAGCGATGGCTCAAACAAGTGACTTCCAAGTCAAGAACCTGCTGAAGCGATGAGATTTGAGGTGATTACTTGATGTCACTGTATGTAGAACAGACACTTGAAGATGAAGCTCTCCATCGTCATCTGGGTCCACTAGCTCAAATGTATCAGACTCTCTGATGTCATGCATCGAACGGTGCAAGAAGGCAGGACCTGTGAACCATGTCTCTCAGATGACTTGGTGCCACGGATCTAGTCGCGTGGTCTGCAGGATTGTGATGGGTAGACACATAGTGCCATTGACTAGAGCAAGTGGATCTTCTTATCCTTAGTACCCGGTTGCTGACGTAGATATAAAAGCGTCGCGTTTCATTGCAGATATAATCAAGTACCACCTTGCTGTCTGTATAAAATTTGACATCTTTGATCTCCAGACTCATCCCATCTGAGATAAGTTCAGCCTATTCAACCGTGAGAACGGCAGCTCAGAGCTCTAGTCTGGATATCGTGTGTTCACGGAGTGGCGCCAGTTTTGTCAGGCTCATAATGATCCCGATGGGGCTCTGTTCATTCGCATCTGTGGTTTTGAGGTACGCTACTGCTGCAATCGCTTTGACTGATGCGTCACAGAAGACACAAAGTTTTTGTGTTTTGACTTCCGTGGATGGCACAGGAGCATACGGTCGTTTTACACGAAGGTCGGTCAAGGCTTCGGGAGACTTCCTCCACTCAGTCCACAGATCTTCTTTTTCTGATGGAAGTGGGTCATCCCAATCAGATGTCTCTTGGGTGAAGTCCCTTAGCATCATCTTGCCTTGGATGGTTACTGGAGCCACGAATCCCAATGGGTCGTACAAGCTATTCACAAAAGAAAGAACTCCTCTGCGCGTGAAGGGTTTCTCGTCTTTGTTGATCTGAAAGGTGAAGGCATCCGTCTTCAAATCCCAAAGCAATCCTAGGCTTAGGAAGGGAGTCAATGCTTAGGTCTAAGTCCTTTAGATCATTGGAATAGTCTTGAGAGGGAAAGGCTTCCATCAATTCTCGGCTGTTGGAGGCAATTTTATGCAACCTCAGGTTAGACAGAGCAATCATTTCTTGAGCCCTTTTTAGCAGACTGATTGCAGCCTCAGTTGTTGGTGTGGACTTCAGGCAGTCGTCTACATAGAAGTCTTTTTCTACGAAGGATCTGACATCTGACCCATACTTTTCTTCACCCTCTTTGGCGGAATTTCTGAGGCCGTAGATAGCGACTGCTGGGGAAGGACTGTTCCTGAAGATGTGTACCCTCATCCGGTACTCTGCAATGTCTTTATCGGGGTCGTTGTCGCGATACCAGAAGAACCTCAAATAGTTTCTGTGTTCCTCTTTGACGAGAAAACAATGGAACATCTGTTGTATGTCAGCGATGAATGCCACTGAATCCTTGCGGAAACAGAGTAGTACTTCTAGGAGTCTGTTGTTGAGGTCTGGGCCCGACAATAGAACATCATTCAACGAGATGTCTTCACATTTGGCGCTCGAGTCAAATACCACTCTTATCTGGCCTGGCTTTTTGGGATGGTACACACCGAAGATAGGTAAGTACCAACACTGCTCGGAGTCTTGAAGTGCGGGTGCGACCTCCACGTGCTTGTTCTGTAAGATCTTCTCCATGAAGGTAAAGAAGTGTTCTTTTGTCTCAGGTGACCTCTGAAGTTTGTGCTTGAGGGAGATGAAGCGATTGTAGACCATTTCCCTGTTGTTTGGTAGGCATCGTCTCCGAGGTCGAAATGGTAGTGGTGCGACTCAACTGTTTGATTTGTCTTTGACTATTTCCCGATCCATGGTGTCCAAGAACATCCTATCTTCTATGGACATCGCTGTCTTGTTGTCTTCCTTTGTCCTGTATAAGACTGCACAACCTATGTGGTTTTGTTCACCTTCACAAGCGTGGTCTTCGTTGGAAGGAACTGAGAAAGGGCAAGACAGAGGGGTGCTGCACGGTAACTCCTTTACCAGCAGACTATTCTGACATGGCTGGAAGAGAGACGGGCGTCCATTTTCTAATGTATTGGTGAGCATACTGTTGACTAAGGTCGGCTTGTGTGCTCCTCCTAGACAGACGTCTCCTATAATGACCCATCCAAGATCGAGCTTCTGTGCGTATGGAGCGTTTTGGAAGCTGTTGATGTATTCTGTAGTCTTGTGAACTCGTAGTATATCTCTTCCCAAGAGTAAAGCTATTGGGGCTTTTGGATCCAACTCAGGTATCAGGTGAGCTATACGCTTCAGATGGGGGTGATGAGCAGCTACCTCCGGTGAAGGAATCTCAGACCTGTTGTCGAGAATCTGATTACACTCCAGTATGGTCGGTAAAGATAGATGTCGCGGGCGGGGGGTGCGCTGCTCGACCACACTCGCGGCTCTGGTCTGGCTGCTGCTGCTTGCTCGGTGGCTCGAGCGGTGGGCCGGATCCCGGGGACTCGAGCGGCGCTCCTCGCCCGTGAGTGAAAGGGGTGGTTTGGTTTGGTTTGGGGATATTGTCCGTGACGCCACCCACGGTTTGTGGTGAGGTTGGGACACCACCGCTGCTCTGTATGGGGATCCCGGGAGCAATGACAGGGAGCAGCTGAGTTATTTTTTCCCTTCCGTGGGTAGGGGTGTTTTCATGGTCCCAAGGCCCGGTGATGGAGGTTGGAAGGTGGGTTGCGGGGCTTGGCTGGGTGCAGGGTCGCGGGGCAGCGCAGTGCCAGACTGCACAGTGGTACTTACTCAGCCAGTAACACACACAGAGTCTCCGGTAAAACAAACGGCTGGATGGACGAGTCCCACAGACTGCTGCGGCGGTCACTGCCGGTAGGTTGGCGGTAACTGTCTCTCCCTGCACCGGTGTTATGTTCTCGGCCCCAATGGCTGCCCACTGATAGCCAGCATACCGCTGGGGAGCGGGCTAAGGGACCCCTCTCTTTGCCCGCAGGCTCTGGCCCTGGGAGCTCTAGTTCTGTCTGGCGGTAGCTTTATCTCCCTCACGGTTTGGACGGTTGCCTTCAGTCAGGTCTTTACTGCTGGGAAACCCCGGAGGTTCCCGTCGCTGACGGATTTGACCGGTTTAATGGCGACTCCAAGCCTGGTCGGGGTCCGTAAGCCCTGCCAAATGGTGCTGGCTTCTCTTCGCTCCCCGGTCCGGTACGGGCGGGCCACCGCCCGACCCCGGTCCTTACGGTTGTGCATCAATCGGCCTCTCCTGCAGACGGTCACCACCGTCTGCCAACCTTGCTGTATGTGCCCGAGCCACGTACCTGGACACGGTCAGTCAGCTCCTCTACTACCACTTCCTTCAACTCTCAAACTGAACTGCTCCTTTTCCCGCCTCCAGGACTGTGAACTCTTCAGTGGGTGGGGCCAACCGCCTGGCTCCACCCCACCTGGTGTGGACATCAGCCCCTGGAGGGAGGCAACAAGGATTTGTGTGTGCGGCTCATGTGCCTAACCGGGGTGTGGGGTGTGCTGTTGCAGTACCCGTGACGCCCTGGCCTGTCCAGGGTGCCACATAGACAGATCTGGCCATCTACAGACTCCACTTTGTATTCGGTTGCTTTCCTCCCCGCCGTCTCGACAGTACCTGCGCATGTCTTCAAAGAATAGGAAGAACCGGGGCCTACAATGCTGAAGTTGTTGAAGAAGATAGACGTGCCTAGCGATCTGTTGCTCTGGTCATCCAGGATTGCATACATCTTGATCGCTTTGTCCCTATGGCCTGCTGGGTAGACTCGGACAAGGCACATTTTTGAACAGGATCTTCCTCCTATGGGTCCTCCGCAGATCTCGGTACATTGAAAGGTGACCCTAGGGGACTCCACGTCAGTATCCTTCTGCTTGGCATTGTGCTCCTCTGCTTGTGACAACACTTTTGGGGGTGGTCCAGGGTGTAAGGCTGTATTGTGATCCGTGCTGCTGCATTCTGCACATTTCACGCTAGCTTCACAATTCCTGGCGAGGTGTGATGTTGTAGTACAGCATTTGAAGCAGATGTTGTTTTCCTTGAGGAAACCTTTGCGATCCTCTAAAGACTTCTCCCTGAAGGCTCTGCATTTTAGTAGTTTCTTGTGTAGCGGACACTGCTTACTGACACCTCTTCTGGAGGTGGCTTACTAGCATGTTGAGAGGGTCCTGTGGAAACAATGTTAGTTTTATGGACTGCCACAGGTGTCCTACTGAGTTTGACACCGGGGGTAGTGGGACACGACAGGGTGAAGTCAAAACTGGGGTCATTTCTGACTTTAGCTTGTTGAACAACAAAATTTACAAATACAGTGAAAGGAGGAAAAGGCACATTATGATTTTGTTTGTACCGTGAACCACATGTGACCCACTTTTCTTGTAGGTTGTAAGGAAGTTTCTGCACTATCGGATTAACTCCCCTGGCAGTGTCCAGGAAAGCCAATCCAGGCAAATTTCCTTCCTCCTGGGCAACCTGTAGCTCTATCATCAAATCACTCAGTTCTCTAAGTTTTTGATAACCTTTAGGCCCTATCTTAGGAAAACCATCAATTCTTTTGTATAAAGCATATTCAATGGCTTCTATGGACCCATAGCATTCATCAAGTCTTTCCCACACCTTATGTAGGCCTGTGGCTGGATGCTTTATATTAATGTCTCTTAGTCGTTTGGCGTGCTCAGCCGACTCATTCCCAAGCCACTTTACTAGGAGATCTAACTCCTCACTACAAGAAAGGTCCAGACCCTGAATGGTGTTCTGGAACAAGGCTCGCCATGACCTATAGTTCTCAGCTTTGTCAGTGAACTTTACAAGTCCCTTGGTAACTTGGTTGGTGCTGGTGCGAGCTGGTGTGTTATAGTCATGTCTAATGTGTGGTGTATCACCATACCTTTTAGGGGCTTCAGTCTCAGGGTAGTCTGTATAATACCGTTCTGAAGCAAAGGGTGTCCCTCTAATTCGGGATAGAGGTGATACCTTCTGTTCTGTAGAACTGTAGTTGTAGTCGACGTCGACCTGCTGCATACTTTCTTGCTTAAAGTACTGCAGTTAGGGATGGAGTCTCTGGTAGTCGATATAGGCTGATCGATGTCGTGGATCAGGGTTGTCATCCGTTCCGGGATGCTGGTGGACATACTCTGAGACGCGTTGGGTTGGATCTTGTTGCTCTATGTCTGGTCCAAGTACGTTGCTGCGTTCCTTGGATTCAGAATACTCCACGGCCTCCAGGAACTCTGCTTTGGCTATTGCCGCTGCTGCCTCCTTTTCTGCAATAAGTTTGTCCAGAGAGGCCTGCAGGCGTGCTTTTTCAGCTTCTTGATCTGCTTGCAGGCGTGCACTTTCTGCATCTCGGTCTGCTTGTCTTAGCTTTAGTTGCATCTCTTGTGCGGCAAAGGTGGATTTTACTTTTGCAGCCTCAGCTTCTATACGAGCGAGAGCAGCGAACTCTTTCACTGAAGACTTGTTAGAGCAGCTTGCTTGGGACCTTGTTCTGACTGAGGGTGCTCGGGATGCAGACATTGTGCACTCAGCTGTGGATTGATGATAACTTGGGTGGAAAAGCTGGGTCTATACGTGAGCGGGTTCCGCGTGGCGGGAAAGGTGTCGTGCTTGCTGGGGAGGACTGCAGTCTTGATCCCTGCGGCTGTATGGCGGCTGCTGTAGTACCCGTATGCGGTGCAGTGTGGGTGATAGCGGTCCCATGCAGTCTATTCAACTACCGCCTGCGGTCAGTGTCCGTTTTTACTGTTCTGCCTTCTTTCATGTAATGCTGTGAATCTCCAGCATACAGCTAAACTCTCGTTCACATTTCAAATAAACAGACTGTGGAGTTCAATAGCCGTGATTTATTAGCTGGTAACGTGAACTTGATTGCAGTATACGTGAAATATATGTCGCGGGCGGAGGAGGGGACGCTGCGCTCACCCACTGCTCGAGTCCGGCTGCTGCTGCTACTGCCGCTCGGTGGTGGCTCGAGCGGTGGGCCGGATCTCGGGGACTCGAGCGGCGTTCCTCGCCCGTGAGTGAAAGGGGGTGGTTTGGGTGTAGGGATATTGTCCGTGACGCCACCCACGGTTGTGGTGAGATTAGTGACACCACCGCTGCTCTGGACGGGGATCCCGGGAGCAATGACGGGGAGCAGCTTGGATGTTGGTTCTCCCCTCCGTGGGTAGGGGGGTTGATTGTCCCGGGGCCCGGTAAGGGAGGTAGGGGTGAGTGGCAGGCGGGTTACGGGGCCTGGTGAGGTGCAGGGTCGCGGGGGCAGCGCTGTGCCGCACGGTACGGTGGTACTCACTCAGCCAGTAATTTACACGGAGTCTCTGGTCAAACAAACGGTTGGATGGACGGGTCCCACAGGCGGCTGCGGTGTTTCTCCTCCCAGCAGGTTGATGATGACTGCCTTTCCCTGCACCTGTGTTGTGTTATGGTCCCAATGGCTTCCCACCGGTAACCCGCTCCCCAGCTTGTGATGTGTGCTGAAGGAGCCCCTTTTGCCCGCAGGCTCTGGCCCTGGGAACTGTAGCCTTGGCGGTGACTGTGTTTCCCTTCACGGTTTGAGCTGTCGCCTTCAATCGGGTCTTGACTGCTGGGAAACCCCGGAGGTTCCCTTCGCTAACGGATTTGACAAATTTGACGGCGACTCCTAGCCTTGTCGGGGTCCGTAAGCCCTGCCAGATGGTGCTGGCTTCTCTTTGCTCTCCGATACGGTACCGTCGGGCTACCGCCCGTCCACGGTCCTTACGGTTCGCTCCAATTAGCCTCTCCTGCAGACGGTCACCACCGTCTGCCAACCTTGCTGTACCGTCCGGGCCACACACCTGGACACGGTCAGTCAGTTGCTCCTCTACCACTTGAAAATTGGGAAAACCTCGGGTGCACAGCCTATGGATCAATTAATGGGATGCTGCGTCCTGCCTGAAAGAGCGGAGACCAACCAGGGAGAAAAAGCTCATGCATAGGAGACGCGCAAACCCAAAAATAAATATATATATATATCACAGGGATCCTCAGAAGAGTAAAGCTTAATATAGAATTTTATTGAAACAATCAAGGTGACACATGAGACATACAATTAAAATCACTTAAAATACATATAGATAGAGAACCCCCACATCTCCAAGATGTGAAATATGGGGCACCGCCCTGTGTACATGTGCAACAATGTATAAATCTGATCCCTAAAAAAACAATGTACTAGATCAATCCATAAATATAATAACTCTTAACCAATAGGTCTATAACATAGGGACCACACCTGTGAGCTATACTGGTAAAGAATCTAATGGGATAGCGGCTAACAATATATAACAGAACAAGAGCATGCAAGTCATACAGTAATTACAATAAATCAGGCATGAATCATGCAAACAGAAAGGAAAAACATAAAAACCCTTGTCCAGCGATCCCAAGGATGGCTCACAATCAGGTGCCCAAGTGAAAAGCTATATCAAGCTCCTAACCAGTGAAGGGAGCTACAGATACAAGGAGGTACCCACAATGGGGAGAGATGTGGGGGACCCCACGCGTATCGCTGTGAACAGCTTCGTCAGGGGAGAGTGTATGCTCCTCTACCACTTAACTCCTCCAACTTCACTCCGAAACTAAACTGCTTCCTTTTCCCGCCTCCAGGACTGTGAACTCCTCGGTGGGCGGGACCAACCGCCTGGCCCACCCCCTGGTGTGGACACCAGCCCCTGGAGGAAGGCTACAAGGATTTTGTGTTTGGCTTAGGTGTGCCTAACCGGGGTGTGGGGTGTGTTGGTGTAGTTCTGTGACGACCTGGCTTGCCCAGGGCGCCACATATACAGTGAATAAAGGAATATCCAAGATGCAGTTGAATACGGTATACGGAATACGGTATATCCAAGATACTGTTTATACGGGTAAAAACTATAACACGAAAATGATTACAGTCAGTACAGTGTTAATACAGAGTTAACATAGCATAACAGTGCATGAGATACAGTTCGTATAAGAATGTAGGTGAAAGGTCACTGCATCTGCAATACATATAAATCTTATCTATACAAAGAAGACAGGGATGACACTAAAGGTGTAGAATTACAATGTACAATGCATTTACTACACTTTTCCATCTAAGATTCTATCACTAACACATGTAATTTGCTTTGCTCACCGGATTACACTAGGCAGGGGTGAATGTACAGAGAGGTAAGTCGGCATGTCCTTTCCTGAAAAATCCAAAGAGAAAATGGCTGCAGGCATCTTCTCAGCTCAGGGAGGCATTCCTTACCCAGAATACATTTAGCTTACAGGAAAACTCAGCAATTAAAAAAAAAAAAAAAATCAACGATCTCTAGGGGTTGTAACAGAAATTGCAATGAACATTAGCAGGCTGCCATGAGGCAGAACAGGCTAGGCACTGTCTTTTGCTTTTGTTTGGCTGTGTTGTGTGCGCAGTCACTAGGATTATGTGAATTAATGTAGAGTCAGATTCCCACTTCCAATTGTTGGTGTAGTGGTTGGCTCTTTGCTTGGGCTATGAGAGGTTGTGGGTTTGACTCTCAGGCAAGGCCCATGGACTTTGAATGGCTCCATTCAATTGCCTGGTCCAACAGACTGTGCTGTCTGTGGGTTTCTATTGGAATAATAGGATGGGTGCTGTGTTTGGCTGTGCTGTGTGCACAGTCACTAGGATTATGTGAATTAATGTAGTATCAGTTTCCCACTTTCCATTTTTGGTGTAGTGGTAGGCTCTTTGCTTGGGCTACGAGGGGTTGTGGGTTTGACTCTCAGGCAAGGCCCATGGACTTTGAATGGCTCCATTCAATTGCCTGGTCCAACAGACTGTGCTGTCTGTGGGTTTCTATTGGAATAATAGGATGGGCGCTGTGTTTTGCTTTTGTTTGGCCGTGTTGTGTGCGCAGTCACTAGGATTATGTGAATTAATGAAGAGTCAGTTTCCTACTTCCCATTGTGGGTGTAGTGGTAGGCTCTTTGCTTGGGCAATAAGAGATTGTGGGTTTGACTCACAGGCAAGCCCCATAGACTTTGTATGTCTCTGTTTAATTTCCTGGTCCAAAGGACTTTCCTGCCTATGAGTTTCTATTGGAGTAATAAGCCAGGCGCTGTCTCTTGCTTTTTTTTGGCCGTGTTGTGTGCGCAGTCACTAGAATTATGTGAAATAATGTAGAGTCAGTTTCCCTCTTCCCATTGTTGGTGTAGTGTAGGCTCTCTGCTTGGGCTACAAGAGGTTGTGGGTTTGTCTCGCAAGCAAGGCCCATTGACTTTGTGTACCTCCATTCAATTGCCTGGTCCAATGGACTGTGCTGCCTATGAGTTTCCATTGTAGTAATAGGCTATTCACTGTCTTTTGCTTTTGTTTGGCCGTGTTGTGTGCGCAGTCACTAGGTTTATGTGAATTAATGTAGTGTCAGTTTCCCATTTTCCCTTTTTGGTGTAGTGTTAGGCTCTTTGCTTGGGCTACGAGAGATTGTGGGTTCATATCTCAAGCAAAGTCCATTGACTTTGTGTAGCTCCATTCAATTGCCTAGTCCAAAGGACTGTGCTGCCTATGAGTTTCCATTGGAGTAATAGGCTAGTCACTGTCTTTTGCTTTTGTTTGGCCGTGTTGTGTGCGCAGTCACTAGGATTATGTAAATTAATGTGGAGTCCATTTCTTACTTCCCATTGTTGGTGTAGTGATAGGCTCTTTGCTTGGGCTACAAGAAGTTGTGTGTTTGACTCTCAGGCAAGGCTCATGGACTTTGTATGGCTTTGTTCAATTCCCTGGTCCAATGGACTGCGCTGCCTATGAGTTTCCATTTGAGTGATAGGCCAGGCGTTGTGGGCGCAGTAACTAGGATTATGTGAAATAATGTAGAGTCAGTTTCCCACTTCCCGTTGTTCTTGTAGTGGAAGGCTCTTTGCTTGGGCTACAAGAGATAGTGGGTTTGACTGTCAGGCAAGTCACATGGACTTTGAATGGCTCCATTCAATTGCCAGGTCCAATGGACTATGCTACTTATGAGATTCCATTGGAGTAATAGGCTACGCACTGTCTTTTGCTTTTGTTTGGCCGTGTTGTGTGCGCAGTCACTAGGATTATGTAAATTAATGTAGAAATGGCTTCCCACTTCCCATTGTTGGTGTAGTGGTAGGCTCTTTGCTTGGGCTACGAGAGATAGTGGGTTTGACTGTCAGGCAAGGCTCATGGACTTTGTATGGCTTTGTTCAATTCCCTGGTCCAATAGACTGTGCTGCCTATGAGTTTCCATTTGAGTGATAGGCCAGGCATTGTGGGCGCAGTAACTAGGATTATGTGAATTAATGTAGAGTCAGTTTTTCAATTCACATTGTTGGTGTGGTGGTAGGCTCTTTGCTTGGGCTACGAGAGGTTGTGAGTTCAACTGTTAGACAAGGCCCTTGGACTTTGTAGGCTCTATTCAATTGCCTAGTCCAATGGACTGTGCTGCCGATGAGTTTCCATTGGAGTAATAGGCTAGGAACTGTTTTTTGGCCGTGTTGTGTGCGCAGTCACTAGGATTATGTGAATTAATGTAGAGTCAGTTTCCGACCTCCCATTGTTCGTGTAGTGGTAGGCTCTTTGCTTGGGCTTTGAGAGGTTGTTGCTTTGACTCTCTGGCAAGGACCATGGACTTTGAATGGCTATAGTGATGAGCGAGTACTAAAAAGCTCGGGTGCTCGAAGCTCGGGCCGAGCCTCCCAAGATACTCGTGTACTCGGGCCGAGCAACGAGCCCAATGTTATCCTATGGGAGACCCGAGTATTTTTGTGAAATGACCCCCCGGCAGCATGGAGAAACCCTAAAAATGTCACAAAAGTCTCAGAAGAGTGCTCAAATGACATGGCAACAGCATGGGGAAGACCCCTTGAAGCATTTATCACTGAAAAGTCACAGCTGTGAACAATTTTGTCCGCGTTTTACGCCATTTTTACGGACTCACCAGAAAACCTTCCAAAATGACCCCAAAATGATTTTTCATGGCGGAAATGTTAAGGGCACATACCCAATAGTGAGATAGAGCTGGTGTATGTTACTTTTTGAGATTAATACATGAAAGATTTTACGTGAAAACATTGTGTGGCACTCCGATGTCCCTGAGAAGAGACGTACATGAAGGCCTCTTGAGTCTAATGTGCCCATTTTGAGGAAGTGAGTCTTTGTAGTATTTTCCTTTGCCAGGGCAGTCCAAAATTGTGAGGTTCACCAATGCCCCTGCATACAGACGTGCATGAGGGCCTGTAAACCTGAAGTGCCCATTGTAAGGAAGTGGGTCTATTGTAGTATAGCCCTTAGGCAGGGCAGCCAAAAATTGGGAGGCTCCACGTTGTCCCTGGATAGAGATGTGCATGAGGGCCTGTAAACCTGAAGTGCCCATTGTAAGGAAGTGGGTCTATTGTAGTATAGCCCTTAGGCAGGGCAGCCAAAAATTGGGAGGCTCCACGTTGTCCCTGGATAGAGACGTGCATGATGGCCTGTAAACCTGAAGTGCCCATTGTAAGGAAGTGGGTCTATTGTAGTATAGCCCTTAGGCAGGGCAGCCAAAAATTGGGAGGCTCCACGTTGTCCCTGGATAGAGACGTGCATGAGGGCCTGTAAACCTGAAGTGCCCATTGTAAGGAAGTGGGTGTATTATAGTATAGCCCTTAGGCAGGGCAGCCAAAAATTGGGAGGCTCCACGTTGTCCCTGGATAGAGACGTGCATGAGGGCCTGTAAACCTGAAGTGCCCATTGTAAGGAAGTGGGTGTATTATAGTATAGCCCTTAGGCAGGGCAGCCAAAAATTGGGAGGCTCCACATTGTCCCTGGATAGAGACGTGCATGATGGCCTGTAAACCTGAAGTGCCCATTGTAAGGAAGTGGGTCTATTGTAGTATAGCCCTTAGGCAGGGCAGCCAAAAATTGGGAGGCTCCACGTTGTCCCTGGATAGAGACGTGCATGATGGCCTGTAAACCTGAAGTGCCCATTGTAAGGAAGTGGGTCTATTGTAGTATAGCCCTTAGGCAGGGCAGCCAAAAATTGGGAGGCTCCACGTTGTCCCTGGATAGAGACGTGCATGATGGCCTGTAAACCTGAAGTGCCCATTGTAAGGAAGTGGGTCTATTGTAGTATAGCCCTTAGGCAGGGCAGCCAAAAATTGGGAGGCTCCACGTTGTCCCTGGATAGAGACGTGCATGATGGCCTGTAAACCTGAAGTGCCCATTGTAAGGAAGTGGGTCTATTGTAGTATAGCCCTTAGGCAGGGCAGCCAAAAATTGGGAGGCTCCACGTTGTCCCTGGATAGAGACGTGCATGATGGCCTGTAAACCTGAAGTGCCCATTGTAAGGAAGTGGGTCTATTGTAGTATAGCCCTTAGGCAGGGCAGCCAAAAATTGGGAGGCTCCACGTTGTCCCTGGATAGAGACGTGCATGATGGCCTGTAAACCTGAAGTGCCCATTGTAAGGAAGTGGGTCTATTGTAGTATAGCCCTTAGGCAGGGCAGCCAAAAATTGGGAGGCTCCACGTTGTCCCTGGATAGAGACGTGCATGAGGGCCTGTAAACCTGAAGTGCCCATTGTAAGGAAGTGGGTGTATTGTAGTATAGCCCTTAGGCAGGGCAGCCAAAAATTGGGAGGCTCCACGTTGTCCCTGGATAGAGACGTGCATGAGGGCCTGTAAACCTGAAGTGCCCATTGTAAGGAAGTGGGTGTATTATAGTATAGCCCTTAGGCAGGGCAGCCAAAAATTGGGAGGCTCCACATTGTCCCTGGATAGAGACGTGCATGATGGCCTGTAAACCTGAAGTGCCCATTGTAAGGAAGTGGGTCTATTGTAGTATAGCCCTTAGGCAGGGCAGCCAAAAATTGGGAGGCTCCACGTTGTCCCTGGATAGAGACGTGCATGAGGGCCTGTAAACCTGAAGTGCCCATTGTAAGGAAGTGGGTGTATTATAGTATAGCCCTTAGGCAGGGCAGCCAAAAATTGGGAGGCTCCACGTTGTCCCTGGATAGAGACCTGTTAGGTTCTTAGTGCCTCCGTGCTTGCATTTAAAAACCGCACGTGTGTGCCTGTTGGTGGCAGCTTTCCGCTGCATTTGTGTGAGTTTTGCAAAAACTTGGATATAACGCACAAGTCTAGTGAATACACATCAGCACAGCATTGCAAAATGCGCAAGGGCGTTGTCAACGAACAAGGAAGTGGACGTGATGGTGGTGGAGGCAGAGACCGAGGTTGTGTGCAAGCTCTAATTTCGCCACAACAAAGGGCCACATCTAGTCGCTCGCACGTCCTGTCCCAAATTCTTGGGGACCGCAGCAGTACACCGCTCTTGAACCAAGACCAGTGTCAACAGGTTGTTAGTTGGATAGCGGATAATGCTTCCAGTCAGATTGGCACCACCACAAACACTCTGTCTTCCACACGGTCAAGTGTCAGTAGCCGTGATACTGCACCGCACATTTCAGAACCTGATCCTCCTTCCTACCACCAGGCCGAGTACACGTCCACGGACATTACTGATCCCACACTTGGACACTCGGAAGAGCTGTTCGTTCACGTTTCCATTCACAAATTCTGGCCTCTCGCCAGCTCCTGTTGAAGTGGGCCATGACGAGATTGTATGTACAGATGCCCAAATATTTGAGCAGCCACGTTCTCACGAAGTTGGCAACGTGTCTCAACAAGGGGTGGACGATGATGAGACACAATTTTCAGGAAGTCAGGAGGAGGAGCAGGGTGCGGAAGAGGAAGACGACATGGTGGATGATCCAGTAACTGACCCAACCTGGCAGGAGGATATGCAGAGCGAGGACAGTAGTGCACAGGGGGAGGGAGGCGTAGCATCACAACAGGCAGTAAGAAGCAGAGTGGTGGCCCCAGGCAGACGTCAGGCAACTGTTCCCCGGAACAACACGACACAAGGTGCCTGTACAAATGTTAGGTCTTCCCGAGTCTGGCTGTAATACTATTGTATGTATTGAGGATTTCGATTGCGTTAGGGCAATGACAACCAGAGACGAGTTCTTGGTGCAAGACGTTTATAATATGCAACCAGCAAATATGTACATAAACGGAACAAAAACACAGTAGAACATAAATACAGGAAATACCTTCCAGGGACGGAGCGAAAGGGAATTCCCGGGACCGCGCACCGGACTCCCCCAGGGAGACCACCAAGAGCGAACCCCTATACAGGGACTGTCTGGCAATCACCCCAGAAGCCCTAAATGCGCAGCAGCCGGGACACAAAAGGGCAATAGGTAAGTCCAAAAATGTCCGTACGTGATGTGAGTCCAGAGTGGTATTAAACGGAAGGAACCGGGCAGAAGTGCCGACCAAAGACGGCAAACGGAGTCCGGGCACAGCTAGATGATACCAGATGAAGTCCAGAGTCGGTGTCGGTTGTTTTCCAAGAGGATCCGAATAACAATCAGGAACCAAAAGCAGCAGGGCAGGAGCACACAGGAAGCAGTATACTCAGGCACTGGACTAAGCTTTAGGGGCGGCTTTTAAACAGATGGACAGGAAGTAGGGCAACAGAACAGAAAACTCCATGTTAACAAAGGGCAAGCTCTTTCAAAAGAAAACTGGAAAACCCGGAACTCTGACACTGGCAGTTTTTTAAGTTGGCTCCAGATGATTCTAAAAAGGCCATTTGCAACACCTGCCATGCCAGCATCAGCAGGGGTACCAAAACTAGCAGCCTGACCACCACCAGCATGATCAGGCACATGTCAGCCAAGCACCCGACTTTGTGGGAAGTACAACAGAGTCGAGGAGCAGTGCTTGCTGATGTCACTGCTACGCCTTCGCTGGTTGTGCATGCGAGCCAATCCCCTGTCCATGCTGCCTGCGAACAAGCCTCCTCCACTCCTGCACCTGCAGTTGCCTACGCAGAAAGAACACCATCATCAAGCACGTCCTTGTCCCAGCGCAACGTTCAGTTATCCATTCAGCAAACCTTTGAACGCAGGCGCAAATACACTGCCAACACCCCACATGCCACAGTTCTAAATGCTAACATTTCGCGACTGCTTGCGCTGGAAATGTTGCCTTTTAGGCTGGTTGAGACAGAAGCATTCCGCGACCTGATGGTGGCAGCTGTCCCACGTTACTCGGTCCCCAGCCGCCACTATTTCTCCCGGTGTGCCGTCCCCGCATTGCATAACCACGTGTCACAAAACATCACACGTGCCCTGAACAACGCTGTTTCAGCCAAAGTCCACCTAACCACAGACACGTGGACAAGTGCATGTGGGCAAGGCCGCTACATCTCGTTGACGTCACACTGGGTTAATATTGTGCAAGCTGGGACCCAGTCTGAGCGAGGGACGGAACACGTCCTTCACACACCAAGTTTTGCAGGCCCTACCTCAGTCAGGGTTTCACACACACTCTACAGCTCCGGAATGTCATGCTCCTCAGCCTCCTCCTCCTCCTGCGCATCCTGATCCACTTTACCCTCCACACCAGTCCCAAGCTGGAAGTGTCGCAGGCGGAGGAGGGGACGGTGCGCTCTCCCACTGCTCGGGTCCGGCTGACGCTGCTCTACGGCTGCTGCTGCTCGTTGGCTCGAGCGATGGCCGGATCCCGGGGACTCGAGCGGCGCTACTCGCCCGTGAGTGAAAAGCGGTGGTTTGGGTTTTGGGGATATTGTCCGTGACGCCACCCACGGTTGTGGTGATTGTGTGGACACCACCGCTGCTCTGGACGGGGATCCCGGGAGCCTGTGACAGGGAGCAGCTTTGTTGTTATTTCTCCCTTCCGTGGGTAGGGGGGTTGGTTGTCCCGGGGCCTGGTGATGGGGTAGACATGGATGACAGGCGGGTTGCGGGGCCTGATGAGGTGCAGGGTCGCAGGGGCAGCGCTGTGCCGCACGGCACGGAGGTACTCACTCAGCCCAATGATGATGACACAGTTCACGGTAAAACAAGTGGCTGGATGGACGGGTCACTCGGACGGCTGCGGTTGTTCCTCCCTGCAGGTTAGTGATGACTGTCTCTCCCTGCACCTAAGTTAAGTGTTGGTAGTGATGGTTTCCCAACGGTAACCCGCTCCCCGACCTGGATATGGGCCGGAGGAGCCCCTTTTGCCCACAGGCGCTGGCCCTGGGAGACGGTTGCCCTTGGCGGTGGCTGTGTCTCCCCTTCACGGTTGTACGGTTGCCTTCTATCTGGACTTGGCTGTTTGGAAACCCTGAGGTTCCCTTCACTAACGGATTTGGCAAATTCACGGCGACACCAAGCCTTGCCGGGATCCGAAAGTCCTCTGCCAATGGTGCTGGCTTCTCTTTGTATACCGGTCCGGTACGGCCGGGTCACCACCCGTCCACGGTCCTTACGGCAGACTCCAATCGGCCTCCACTGCAGACGGTCACCACATCCTGCCAACCTTGCTGTCCTGTCCTGGCCACACACCCGGACCAACTTCAGGCTCTTTGCTGTCACTTTTCTCCTCTCTACTACTTTCCTCCTTCCACTTCCTTAGCTTAACTCTCACTGCCTGTGTTTTCCCTCCTCCTCGGTGGGTGGAGACCAACCGCCTGGCTCCACACCCTGGTGTGGACAACAGCCCCTGGGGAAGGCAACAAGGATTTTGTGTTTTGACTATGATATGCCTGCAGGGAGTGTGGGGTGTTTAAGTGTTGTGCTCTGTGGCCCCTGGCTTGTCCAGGGCGACACAGAAGCACTGCAGCACTGCCTCGGCGAAGCGGCAACAGGCAGTGCTGAAGCTAATCTGCATAGGTGACAAACCCCACAATGCAGAAGAGGTGTGGACAGCTCTGAAACAGCAGGCAGATCACTGGCTCACAACTCTGAACCTAAAGCCAGGAAAGGTCGTGTGTGACAATGGCCGGAACCTGGTGGCGGCTTTGAGGCGAGGCCAGCTGACACATGTTCCATGCGTGGCCCATGTGCTCAACCTCGTGGTTCAGCGGTTTCTAAAGTCATACTCAGAGCTGTCTGATCTGCTGGTAAAAGTTCGCCGCCTGTCTGCACATTTTCGAAAGTCACCTACTGCTTCAGCCGGCCTTGCCGGCTTAAGACGCCGTTTGCATCTTCCGGCACACAGACTGGTGTGTGATGTCCCCACGCGTTGGAATTCAACTCTGCACAAGTTGGTCAGGATATGTGAGCAGAAGAGGGCAGTTGTTGAGTACCTGCATCACCTAAGCCGTCGGGAAATGGGTCAAACTCCACACATAACACCTGAGGAGTGGAGATGGATGTCCGACCTATGCACCATCCGCCAAAACTTTGAGGACTCCACCAAGATGGTGAGCGGCGATGACGACATTATTAGCGTCACCATACCGCTTCTCTGCCTTCTAAAATGGTCTCTGCTCAAAAAACAACCATGATGCATTGCAGGCGGAGCGCGATGAGTTTGAGCAAGAAACAGTAGTGGGTGTGGGTGATGATAACACACAGCCCAGCCTCGTCTCAGCACAACGTGCAGTGGAGGACTATGACGAGGAGGAGGATGAAGACATGGAGCAACTCTCTGGCCAAATTGAGGATATGACATGCAGTCATATCCTCGGTTCAGCGTGGCTGGCCAGAGGACAGGGTAGATGATGAGGAGGAGGAGGAGGAGGACAGCATGTTCAGTCATCGTGTTGGTCAGGATACTGAAGTGATGGCTGTTAAGAGTCTGGCACACATGGCTGACTTTATGGTAAGCTGCCTGTCTCGTGACCCTCGCGTTAAGAACATCTTGGCCGACAATCATTACTGGTTGGTAACACTGTTAGACCCACGCTAAAAGGAGAACTTTATGTCTCTTATTCCCGAGGCGGAGAGGTCAGGCAAAATGCAGCAGTTCCAGAAGGCCATAGTCACGGAAGTAGGCAAAGCATTCCCCTCACAAAACGCTAGCGGCATAGGTCAGGAATCAGTGGACAACCAAGGCGTACAGCCGAGAGGGGCACAAGTCCAATCCGCCAGAGGTAGGGGAACAGTCTTTAAGATGTGGGACAGTTTTCTCAGCCCCTCACATACCACAGCCCCTGAGGTGAGGGGTAGTGCCACAAGAAATCCTAAGTTTGCCCAGATGCTCAAGGAGTACCTTGCAGATCAAACAACTGTACTCTGACATTCCTCTGTGCCTTACAATTAATGTGTATCCAAGCTGGACACGTGGCATGAATTGGCTCTCTACGCCTTGGAAGTCCTGGCCTGCCCGGCCGCTAGCGTTTTGTCAGAGCGTGTTTTTAGTGCCGCAGGTGGAATCATTACAGATAAACGCACCCGCCTGTCAACTGTAAATGCTGACAGGCTGACTCTGATCAAGATGAACAAGGGTTGGATTTGGCCAGACTTCACCACACACACCAACAGCAAATTACAGCGGAATTTAAAGTTTGTAACGGGAATTTGCCATGTACCTCCACTCACCCATGGTAACACACTTCTGGACTTTGGCTACTCGCTGGACTGCTCCTCCTTCTCCTCATGCGCCATCATGGTGACCGTTACAATAGTTAAGCCGTTGTTTCAGGTATACCCCCAGTGGTAAATTTTTTCGCCCATTCTTTCTGAATGGGCATTACAACGACAGGAGACCCGCTCCTTTGCAATGGGAACAATGTTTTGAGGCCCTCATGCACATCTCTATCCAGGGACAATGTGGAGCCTCCCAATTTTTGGCTGCCCTGCCTAAGGGCTATACTACAATAGACCCACTTCCTTACAATGGGCACTTCATGTTTACAGGCCATCATGCACGTCTCTATCCAGGGACAATATGGAGCCTGACGCTGCCACCGACTGCCACACACATGCTGTTTTTAAATGCAAGCACGGACGCAATAAGAACCTAACTGGTTTTTAGGAGCGACAATTACTGAGAAGTCTGACACTATCAGACACTGCTGACTGACGTGTATTATACACTAGACTTGTGCGTTATATAATAGTTTGTGCAAAACGCGCACCTGTACGCTGCCACTGACTGCCACACACGTGCTGTTTTTAAATGCAAGCACGGACGCAATAAGAACCTAACTGGTTTTTAGGAGCGACAATTACTGAGAAGTCTGACACTATCAGACACTGCTGACTGACGTGTATTATTGTTAAAAAGCATTAAAATTAATACATCTAGTTATCAAATATGTTATAGTAAGACATATAAATTCACAGTTCTGTTTATGTTGGAGGGCATAGTTTATTAATTAAGTTTTATAAGGGATAAGCATTAAAATATCTATAATGAGTATACTTGTGTACTGACATGGAAGGATATTTATATATTCTTCCCGAAGCTTCCCGAAGCTTCCAGAAGGTTACGTAATGTGGAACTATATTCAACTATGTTCCACTAGAACACCCTATATGGACTAAGCAGCTGGTATATAATACACGATGGAGGGGGCTATTGGGGGGGCTGCTCCACATTGCCTGCTGTGAGAAGACTCGAGGCTGCAAAGATGAAGACACGCTAAGAGATGACATCCCCTGCCTTGCCATTCAGGAGCCAAAGAGAGATGGGTAAAGACTTCCCATTGTTCAGTATGGACTAAATTAACTCTTTTTACATAAGCTATCAAAGTATATTATTTTTCCTTTCTGTAACTGAACCCTGGCAACCATTTTTAAATAGATAAAATATATTTATTTTTTACATTTTTGAAGTTTCTTTCTTTCATGCGCTTTTACGTATTTGACGAAAAATATATTTAAGAGTATATTTTTTAACATTTTGGCGAGCCAGGTCATTCGTGTTTTTTCTACATTTTTTGTGCTTCTTCCTTCACTTTGCATACGGGGGGAGAGACAGAGACATATATCTCCTGCAAAAGATCAGGAATCGACAATTTATAAAAATCACGCAGAACCTAGGAAATACGTATAAGTCAAGTTGCATGAATGTTTTTTTTTTTAAATGAACTTTAAAGACTTTATAAAGCCACATAAGTTAACTTTTGACGTATTTTTGAGCAAGAAAGATAGAGTCAGTCCATAAGAAGTATTGGACGGGTTGAACAAGGTGAATCAAGTCTTACAGGATCATCCATCAGATCATCTGATCATTTCAGGTAAGAAAATGGATTTTATCTCTTCATATGTTAAGCAAAGTAAACTTCAGTTCACTTATCCAGATATTTCTAATGTAGAAGAGATTTGGTTACGCTTTTATGAGGAGTGTGAACTTGAGAATTCACGTATAGAATGTGCAAGGTCTTTTAATAGAGAGAAACAGAAAATCAGAAATGTCTGTCATTTAGTCTATGATTTTCACAAGTTAATCATAGAAAAGTGTAAAAATGGTGGAAATAGACAACCTGAATTGTCAGGAGAGTTAGTGACAGAGAAATCCAAAGACTGCTTAGAACTTGGAATGTCAGTGAGTGATATTGTGAATTCTGACTGTAATGTTGGCTGTAATTTTGTAAATCAGAATTTTGATAATGGCGGCAGACATGTGTTAAGTAATCAAGGTCATTTTCAGGACACTGGGAAAGAAGCAGGAAATGACGTAGAGAAGCCAGAAGGGGGAGGAGCCAGAATGGGACACAGGCAGAAAGCTGTCAGAGAAGGACACGTGGAGAGAGAAAATGGCGACGATCAGTTTCTAAAAATAGAACAGGCTAAGTTAGGGATTACACTTAGAAAAAATTTATTGGACATATGCAAATTAATTCCCGCATATAATCCTAAAATACATGTTTGCAGAAATTCAGAGATATTTGAAAGTTCCATCGAGAAGTTAAATTTAACCAATAGTGAGACGAATCAGTTATTCTGTATGTGGATACCTCAGCATTTTTTTAGACAATTGGCATTAAAAAAGTCTTCTGACAATGAGACATTGGATTGTTCAAATGATAATGATATCATAAGGCTGAAAAATCTCATCTTCTGTACAAGGAATGAATCTGATCCAAACTATGAGATGTTGAAGGAATTACAAATTGAACAGAATGAGAGTACGTTCTCATTTATGTCCGTTTTTGAACGTTTGTATAGGGCGGTCATTCCAAATGTCAGATTGGATGGAATGATACGTTTATTCATCAAGAAATTTCATTTCCTTGACAATGCAGCCAGTGCGGTGGCATTAAATAAAAAGTCCCTATTCGAATGTACGACATTTATCGATTTTGTTAGAAGTCGCCAAAGTCAATCAAAACAGAAATTAATTAATTATGAAAAACAAATACAAAAAAGGGAGAGTTTTTGTGAAAAACCAACAGTGTCTCCCAGATCCAGATATTTCTGTGACAGGGTGTATGCAGTTCGGAGGAAGATGCATACGTGTTACAAACCATACAATCCACCCCAATTTCTGTCATCTAAAAGTCTTTTTCCACAGGAAAAACCCTTGTCACCAGTGACGGGATCGATCACTGGGATTGAGGATCCCAGACAAATGATGAGTAAAAGCTTTGAAAACCAGAAACAGGTGTCTTGTGGAGATCCTCTCCCTGGGATAGGATTTGATAGCCAGCAACAGCTGGGGGGGCTTTCAGAGAGAGACATTCTCTCTCATATAAGAGAAAGCCTTGAATTACATAAGTTCCGAGATTCCTATAAGTTCAAAGGGAATCTAATAAATCGAATCTTTGAAGAAAAAATTAGGTATGGTCTTCAGTTAAATAAAGTGGATTTCTGGGTAAATTAATTTTATTGTTTGACAAATGTGCTTATTCATATACAGTGAATCAATACATATATATATATATATATATATACATATATATATATATATATATATTAAAAGTAGTGATAGTAAATCAAGGTCATATTTTCATTTAGTCAAATGATAGTTTAATGTTATAAATAAATAATTTGATCTCTGTATATGAATAATAATATTTAAAATAAAACAATAAGAGAAAGTAACAGATTTCAAGTGTTTCATTTTTATCATAAATATGATAATAATTTTATTCTTTTATTTCCCTCAGAATTTATCAGTAAAGCAGATTGATGAAGTATTAATTTTTATTTATACATTTGTTCTTGTCCTCAATCAGGTAACATATATTTTATTGGGTAAGGATAATCGCGAAAGAACGATTAATAATTTTATTTTCTCAGGTACCAATTGCCAGAGAACTATTACTTTAACGTTTCTTTTATGAATATACATACATCTTCTTTAGAGTTATTAGAAATGTAATCTGAGCTCTGAAGTGTAGTAAAACTGCTTGCTGTTTTGGAATGGTGTTCCTTGCACGTACTAGAGCATGTGACTTGATGTACTAAAGCTAATAATAAATGTCTGTCGGTTCCATGGTCAAATGTACAATATGTAATACATTGGAATTTGTATTTTTCAAGAAGTACTTCAAATTAGTAACATAATTTTTGAAATGCGCATAGAATAATTGGAAAAAAAGGGATATGTGTTTGTCAGTTTCTATGTAGAAGTGTATGTTGGAAAAAACATGACAGTCTTGTGTGCATAGATGTGTCTAAGAATGATTGATTGTTTGAGCAGCTGCTAATGTCAATGTTAAGTACTTGGATCCAGAGAGAGAGAAAAAAAAAAAAAAGGGGAATTTTTGTTTTAACTTAGAAGTTATAAGATATATATGTATATTATCTAGAATAAATAAGTTATAGTACATAAGTATTAATAATGAAGGAAGTTATACAAGATATATATTTTAAATTCTTAGACATATTTCTTTAGTATAGAGATATTAGGATTTTTTATTAAGGGTTTATTCTGAAGAGTTACATTCTAGAATAAGGTTATAACGTTTTGATTTTTTTTTATGTCTTTTGTGTAAGTCACTTCTTTTATTGGTACATAGATTGGAAATCATTTTTCTTTTCAAAAATGGAAGTGATATTTATAAATGGTCTTGAAGATTTACAACACAAATTTGAATTTAATTTAATCTAAACATATTAATTTTTATAATATCATATTTCATGATATTGAAAGGGAGAGGTTTGGTCTCAATCACACACATTTATATTTGATAAATATATGTGTTTACAGGATACTTTAATAATTAATATTTCAAGTACAAAGGAAGAATTGGGAATAAAAAAGTATATTTGAAGTATATCATAATGCATTTATATAAAGTATATCAGAATGCATTTATATACTAAGAGAAGTGTATTATTTGCAAGGTTACATGACTTAATTATTTTTATTGGTTACTGATAGGTTTGGTAATTTTATAAGGTTATCTGGTAACATTAAGGTTATGTATTATTAAAGACATAGGTGTTATATACATAGAAGGCCTTATTTTTATTTCAAGTTTTATTTGTAATCCGATTTTCATTTTTCTTTTTATTCCTAGTTTTTATATTAATTATTATTTAATATTCACATTTTTAATCAAAATCTTAATTCTACAATTTTATTTTTTCTTCAGATTTTAAATATCTCAATTGAGAAAACACTTCAATATTTAGTTCAGTAATATCTAATATAAGAATATTACTTTATTAAATATGAATCATATTAAAAGGGAAAAGTTCAATTTTTTTTGGAAGAAAAGATACTTCCTTCATCAATATATACAATTGTTTACTTCCTGGTAATACATTATTTTTATATTAGTATGTTAACACAATAAGGGTGAAATATCACTTATAGTTACACATTTTCTTATAGTAGGTTATTTAATAAATAATAGACAAATCAAATAAATTAAATTAGAGTAATAAAGATGGAAGATCGAGGTACATCTTGGTTTACCTACCTATATTTACAAATAATATATATTATATTTTTAATCAATAATAATTTATAATGGGTATTATTGTGTTTGGATGGTATCATCCAGTCTTTTCTAAAAGGTTATTTGCTTTGGTTTATAATTTTACAAATGATCTAACTAAAAGCCACATTGTTGCTTTCATATTTATAATATGATACATGTTATAGGTACATATTATATTATTTCATACTTTATATTATATTTTGGTTACATTCAACACATTGCCACCTATGGGTTTGGAAGGGTAATGCACCAACGACAAAAAGATCATTACAAGAAAATACTATCGTCTATACCATTATGCAGTATTTTATCATTCTGAGTATCAATTACATTAATACTTTTACGATAACTAATAATGACATGGTATTATAGTATTAGAGTTAGGATACGCTGTGACATTTATTAGTGATAGTTATTGCCATATTTGGTATTTAGATTAGGGATGAAGTCTTCAATCAAGATTACAAAAGATAAAAAGATTTTATAATTTTCCTAAAGTTAAAAGGGATTCTGCAAAAAGGTCCAAAAGGTAACGTCTCAAATAAGACTGTGAAACATACAAAATACACTTACCGTGTTTGCACCTCAAACATAGTGGTCCTATGGTTCCAAGATGGACAATGACACATGGTCTGTGCATTAAGACCTCCCTCAAGTTACTAAGAAGAGCAAGGACGTGTTAAAGTTAACCCCTGTCGTGCTGACCAAGAACGTCTTAACATCTGTTCCTGGGTTATTTGACAACAGGCAGCATGAAAGGTGACTAGTGTAAATCACACTGCACAGACATCAAAGACTTTTGCTATTCTTCTTCTACACTCATGAACTGTGGTTTATCAACATTGGCTATGGACTTTGCAATAAAACATAAAGTTTATGGACTTTGATCTAACAATGATAAACGCAATATGGGACTGTATAAATTGGTAACCATCCATTTTTATCAAAGGATTTATTTCTAAGAGACTGTGTTTATGCCGGATTACATCGGAGATAAGAAGACATCAACTCAGAGGACATCATATGGTGACCGGATTTGGTTTTTGCATTTCTTTTTAGGTTTAGCGAAGTATAGTTATATATATTTTTTTATATGATTGATCAGTCATGGCCTATCATAACATGAATCCACATTATTATATTATTGAACTTACAACATGAATAATGCAAATTAATTATTATTCATCATTATTATTGATATTAATCCATTATCACCAAATAAGGAAATAAGATTTGTTATTTTAATGATGTATTAATTAATTTTCGGGGTTACTCCACCCGCTTCAAGGGGGGTTTGTTAAAAAGCATTAAAATTAATACATCTAGTTATCAAATATGTTATAGTAAGACATATAAATTCACAGTTCTGTTTATGTTGGAGGGCATAGTTTATTAATTAAATTTTATAAGGGATAAGCATTAAAATATCTATAATGAGTATACTTGTGTACTGACATGGAAGGATATTTATATATTCTTCCCGAAGCTTCCCGAAGCTTCCAGAAGGTTACGTAATGTGGAACTATATTCAACTATGTTCCACTAGAACACCCTATATGGACTAAGCAGCTGGTATATAATACACGATGGAGGGGGCTATTGGGGGGGCTGCTCCACATTGCCTGCTGTGAGAAGACTCGAGGCTGCAAAGATGAAGACACGCTAAGAGATGACATCCCCTGCCTTGCCATTCAGGAGCCAAAGAGAGATGGGTAAAGACTTCCCATTGTTCAGTATGGACTAAATGAACTCTTTTTACATAAGCTATCAAAGTATATTATTTTTCCTTTCTGTAACTGAACCCTGGCAACCATTTTTAAATAGATAAAATATATTTATTTTTTACATTTTTGAAGTTTCTTTCTTTCATGCGCTTTTACGTATTTGACGAAAAATATATTTAAGAGTATATTTTTTAACAATTATACACTAGACTTGTGCGTTATATAATAGTTTGTGCAAAACGCGCACCTGTACGCTGCCACTGACTGCCACACACGTGCTGTTTTTAAATGCAAGCACGGACGCAATAAGAACCTAACTGGTTTTTAGGAGCGACAATTACTGAGAAGTCTGACACTATCAGACACTGCTGACTGACGTGTATTATACACTAGACTTGTGCGTTATATAATAGTTTGTGCAAAACGCGCACCTGTACCCTGCCACCGACTGCCACACACGTGCTGTTTTTAAATGCAAGCACGGACGCAATAAGAACCTAACTGGTTTTTAGGAGCGACAATTACTGAGAAGTCTGACACTATCAGACACTGCTGACTGACGTGTATTATACACTAGACTTGTGCGTTATATAATAGTTTGTGCAAAACGCGCACCTGTACCCTGCCACCGACTGCCACACACGTGCTGTTTTTAAATGCAAGCACGGACGCAATAAGAACCTAACTGGTTTTTAGGAGCGACAATTACTAAGAAGTCTGACACTATCAGACACTGCTGACTGACGTGTATTATACACTAGACTTGTGCGTTATATAATAGTTTGTGCAAAACGCGCACCTGTACCCTGCCACCGACTGCCACACACGTGCTGTTTTTAAATGCAAGCACGGACGCAATAAGAACCTAACTGGTTTTTAGGAGCGACAATTACTGAGAAGTCTGACACTATCAGACACTGCTGACTGACGTGTATTATACACTAGACTTGTGCGTTATATAATAGTTTGTGCAAAACGCGCACCTGTACGCTGCCACCGACTGCCACACACGTGCTGTTTTTAAATGCAAGCACGGACGCAATAAGAACCTAACTGGTTTTTAGGAGCGACAATTACTGAGAAGTCTGACACTATCAGACACTGCTGACTGACGTGTATTATACACTAGACTTGTGCGTTATATAATAGTTTGTGCAAAACGCGCACCTGTACCCTGCCACCGACTGCCACACACGTGCTGTTTTTAAATGCAAGCACGGACGCAATAAGAACCTAACTGGTTTTTAGGAGCGACAATTACTGAGAAGTCTGACACTATCAGACACTGCTGACTGACGTGTATTATACACTAGACTTGTGCGTTATATAATAGTTTGTGCAAAACGCGCACCTGTACCCTGCCACCGACTGCCACACACGTGCTGTTTTTAAATGCAAGCACGGACGCAATAAGAACCTAACTGGTTTTTAGGAGCGACAATTACTGAGAAGTCTGACACTATCAGACACTGCTGACTGACGTGTATTATACACTAGACTTGTGCGTTATATAATAGTTTGTGCAAAACGCGCACCTGTACCCTGCCACCGACTGCCACACACGTGCTGTTTTTAAATGCAAGCACGGACGCAATAAGAACCTAACTGGTTTTTAGGAGCGACAATTACTGAGAAGTCTGACACTATCAGACACTGCTGACTGACGTGTATTATACACTAGACTTGTGCGTTATATAATAGTTTGTGCAAAACGCGCACCTGTACCCTGCCACCGACTGCCACACACGTGCTGTTTTTAAATGCAAGCACGGACGCAATAAGAACCTAACTGGTTTTTAGGAGCGACAATTACTGAGAAGTCTGACACTATCAGACACTGCTGACTGACGTGTATTATACACTAGACTTGTGCGTTATATAATAGTTTGTGCAAAACGCGCACCTGTACCCTGCCACCGACTGCCACACACGTGCTGTTTTTAAATGCAAGCACGGACGCAATAAGAACCTAACTGGTTTTTAGGAGCGACAATTACTGAGAAGTCTGACACTATCTGGACTGTTTTACACTGTGTACACCAGCCCCAGATATGATGAAGGATGGTATACGGTCACCACTAGGAATGGCTATATACCCTGCCTGCCTGCCTGCCTGTATACTGCTACAATAGTCCTGACAAGGACTCTTCTGGTCACTAGCCTGTATTCCGACCTGGCTATACCCTGCCTGTATATAGCAACAATACTCCTGAGAAGGACTCTGCTACTGTACTCCGACCTGGCTATACCCTGCCTGCCTGTATACAACTAGAATAGTCCTGAGAAGGACTTCTGGTCACACTGTTTGCAGCCCTGCTCCGGAACTAACTATAAAGGGCCGCAAAGCTTTCCCTGAAGCAGCGACACTCTCCCTGCACTGACTGTCTGGATAGTTGTGAGCAGAGCACAGCGCGCCGGCCGGTATAAAGGCTCGGTCATGCTGTGCAGGCCGGCCAATCACTGCAATTCCACAACTAACAGGGCTGTGGCATTGCAGTGGTCTGCCAGCCAATCCCTGCATGAGGGCTGGCTCTCAAAAGAGCGCCAACATGCAGAAATGAAGACCACGAGTACAGCACGAGTATCGCGAGATTACTCGGTCCCCGCCGAGCAGCCCGAGTACAGCGATACTCGTGCGAGTACCGAGTAGTGACAAGCATGCTCGCTCATCACTAAATGGCTTCATTCAATTTCCTGCTACAATTGGTAGTGCTGCCTATGACGTTCCATTGGAATAATAGGCTAGGTACTGTCTTTTGCTTTTGTTTTGCCGTTTTGTGTAAGCAGTCACTAGGATTATGTGAATTAATGTAGCGTCAGTTTCCCACTTCACATTGTTGGTATAGTGGTAGGCTCTTTGCTTGAGCTACAAGAGGTTGTGGATTCGACTCTCTGGCAAGGTCCATAGACTTTGAGCTGCTGCATTCAATTGCGTTGTCCAATGCCCTGTGCTGCCTTTGAGTTTCCATTTGAGTAATAGGCTAGGCACTATCTTTTGCTTTTGTTTGGCCGTGTTGTGTGCGCAGTCACTAGGATTATATGAATTAATTTAGAATAGGTTTCCAACTTTCCATAGTTGGTCTAGTGGTAGGCTCTTTGCATTGGCTACGAGAGGTTGTGGGTTCGACTCTCATGCATGGCTTATGAATGTTGAATGGCTCCATTTAATTTCCTGGTCAAATAGACTGTGCTGCCTATTAGTTTCCATTGGAGTGATAGGCCAGGCTCTGTTTTTTGCTTTTCTTTGGCCGTGTTGTGTGTGCAGTCACTGGGATTATGTGAATTAATGTTGAGGCAGTTTCCCACTTCCCATTGTTAGTGTTGTGGTAGGCTCTTTGCTTGGGCTTCAAGAGGTTGTGGGTTCGTATCTCCAGCAAGGCCCCTTGACTTTGTGTAGCTCCATTCAATTTACTAGTCCAATGGACTGTGCGGCCTATGAGTTTCCATTTGAGTAATAGTAATATGGTCTTTTGCTTTTGTTTGGCCGTGTTGTGTGCGCAGTCACTAGGATTATGTAAATTAATGTGGAGTCCATTTCTTACTTCCAATTGTTGGTGTAGTGATAGGCTATTTTCTTGGGCTATGAGAGGTTGTGGGTTTGACTCTCAGGCAAGGCTTATGGACTTTGTATGGCTTCATTCAATTCCCTGGTCCAATGGACAGTGCTGCCTATGAGATTCCATTGGAATAATAGGCTATGCACTGTCTTTTGCTTTTGTTTGGTCGTGTTGTGTGCACAGTCACTAGGATTATGTAAATTAATGTAGAGTTTGATTCTTACTTCCCATTGTTGGTGAAGTGGTAGGCTCTTTGCTTTGGCTATGAGAGGTTGTGGGTTTGACTCTCAGGTATAGCCCATGGACGTTGTACGGCTCTGTTCAACTGCCTGGATAATAGACTGTGCTGTTTATTAGTTTCCATTGGAGTGATTGGCCAGTCACTGTTTTTTGCTTTTGTTTGGCTGTGTTGTGTGTGCAGTCACGAGGATTATGTGAATTAATGTAGAGTAAGTTTCTCAAGTCACGTTGTTGGTGTGGTGGTAGGCTCTTTTCTTGGGCTATGAGAGGTTGTGAGTTCAATTTTCAGACAAGGCCCATGGACTTTGTATGACAGCATGCAATTGCCTTGTTCAATGGACTGTGCTGCCTATGAATTTCCATTGGAGTAATAGGCTGGCAACTATCTTTTGCTGTTGTGTGCGCAGTCACTAGGATTATGTGAATTAATGTAGAGTCAGTTTCACATTTCCCTCCCCATTTTGGTGTAGTGGTAGGCTCTTTGCTTAGGCCATGTAGTGGTTGTGGGTTTGACTCTCAGGCAAGGCCCATGGACTTTGTATGGCTTCCTTCAATTGCCTGGTACAATTGACTGTGCTGGTTCCATTGGAGTAATAGGCTATGTACTGTCTTTTGCTTTTGTTTTGCCGTGTTGTGTGAGCAGTCACTAGGATTATGTGAATTGATGTAGAATCAGTTTTACAGTTCCCATTGTTCGTCTAGTGGTAGGCTCTTTTCTTGGGTTACGAGAGGTTGTGAGTTCGACTCTCAAGCAAAGGCCCTTGGACTGTGTCAGGTTCCATTCAATTTCCTGGTCCAATGGACTGTGCTGCCAATGAGGTTCCATTGGAGTAATTGGCTAGGCACTGTCTTTTGCTTTTGTTTTGCCGTGTTGTGTGAGCAGTCACTAGGATTATGTGAATTAATGTAGCAACAGTTTCCCACTTCCCATTGTTGGTGTAGTGGTAGGCTACTTTCTTGGGCTACAAGAGGTTTGTGGGTTCGACTCTCAGGCAAAGCCCATGGACTTTGCGCTGCTATATTTGACTCGCCCACCCGAGGGCTATGGGACACCCGGTGCCGGGCCTGACTAGTCTTCTTCTGCTGCTGGTTTGACCATTTGCGGGAATGTCAATACTGGTACCACTAAAGCATTATTTATTTGGGTCCATGTTTTTGGGAATTTTCCAAGTTCCAAGTATTGTTTGGATCATCTCTTCCTCTTTTTCTTGAATTTGGGGACTTTCTTGTACTTCTACTTCCTTTTGGATTTTGCACCATTCAGGGCACACTTTCAGGCGGTCTCTAAAAATTGCTTGATAGGTCTTGCCTTCATCTTTGCTTATGAGACTGTCACACTGTACTCTAAGATGTACAATAGCAGTACAGCGCAGTAATGTGGGACTGAGAGGATTCCTGAAACTATCTGAGAAGGTAGTTAGCTGGTAAACCACTAGGGGGCGAAAAAAATTGGAGGAAACGTATGAGCAGGGAATTCCCTAGCAGAGGTAATACTAGTCAAGCCCACCAGATGGCAGTAGAATCGTCAGAAAGCCGTGTCACAACATGAGGTCTTGTAAATACACAAGGGCAAAGTCTAAATGTAGTCAGAGGGAAGCAAATAGTGAGTAGCCAGGAAATCAGAGCCTAGAAGCGAGGGGGAGTGGGAAGACAAGACAGAATTATGGTAAACAGATAAGGAACGAACAGGGAGACAGCGGGAGAGACACTGATGGAAACAGACAACAGAGGAGGTTTACAGGTCAGGTGAACACGGAGGTCAGGAGGGGGCAGGGCAGACAACAGGTCACTCAAGAGCAAAACACAGCAGAGCCAGAAATATCACTGGCGAAGTCCAAGAGAAACAGTGCCCTAATAAAGCAGCCTGACCTCCAGAACGAGGCAGGAGGATTAACCCCTAACGTGACCTGCATCAGAAGTGAAACTATAAAAAAGGCTCAGCTCCAGCTGAGCCAGGAGTCAATCATGACAGAGACACACTTTACTATTGTCAAAATTGGAGGGGATAATGGTGTAGGGTTCATTCTCCCACTGATCATTTAATTTATGCGTTCTCCGATTTTTCTTGAGGACCTGTTCTCCAGGTGCTAAGGGAGTTGCTGGAGCTGTTTGATTGTAGTTCTTTTCTTGTCTCATTCTGGCTTGGAACAGGTTCTTTTCCACGCATTCCTGAACTTTGCGGTACTGTTGTTGTCGCTCTGTATCCCAATCTTCTATCTCTTGAAACGCTTCAGGTGACACAGTTCCCATTTCAAAGTCTACAGGTAACTTGCCAGGTCTTTCTCGCATCAGGTAAGCAGGGCCGCAGTTGGTCGAGTTTACTGGGATATTATTGTACAAGTCCACTAGATCTGGTAACTTCTCTGGCCATTGGTTTCTTTCTTCCAGAGGTAGAGTCTTGAGCATATCAATAACCACATGGTTCATTTTCTCGCACAATCCATTGGTTTGGGGGTGGTACGGTGTTGTTCTTATTTTCTTACAGCCGTACATGTTACAGAACTCTTGGAACACTTCTGCCTCGAATGCAGGGCCTTGATCAGTCAGTACCCTTTCAGGATAATCGTGAGGTCGACAAAAGTATGCTTGAAATGCTCGAGCTACTGTTTTGGCTGTCTGGTCTTTCACAGGCACTACTACCAGGAAACGAGAGTAATGGTCCACAATGGTGAGGGCGTAAACATAGCCTGACCGGCTTGGTGTTAACTTCACATAGTCCAGGGCTACCAACTCTAGGGGCTGCTTCGTGACAATTGGCTGTAGGGGAGACCTCTGGCTGGTATCATCCTTCCGCCTCAGGTTACACGGACCACAGTCTCGGCACCACTTCTCGACTGCCTTTCTCATGTGCACCCAGTAGAACCGATCGCGGAGTAGGATCTCCAACTTCTTCCACCCGAAGTGTCCTGCTCTATCATGGTAAGCTGCTAGGACCATTGGAGCATCCCTCTGTGGGACCACTATCTGCCAGACGAGTTCATTTGTTCGCCAGTTTACATATCTCATGCATAGCTTGCCTTTGGAGAGAAACAGTTTTCCCTTCTCCTTCCACAGCTGTTGGGATTCTTGTGGAGCATCGGGACCAAGATTGGTTTCGGCTTGTGCCAGCTTTTATTTAACTAATCGGACGGCCGGGTCACTGTCCTGGGTTTCTTCCCATTTATGGTGGAGTAATGGGTTGACAGAAACCTCTTGCTGACTCGAGCGCTTTCTTCTTACAGCATGCTCACACTGGGAGACACCTTGTCCATGGAAAGCTGGTAACTCTATCTCTTCCAGTTCATCCAGGTCTTCCCCAGACTCGAGTAAGTGAGGCATTCTGGACAGCGCATCCGCATTGTTATTCTTCTTGCCAGCCCGGTACTTGATGGTAAAGTCAAAGTTGGACAGTCGAGCCATCCATCGCTGTTCTAGTGCACCTAGCTTAGCTGTTGCTAGGTGAGTCAACGGATTGTTGTCCGTGAAGATGGTAAACTTGGCCGACGCCAGATAGTGCTTGAAGCGGTCAGTCACTGCCCAGACAATAGTGAGGAACTCCAGCTTGAAGGAACTGTAGTTCTTTGGATTCCTTTCTGTGGGCCGAAGCTTCCTACTGGCGTAAGCTATCACCTTCTCTCTGCCACCCTGTACCTGGGACAGAACTGCTCCCAATCCCACGTTGCTGGCGTCTGTGTACAGTAAAAACGGCTGGCTGTAGTCAGTGTAGGCCAGAATTTCTTCTCCAGTGAGAGCCCTTTTCAGCCGGACAAAGGACGCTTCTATTTGGCTGTTCCATTCAAATGGAGGGCTTTGCTTCTTAGCCTTCTTTGACTGGCCCACCAGGAGATCTTGAAGAGGCGCTGCTATCTTTGTGAAACCATCAATGAACCTTCGGTAGTAGCTCACCAGCCCAAGGAACTGCCGCACCTCCTTTACCGTGGTGGGTCTTGGCCAGTCCTTGATTACTGTGACTTTCTCTGGATCAGGTGCCACACCTTCTGCGCTGACCACATGACCCAGGTACTGTACCTTTGGCTTCAAGAGGTGGCATTTGGACGGCTTTATCTTCAGGCCATACTCTGACAAGGACTCAAACACTTCTGCTAAGTGCCTCAGGTGGCCTTCATAGGTCTTAGAATAGACTATGACGTCATCCAGGTACAATAGCACGGTTTCAAAGTTGTAATGGCCCAAGCAGCACTCCATCAATCTCTGAAATGTCCCTGGGGCGTTGCAGAGCCCGAACGGCATACAATTGAACTCGCAGAGACCCATTGGTGTCGTGAATGCAGTCTTCTCCTTGTCTGCCTCTGCCAGGGGAACCTGCCAATACCCACTGGTGAGATCCAAGGTGGAGAAATAGTTAGCTGATTTTAAAGCTGCTAATGACTATTCTATTCTGGGTAGTGGATAAGCATCTTTATGTGTAATGCGGTTAATTTGCCTGTAGTCAACACACATTCTCATTGTGCCATCTTTTTTCTTTACGAGCACTAGTGGACCTGCCCAGGGGCTACAACTATCTCTGATAGCCCCAGCCTCCTTCATTTCCCGTAACATTTCTTTGGCACGCTGATACTTTGCTGGGGGTACAGGGCGGTATCTCTCTTTAATGGGATGATGGTCACCAGTGGGGATTTTGATGTTTAACCCCTTTTACCTGCCCAAAATCGAGGGGGTGTTTGCTGAAGACCCGCTCGTATTCCTTTACCACCCAGTAAACCCCATGCTTTTGGTGTGAGGGGGTAAAGTCGGTGCCCACATGCAATTTTTGGCACCAGTCCTCCAGCTGTCCCTTGGAGCCATTGTCTTCCGCCTGGTCGGTTGGGATCAAGGGTTCCACTGCTTTGATGGTATTGTTACTGACAGTGTACAGTTTTGCTACAGTGGCGTACCGGGGCAATTTGGCCTCCTCCTCCCCACAATTCAGGACGCGGACGGGCACTCTTCCCTTGCGGACGTCTGCTACCCCTCTGGCTATCAGGACTCCAGGCCCGCTGTCTGAATACACAGGTTCTACCAGGGCCTGGTAATCTTGACCCTTGAGGTGTATTGCTGCCCGACACCATATCAATATTTCACTTCTTGGGGGTATTGCAATGGGGAAGGGGTCACTTACCCTCACACTGCCAATTTCTCCTCCGGCCAGCTCTACCTGCTGCCTCCTCATCAGGGCTCTGATCTCCCTCTGTGGGGCACGCTGCTGCCCGGAGCTGGCAGTTTCAGCCGCCTGCTGCAACAAAATTATCACTTCGGCAAGACAATTTTCCATTACATTTGTACCAATGGTTAGCAGTGGGTTAGATTCTTTGCGATCAATATCTACAATTATCATCCCCTGACATGGCAATTCTACCCGCCCCACTTTAATGCTTACTTCTTTATGCCCAATTTGAGGCAAGGGCTGACCATTTCTCGCCACAATTGTTAAATCATCATCTGGGCCATGGTCAATGTCTGAATCAGCCCAATATCTTTTGTACAGTTTATAAGGGATGGTTGTTATCTGGGACCCCGTATCTAGGAGGGCAGTCAAAGGGATCCCATCCAGCACAATAGGAAGGACCGGTCGTCCTCCCACATACTTGCTGCGACAGGGAGTTGAGCCGGGCTTTCTTACACCTGGGGGTTGGCTCCTGGCCCCAGACTCGGCCCGTTTAAAGGACAGTGCCTTGCTAAGTGGCCCGCCTGGCTGCAGCGGCGGCAGATCGGTTGTCCAGCAGAATCATACCGGTCTGTGTCTTTTCCTAGGGTCGGCGGAATCCTCCTCTGCCGCATCCATGGGACGTCATCTGGACTGGAGGCCAACTCGATTCTCGCCGGCGATTGGGTCACTTGTAGAGACTGCACGGTCTTTGCAAGGGCAGCCACAGTCTTGGTCAGTTCCTGGACCTGTTTTCTGAGCTTGGCAGCGGGATCTTTATCCAGGGACTGCGCCTCGGCCCCTGCAGTGGCTCGGGTTGCAGGCACTACCTCCGGGTACGTGATAGGTCATTTGGTGTAGATTCCCTCAGTACCCGAATGGCTTGGTCCTTAAACTTTGCAAAGTCCAGAGCAGGGTTCTGCAGGACCATGATACGCAGCTGTGTCCTGTGAGCATCTGACAGGAGCCCTTCTATGAACTGCTCAGTTAGGAGTTTGTCTTCCTGACGTACGCTCTCTGGGTCCACCTGTTTAATTGCTCTCAGGGCCTCTTGCAGGTTTAAGGCAAAGTCCCGTATGCTGCCTGTGGCCCGTTATTTGCACCCAAAGAATCTCATTTTTATTTCTGCTGCAGTGCGGGTGTCAAAAGTACTCTTCAACTTAGCCAGTATCTGGGTGACTGTCCCTTTATCAGTGTCAAGCCAGGACTTTACTTCACGCTGGGCTGCGCCAGCTAACTGTCCTATTATTATGCCCACTTTCTGGCTCTCAGTCAGAGGGTACACTTTAAACAAGCTGTGCAGTCTTTCTCTGAAGTCACTCAGAGTATGTGACTCCCCGGAATACTGCGGTAGCCAGTCCGCTCCCGGAAGGTATGGCATGGTGAGCGGCATTACAGGCGCTGCAGCGGGGGCTGGGGCAACGGCGACTGGGATCACATTGGCCAGTGCTGCTGTGTCTTGAGCTATCACAGCCACCTGTTCTCCCTCTGAATCAGACATCTTGCTCCCCCCTTAGTGGACCATACCAGGCTCCGCTCTCTTTTCAAAATCTCCTCAGAGTTGCGCGGGGTTAATGAACCTCCACTCTGATGGCGCGCTCTCTTCGCGCTCTTTTTCGGGCACACCCCCTTTCTTCCTGCATTCAGCAGTGCTAATGGCGGCGGCAATTTTCAACAGTAAAACACACAGTCTTTTCAGGCGCACAGTACCCGGTGGGACCGGGCACGTTATCCTGTTCGGGACGCCAAAGTTGACTCGCCCACCCCAGGGCTATGGGACACCCGGTGCCGGGCGGGACTAGTCCGGCGGACGTCAGTGGTGGCAGAGCACCGACTCCTTGACCCTAGCGGGAGTCAATTAATATGGCTTCAGTGGGGGTGATTATTAAAGTTTATATTCGTGACGCCACCTGTGGTTTGCGGCTATTAAGCCGCCGCTGCTGTATGGGGCCTCCGGGGCTGATGTAATGGCAGCTTGGATGGTCCTGCTCCCCACAGGTGGAGCGGTGCCCCAGGGCAACTATTGGGGCTTGTAAGTGTCGATGTAGTTGCGGTGAAGTGCAGGGCCGACAGGGCGGTGAAAGGACCGGACATAAACAACAGTCTCTTTACCTTCTCCTCTTTTACTGGGTAAACGGTTAGTCCTGGGAGACCGTTACAGGTGGTAGAAGGCTCCGGCCGGCCTGGAAGTAACTGGGGTGCTCTTTTTGACCAGCTGAGTATGAGGCCTTCTCCCTGTTCTTCCTTTGCTTTCATAGGACCCTGCACTCTGAATTAGCAATGGCCCTCTTGCTGCTGGGATCGGTGGTATGTCCCTCTCCCTGTGTGGTAGGCTGCGCAGGCCCTCTCTGGTGCTTCTCTGCTGGGGTCCTCACCAAGCCCTGGTGATGCAGCTGTACCTTCAGGTTGCTTATGGGCCAGGGGGCTTGCAGCTCGCCTGCCCTTCGGATTTGGCTACCAGGGAAGGGTTTTACACCCTGGCAACCACAGACTCCGATGTCTAATTCTCTTCTGTGCCTCTCTGCAAATCCTACTTTACTGGGCCAAGCTATTCTAGCTCCAGGCCCCAGTCTATAGGACAGCACTACTCTGCGTCTTCACTCTCCAAACTTCCCTAAGGCCTAAAACACACTTCCACAAAAAAACCGTCCGTATGACACTGTCCGTTTTTCAGGTCCGTGTTCTGTATTTTTGGGGCGTTTCTCCGGTACGTATGGCATCCGTGTGATGGCGTATGCGAGCCGTGTGCACGTGTGGAATGTCCGTAGTGTCATGAAATACGTACGTGTGCAGTCCGTGTGCCGTCCGTTTTTTTAGATACGTATTTTCACACAAAACAACTTGTTAGACCTTCAGAATGTGCTCCTGGTGTGTTAAATTTGTCAATTAACCACCCAATTTGGTTAGTTTGCTTAAATAACCTTAAAAAACATGGCTTCAAAGCTCTTTCTCACATTAGACACACTCCAAAATGTCTCTCTCCAATGAAGCAACCATGTATTTGCTCTGGTTGATATCTAGGAGATTTGGGGTTAGGCGACATATGATTGAAGAAGAGCCACCACTGGAGAAAAGGATGTGGATTCACCCCCTTGTGAAGCTCAGGAAAACATATGGCCATTTTAATATTTTATATGGGGAAATGCGGAAATTGCCACCTAAATTCCAAGCCTACTGCCATCTCACCATTAATTCATTTGACAACATCCTTGGCCTTGTGTACCTGAGGAACGACTGTTGGTGACTTTACGGTAGGTGTTGTCATGTATACTCATGCTTTATCTGTCATTTTGAAATACATGTTAAGTTGCAAAAGCATCATTTTGTAGAAATTATTAAATGTAAAAATATGGTCTTTGTAGAAAACTTATATTGATCACTTAACCACATTGCAACATCAAATTAAAAACTGAGAAGTCACTTCTTCCATTCTATATTTACCAAAATTAAAGAAACAAGAGGTTTAACTCAAACAAACTTGTTTATTAAACACAAAATTAGATATTTTTCCAATATGGAAAGTAAAGATCACATATGCTTTTCCCAACCAAAGAAATTATAAAAAAAACATACACAGTATCTCGCCAGTCATTGGATGACACAAATATTTGTTTTGAAAAACAACTTTCATGAATAGTCAAAGTAATGTCATGTTTTTATTCTATTTCAGCTACCTAGCAACTGGTCAATCCATCAGCAGTCTGCATTTCGAATTCTTATTGGGAAGGTCCACAATTGGCAAGATTGTCCTGCATACCTGTACTGTGCTTTGGGAGACCCTTAGGCATCATGTCATGCAGCTGTCTTCAACACAGGAATGGATGCACATTGCAGATGAATTTTTGGAGAAAACAGCTTTCCCTAATTGTATTGGTGCCATTGACGGAAAACACATTAGAGTGAAGAAACCACCGAACTCTGCATCAAGATATTTTAATTATCATAAGTTTTTTTCTGTAGTTATTTTGGCCATGGTAGATACAAACTACTGCTTTTTATTTGCGGATATTGGGGTCTATGGCAGTGCCTCAGATGCACGCATTTTCAGAAGCTCACGTTTAGCAAGACGATTAATGTCTGATAGTTTAAGTTTGCCTGCACCAAGACCATTGCCTGGTACTAATGGCCCTATTGTCCCTTTTGTAATGGTTGCAGATCAGGGGTTTGCATTGTCTAGGCATTTGATGCGTCCATATCCCAGAAGGGGGCTGGACAGATCAAAAGCCCTATTTAATAGCAAATTGGCAAGAGCACGTTGCTATGTAGAACGTTCCTTTGGCATTTTGGCCTCAAGATAGCGCATTTATCAAACCACCATACAACTCCAACCAACCACCGTCAAGGCTGTCATTAAATCGACAGTAGTGTTACATAATTACTGTAGATTACATGAAAGCAATGACGAAGATATTGAGGAGTTGCCTGCTTTAAATGCACCATTTGTAGAGAATGGTAGTGTCAGAACCACTGTGTCCACTTCTGGTCTACAAGTGAGGAATCAGTTTAAAGATTTTTTTAGTTTAAATAGCCATAGTCATGTATAATTTTGACATTAATAAAGTTTGTTAACACTTGGTTACATAAGCACAAACACATATGTAATACAAAAGAGAAAATGACCATACATAGGTATAATTTGTGTTTTTTTGGTTGGTTGGTTGTGTTTGTGGTCCCCATAAGCTATTGTGATATAACTATATTGTTATGACATCAGGATTTTTTGTTATTCTAAAAACAGTACTACTGAATGTACATGACTAATAAAATTATGGCAAATTTGTTTAGAAAAAGTTAGTCCAGAATTATTATTTTACCTATGTGTGTATGTTCTCTTTTGCAAAACACCCTGTATTTTTTTTTTATCTTCAATTTTGTCAGGGACTTTAGCCCATACAAAACACCATCCTTTATTATGCAATAATGTCACGCAAACATAATTTGTTTGACAATATTGGAATACAAGTATGGGACCAGACAATATGCAGATACTGCATAGTGGCTGGATTTTTAATAATAAAGGTGTCTGAATGTTCGTGTAGTAGTTTATGTGCGTGCATCTTATCCCTAAACCCAGTTTATTCTAATGGATGGTCCAAACAACATGTCCAGAGCAAGGCATCATTCTAACAGGCAGGTATTGTTTTTGAAGTGATAGAGTAATTGCTACTGTTTTTTTGTAAATTAATACAAACATATGACCACATGCATATAGAGTAAGTAATATGTTACATTTTGAAATGTTTTCCCACCAGCAATACCCTAGAAAACATACCAAAATGTAAAATAAAACATACAATATCACATTATGATTCAACTATATCCTCTAGGCTAGTGATGTTTTCCTGTGTAGGCTCCATTGCATTGACATCTACAGAATATGTTTGCTGCACAACAGTAGATGTTGTAGTGAGTGTCTGATCAGTGTTTCCACTAGTAACAGTTGTTGTACTTGCAACAAATAAGGAGGCAGTTGTTTGAGCAGATGGGAGACCAAGTGTACGTGGTACATATTGATGTGTTAAAAGAGGCTGAGTATGTGTGTATGTGAAGTTAGTTGGGTAAGTCTGTTGTTGAAAGTACTGTTGTTGTGGATTATTAGGAACATGGTAGGCTGTTGGTTGTTGAAACATTTGAGGTAGTCTATGAACATTACTAACAATACTAGGATAGTTAAAAGAGGTTTGCATTGGTGTTTATTGGGCTACTTGTGGGACAAATGTTGGCTGTTGAGATGGCCTTTGTGTCATTAATGTACTTGTTTGTTGTGGGACAAATATTGGCCTAATTTGTACATCAGTTACCATAGAAGAAGATGGACACTGTATATGTGTTTGTTGCACTACAGGATTAAGTTGAAAATTAGAGAAATGTTCTTCTGTTTGGGTTTCCACAGTTTGTTGAGTTGTGTTTGTGTGTGGGCCACGTGGATTGGCTCTCCATTGTTCTATCACTTGAAAACAATAAATGGGTTCTGGCTCACGTTGGGTAGCAGATATTAGTGTTATTAAGGACGCCCTCAATCTGTCCTGCCTATCAGGTGCAACCAATGCAAGAGAGGGAGAAAGGGAGCGGCAAAATCTCTCTCTATCACTCTCTGGTATAAGTGAATTCATCATGTGAATAATTCTGGTATCAATGATATCTGGCAGGGAACGTAAATCTTCATAACACCTATGTCGGCGACCACGGATAGATTGTGCTACTGTGCGCATGGTATTAGTTCATATTCTTGGCTGTGTGCCTGCATGTTGCTGTGGACTACTCTCTGCAAGAACTGATGAAGGGCCACTTTGTTGCCCTGTAGACTGGCCTGCAATTACATTAGTGGATTGACTTGTTCCCAAACTCAAATCAGAGGACATTTCTTCTGCGTCTGGCTGGCTGGTGTTGGGGATTGGTGGAGGTTGATATGAGGTTGGCTCCATCTCAGAAGCAGAGGCCGCTGTTAATACTGCTGACTGGGCTTCCTCACTATCTTCCAGGTTATCCTCTGTACTTTGATGGAAAAAAAAAAAAAATACTGTGTGCCTTTTAAATTAAACCACCATGTGATGCAATGCTTGAAACTTACTTTGGTACTTCCATAATGGGCATAAGGAAGCTCAGTTTTTCATAATGGACATATTTTTTCTTCTTTGCAGCGGCAGCTGTGGTGGCCACAGGGATATACTCTCTGCGGAACTGGTCACGGGCTGAGCGCCATCGCTGTTTGACAAGATCCACTGTTAAAAAACATTAAAAAAATGTAAAATAAGGTCATTAATTCAAACCATTGTAGTTGTTAAAAAATTAGACATTAGGGAGATACCACTTAGACACCTTCCATGGCTGCCCATCACTGACCTCTCTGAAGTGGGTTTCTACTCAGACTTCACCAAAGATACTCTTAGAGTTTGGCATACAATATCCAATAAGATATCCCCTACACAACACATCGGTCCCCTCACACCTTTATTCTCCACTCCATCGTTCCGCCCAGGATATCAACAAAGAAGCTTTTTCGGCTGGAGGGCAGAGGACGACACCCGGTTGGGGAGCATCCTGATCGATGGCAGATTACCGACCTTCCAATTTTTCCAAGCTCAGCGTCTGGGCGGGGGAAAGAAATGGTTGCAATTTTTCCAGCTGCAGGCCTTTGTATCCGCACTGGGGTCCAATGGCCGAGTTCGAGACGCATGTAACGCCATTGAAGAACTGTTTCCGAAAAAAGATCAGCCTGAACTCCCGCTTTCTCAGCTGTACAGCATTCTCAATGAAATTGGAACTTCAGGCAAACGAGGCTACCAGTTGGCTTGGGAAAGTGAGCTGAAACAACATATCTCACCAGCTGAATGGGAAAAATGCTTTTTATTCACACATAAATTATCAGCTACGTGCGCCACACAGGAGAAAAATTTTAAAATCTTAACGAGATGGTACCAGTTTCCAGCTAAGCTTCATTCAATATTTCCTACGGTGTCGTCGATGTGTTGGAGATGTGGACGGGAGGTTGGCACGATGACACACATTTGGTAGGAATGTGAAGGAATACAGCAGTTCTGGCAGAAAGTGCTCACGAACTACCATCTCATAACTGGGAAAACAGTAGAGAACTGTCCCAAGATAACACTCTTCTCCGTCTTACCTCACTTTATCACATATCATAAGCGAGATATTCTGCGGTTCTGCCTTGCGGCGGCACGCTCCACCATTCCTAGATACTGGAAAACTTCCACAATCCCTCCTATTTCCGAGTGGTACATGGAGATGGCAAATATTTGTAGGATGGAGGAGCTTGCCGCCGACGGCGCGGACACCGGAGATAAATTTTACAGGACCTGGAACGAATGGATAATGTTTAGGGATTCACCTGACTTTCATAAATTGTTTTAAAAAGGTAGACCTCAGAGGAACCCCTCCCCCCCCTTCTTCCCCCTCTCCATCTCCTCTCTTTCTCCCCATCTCTTCCCCACTCTCCCCTACTCTCCTCTTGCTTTCTCCTCCATATCTTTTTCCTTTCTTATACTTTCAAACTCTTTATGCCTATGGTATTTTCTGCTGATCTTATATTGGAATACTGAGAAATATTTATTTATTTCAATCACAATCTTAATGGGTCCGGATAGCAAGTTTTTACCATTGAGCAAAGGAATACTAAATTATTAACTTACTATGCTTGCTCGCTCCCCACTCCTAAATGTGGCATTTCTACTCCAGAGCTTGCCCTTCTTAATACAAGCAGTCTGAACATCGTCACAATCTTTAAATTTTTGAACTTTTGAATAAAAATACGTTCTTTGCATATAATTTCTGAATTTTAATTTCGGTACTGCAAATTCACGAACTTGTTGTTCATTACACATGTTTCAATGGTTTTGAAAATGCCTAAGAATTGATATGCTGCTTGTACGTGACACCTGCAGGCTGCTTTCTGCAGGCTGCTTTCTATACATGACTTGTTATGTGACTATTTTGGTATTGTAATTCTGCTAATTTCCAATAAAAATAGATTGAACATAAAAAATTAGACATTAGTCTTGGATTGCATCAATTGTATGAAATAGGAACACACATCCATGTGTGTGACAACAACAACCCATTACACTCATATAGTGACATAATAACACAATAAGCATGGGAGAAAAAACAAGTTCACCAGTAAACATCTTCAACCACTTATTAATCATTCATCTCCTTATAATTGGAAAATAAAAAAAATAACCTACAGAAAGCCATGACAAAAAAAGACTACAAACCCATGAAGTGCCATATGTTCCACATATATTTACCATTACACACTACAAATTACTGTTACCATTCCAGACATGGTGACACCAAGGAACTTGCATAATAAACCAAACATAGAAATACAAATCCAAAAATATAGACAAATCACAGCACATTTGCAATAGAAAATGCACAGAAATGGTAACCAAAAAACCCCCAAACATGTTTAATAGTGGCTTCCCCACCCTGAAATGCCATTTGTACATGCATAAAATACTTTGCAGCCCATATATACACATGCTGACATTACTAGTAAACTGCAATGAATACTTCAAAAGGGCAGAAAACTACACTCTCCTGTTTGTGAGTCTCCAGTGTAGCTCAAAATGAGTCAGGCCCATTAATACATGCCAAACAAACTATACAAATATGTTTCTAATCTGCCTACAGAATGTGCACATGTAGGTAAAGACAGAAGCAATGCAAATATCTGTACTCACCATATCTATTTTTCTTTCTAGGGGTACATTGAGACCATCCATTCCTAGGGTAAACTATCTCTGCCACAGCCATCCATGCTTGTTCCACCATTAACCTGTCATGATAGCCATCAACACGTGTGTTCCACAACTCTGGATGCCTCTCCACTTCTCCAATCAGCCTCTCTGTATCGATTCTGGGCGCCATGCTCAGTACCTGTGTTGTTCTCTGTGCTCAAAGTTCCCCTGCAGTGAGAGGACAGGTGCCTAGATGCTGTCTGGTGTGCAAATGAGACAGGAAATGTATGTTTGGCGCCAGAATTTATGGCCTACAATTGACCTGATAGATTGGTAACAAGTGTTTCAGATTTTGTGATGAAATACGGACACGGACGATACGTGCTGAACACAGACATACTCCGTGTGCGGTCCGTGCAGGCACGGACCCATAGACTAAAGCGGGTCCGTGCCTGCGTGTTGCCGGCAAAAACTGGACATCCGTCCGTGTTGAAAAGTGCACACACGTACTTATGACATGGACACACGTTCCATGTGATTTTACGTACGTATGCCATCTTCCATTGAATAACATGGGTCTCCGTGTTTCTGGTACGTGCAAATACGTACCGCACACGTACAAATTACACGGATGTGTGTTGCGGGTCTAACAGACTGAACACTAACTCCTCCCTCGGGTCAGGCTTGAGGAATGCTCCCTGGAACTCCTGGTTCAGAGCTCCCTCTGCTGGCCTGAGGGAGAAACTGCGTTGGATGTTGGTACCTACTGGCCAATGATTTCCCTAATTACCTCTAGGCTCAGCATTAACCCTTTTGAGAGGCAATGCTGTTGTGGAAACCAGATCCTGGGGTGCCACACATTCAATTGCCTTGTCCAATGGACTGTGCTGCCTTTGAGTTTCCATTTGAATAATAGGCTAGGTACTGTCTTTTGCTTTTGTTTGGCCGTGTTGTGTGCGCAGTCAGTAGGATTATGTGAATTAATGTAGAATAGTTTTCCAACTTCCCATTGTTGGTGTAGTGGTAGGCTCTTTCCTTGGGTGGTTGGTCATCTATGAGAGGTTGTGGGTTCGACTCTCAGGCATGGCCCATGGATGTTGTATGGCACCGTTCAATTTGCTGGTCCAATAGACTGTGCTGCCTATTAGTTTCCATTGGAGTGATAGGCAAGGCACTGTTTTTTTCTTTTAATTGGCCGTGTTGTGTGTGCAGTCACGAGGATTATGTGAATTAATGTAGAATCAGTTTCCCACTTCCCATTGTTGGTGTAGTGGTAGGCTCTTTGCTTGGGCTATGAGAGGTTGTGAGATTGATTCTCAGGCAAGGCCCTTGGACTTTGTAGGCTGCATTCCATTGCCTGGTCTAATGGACTGTGCTGCCTATGAGTTTCTATTGGAGTAAAAGGCTAGAAACTGTCTTTTGCTGATGTTTGGCTGTGTTGTGTGCGCAGTCACTAGGATTATGTGAATTAATGTAAAATCAATTTCACACTTCCCATTGTTGGTGTAGTGGAAGGCTCTTTGCTTGAGCTACAAGAAGTTGCGAATTCAACTCTCAGGCAAGGCCCATGGGCTTTGTATGGCTCTATTCAATTCCCTGATTGAGTGGACTGTGCTGCCTATGAGTTTCCATTGGAGTAATAAGCAAGGCACTGTCTTTTGCTTTTGTTTGGTCATGTTGTGTGCGCAGTCATTAGGACTATGTGAATTACTGTAGAGTCAGTTTCCCACTTCCCATTGTTGGTGTAGTGGTAGGCTCTTTGCTTGGGCTACGAGAGGTTATGGGTTCAACTCTCAGGCAAGGCCCATGGACTTATGGGTCCATTCAATTGATTGGTCTAATGCACTTTGCTGCCTATGAGCTTCCAGTGGAGTAATAGGCTAGGCACTGTCTTTTGCTTTTGTTTGGCTGTGTGCGCAGTAACTAGAATTATGTGAATCAGGGTGGATAAAAATCAATGTTTTTTTAAAAAAAATCGGATTTTTTTTATTTAAATCGGATTTTTTTTATTTAAATCCAATTTTTTTCAATAAACTGCTTTTTGAGGAAAATATTTTACCATCCAAAGGTTCTTCCATCATGAGATAAAGCTGAGTTGTTTAACTCAGTAGAATAAAGGCTGTATATGTGTAACATTCACAATGCCATGCTCTTCCAGAGGTTTCTGTAGGATTAGTGGGCAGTTTCTCTCCTATATTATCACAGACGCTCGCTTTAGGGGTACTTCTCACATAGCGAGATCGCTAGCGAGATCGCTGCTGAGTCACGGTTTTGGTGACGCAATAGTGACCTCATTAGCGATCTCGGTGTGTGTGACACTGAGCAGCGATCTGGCCCCTGCTGTGAGATCGCTGCTCGTTACACACAGTGCTGGTTCGTTTTCTTCAAAGGCGATGTCCTGCTGTGCAGGACGCAATTCTGTGTGTGACTCCTAGACAGCGACCTTGTTCACGACTCACGTAGGCGTGCATCTTCGTTGGTTTCCACGCCCTTTCTGTTCTGATTGGTGATCGCTACTGCGTTCTCATTGGACGTCTCATTGGGCGTCTTCCATTGTTTGGTAGGGCTAGTTCACTTGTCCCTGACCGCGTGTAGCAAGCAGATCGCAATACAGTCCATTCTGCATCGCTTCATCCGTTCATCAGATATTCTGGGCGTTGTACTCTGCAAGGTAGGAATTTTTTTGAGGTCGCAAATACATTTCCATAATATTATTACATTTCTATAAGTATCTATCATTGTGCTATAGAACATTGTGTGTTCATGCTTCTACACTTGCAAGCAAATGGTGAGAGGGCTTGGCTACTATCTGTACACATGCTTTTCTATGGGCAGACATTTTAACCCCTTCAAGACTGACCTTTTTTTTGCTTTCCGTTTTTATTTCGCCATTCTTTTTCTGAGAGACGTAACTTTTTTATTTTTCAGTCAATATGGTCATGTGAGGGCTTCATTTTTTGGCGGAAATAACTGTGCTTTTAAATGAAACCATAAGTTTTACCATATAGTGTACTGTAAGACGGCCAAAAATTCCAAATGATGAAAAATTGTAAAATAAGTGCGATAGCGTCTCAATCACATGTTTTTACCGCTAACCATTTTTGCGCATATGATATGTTTGGCTCGCCTATTATTTCATTTAGCACAAAAGTTGTGATGACATAAAAATGTCATTTTGGCGTTTGAAATGTTTTTGCCGCTATGCCGTATCGTGATCAGATTAATTTTTTTTTTGCTTGATAGAGCGGCCATTCCTGAACGATACCAAATGTGTGTATATTTCCAATTTTTATTTTTTAATTTTAGATTTGGCGTATTAACATCGCCAACATCGCCATTTAAAGGATTAATCGGCACAAACAGATAACGATTTTGCTTGTGCCTGGCAGGCACACATCTCAGCAGTGAAAATCAGCTGAGATGTGCGCTGAACTCGGCATGCTGCCGCCGGCGGACCGCAGGCATTAACATTATGACATTTATGATGTAATATTACTGCCTGCCTGTGGTCGTTAAGGGGTTAAGGGGGTCTCATGTGTATACAACCATATACAGTACCTTTTGTGGCACACTTACAAATGTAATTAAACGTATTTTTCCTTTAATTTTACTATGTATAGTAATAATAGCGATATTTTTTGGTTACTATTCTAATTTTTTGCATTTCATTGTCATTTCCTAGATTACACAACATGAGCGATGAGGAGTGTAATCTTGTGGTGGCTGCTTTGCTGCTTGAGGCAGCTCAGCTAGAAAATAAGGCAGAGAGGAGGCGTTCCAAACAAAAACGGCGCATGTGGACAAGAGAGTGGCTGCAGAAGCGGTCTGAATTCACGCACATGCAACTGGTTAGAGAGCTTCAGGAGAAGAATCCTCACGATTTCAGGAACTATCTCCGGATGTCGGAGGAATCCTTCAAATTTTTGCTGGAAACAATAACACCAGTCATTAAACGGAAGGATACACCAATGCGTGCTGCTGTCCCGGTAGATGAAAGACTGGCCGTCACGCTCCGTTTCCTCGCCACCGGTCGCTCGCTGCAGGATTTACACTTTTCTTCAGCCATTTCACGGCCCCTGCTCAGCGTATTAATACCTGAGACATGTGATGCAATTTACAACTGTCTGCGCAGCTACATTCAATTTCCCAACACGGAGGAGGAATGGAGAAATATTGCCTCAGATTTTGATCACCTCTGGCAGTTTCCTAATTGTGGAGGGGCGTTGGACGGGAAACATGTCCGTATAACTCAACCACCTAACAGCGGATCATACTTTTTTAACTATAAGGGCTATTTCAGTGTCGTCCTGATGGCTTTGGTGAACGCCAATTACGAGTTTATATTTGTAGATGTCGGCATGAACGGCCGAGTTTCCGATGGGGGTGTTTTTGAGCAAACACGTTTTGGCGATCGTTTGAACAACCGTGACCTGCACTTGCCTCCCAACTCACAGACTACTGGCGAATTTAATTTTGTTTTTGTTGGGGATGAAGCCTTCCCACTTCATTCAAATCTTCTAAAACCGTATCCTCAAAAAAATCTTACAGAGCAAAGGCGCATTTTTAACTACCGATTGTCACGGGCACGGCGGGTAGTGGAAAATGCTTTCGGGATAATGGCCAATCGGTTCAGAATTTTTCACACACCCATTAACATGAAACTAGACTCAATAGACTCTGTTATTTTGGCATGTTGCGTGATGCATAATTTCCTTCGTCGTCGAGATACTGATAGCTACTGTCCGTCTGGCTTCGTGGACACTGTGGACCTAACCAGTGGGGAAGTGCTGCTCGGGAATTGGCGCTCAGACGGTCCTGCGATTGCAGGACTTGAGCCTTGTGCACACGGCAGAAACCCCGATGATGCTAAGACTTGCCGAGAGAAATACTGTGACTATTTTAACGGCCCTGGTGCTGTTAGTTGGCAGCATCAGATCATATAGTGGCCTTCTGATGTAATTTATATTGTGAGTGTGTGTTGTTTCTGAAATAAAGTATAATACCGAGGAGATTTAAAAATTTTTGTTTATTCTTTTACTAGTACGACTATGCACACGGCATTCACTCCTGCACAGGCGCTTAATAGATAGACACGGTTACACATACATATTGATATACATTACTAGTTACCGACCCCGTGTCAGCAGCCTTGGGCAGTTCCATTCGTTTCCCCCTCCAGGGCTGGTGGTCTCTTTCCTTTTCCTCTGCACTGCCGTTTATAAACAGCATGCAGAAATTAGTGAATAGTGCCCCCCAGCGTCTCGTTGGTTTCAGGGGGTAGCTGAGATAAGGGATATCATGATTCAGGCCGTATTCCTGTCCGCGCTCACATGATCACCGGTATGCACCGTAGCACGAGGATCACGTTACAGTAAATGACAGCGCTGTTATAAAAATATTTATCTCCCATCTGGCATGAACGTGTCAGATGGGAGATAAATGTCCTCCCCGGTCCACTATGGTCACTGATTTCTGTTGCGTGTGCCATGACACATTCCACCGAAAACTATTCCCCAGCCCATGCGCTTGAGGTAAAAAGGTACAAAGTTTATCAGGAGAGCTATAATACTTTTCCAAATGGAGGGATTTGATTTTCTAGTTGCCCTGTTGAACGACTTTCAAACATGAGAGTCCGTAAAATGTCTCATTTTACGATCGATTGTGGGCACTCTGCTGAGTCACGGTTTGGTTGAGGCAGCAGTGACCTCATTAGTGATCTCGCTGTGTATGACACTGAGCAGCGTTCTGGCCCCTGTTGTGAGATCGCTGCTCGTTGCACACACTGCTGTTTCATTTTTTAATCTTTGCACTGCCGCTGTGTGTGACAGCGAGAGAGCAAAGATCGGAATGTGCAGGATGCAAGGAGCCGGCGTCTGACAGCCTGCTGTAACCAATGTAAATATCTGATAACCAGGGAATCCCCTTCCTTGGTTACCAAATATTTACTTTTGTTACCACCATCCGCCGCTCTCACTGCCAGCGCCTGCTCCCTGCACGCAGCCAGACTACACATCGGGTAAAATTATAACCCGATGTGTACTCAGGCAACGAGTGCAAGGGAGCCAGCGCTAAGCATTGTGTGCTGTTAACCAACGCAAATATCGTGTAACAAGAGCTTGGTTACCCAATGTTTACGTTGGTTAACAGTTTACGCGGCTTCCAGACAACGGCTCCGTGCAAGCGCAGCATTGCTTCCACATCGCTGCTGGCTGGTGGGCTGGTCACTGGGTCGCTGGTGAGATCTGCCTGATTGACAGCTTACCAGCGACCATGCAGCGATGCAGCAGCGATCCTGATAGGGTCAGATCGCTGGTAGGATCACTGCTGCGTCGCTATGTGAAGGTACCCTTGTGCTTTGTAGCACTCCTTCAGTGTGTCCCCCCCCAGCAGTATTTCTATGTACCACAGTTATGCATGGGGCTACAGTGTGTGGAAAACTGAAAGGTGGACCCCGAACCATGTTGGGCTCCAGACTCCCCATACCGACCCTGCTGACACCCATTATATCTATGCATGTGTATAGATGGACACAGCCCAATACAAAACCAAGTAGGCCTGCTTATAACTATCTCAAGAATTAAGCAGAACGTGCGTCAATTGATAAACCAAACACATTTTATTACAAACCAAAACAAAAATAAAACTCTCTCTCTATATATATATATATATAAGTATAAGAAATTAAATAATTAACAAAACAAAACTGAAATTAACTTTTTCCAAAAAATTATGGAAAATGAAAAGTACACCGACAAGAAGCATCAGGTTTCATAGTGGTTGTTTGTGGAATTTAGATGGTCTAGAAAGGACTGGGGCATAAAAGAGCACTCTGGAGTGGGGTGCCCAAGAATGTTTCCTGGAGGCCCCATCCTCCGCACAGGTGTGCTGTGCAATGTATCTGGCATTTGTGGCCATAAGGGTTGTGGACCTGGTCCACGGTCTAGCCTGGTTGGTGGGGTCAGCGAAGTTGTCTCTTCAAGGTTACCGGCTGCGGCTCGACTTAGCGTTTCCAGTATAAGTCTTTCCGCACGACTTCTTTGACTTTGGTCCAACTTTTGCAGTCGATCTGCTGTCATCTTTGCAAAGAAGTCCATACCGGTATTGGACGGTCTTTCTAAAAAACGGCTTGCCAAAGAAATTAATTGTTCGGATGATGATGGTGTGGCAGCCTTTCTTCGGATATTTCGCTGCCGCTGTGGTTGTTGTTCAGTGGAGGGAGAATTTTCATCGACATTTGCCTCCCCTCTACTTTCCGCCACACCCGGAATGTCGCCACTAGATAGTGTCTCAACTTGGGAACAGTCCTGCTGGACAAAATAACAGAAAATTTAAGTTTCAGATAAACCCATCGATTTTCACAAACTAGAACTCACCACCGCATCACGAAAATGATACCCCATTAGCGATATACAGTTAGCATGCAATGGTAAACAGGAGTGTGGTGGCACAAGTAGTACGAGATATTACATGACATTAAATAGTATGACAACAGAGTGCGGCTAAACTTGAAAATTGTACAAGGCTGTATATTTACAATTAATCACAATTAATCAATACGAAATAAATTAATGACCTGCATCCAAAGCTTACATGCTTTTGATCGAGAAGAACAGAAGGTACTTACATCTTCATCTATGGCATCTGTCAGTGCCTCTGTGTTGGTGGGCCCAAACGAACATACAGATGCCCGTGGTAACTCCTGGTTGCGGGTGAAGTCCATTAAGTTGAAGTACCACAGGGAGGGGACATAAATGTCATCTGTACCACATCCTGACCTTTTGGACCTCTCAATCTTGTTTAGTTCCTTCTTAAATACAGTGCGGAGGCCCTGAATTTTTTTGCGCACCATCGTCTCATCCACCTTCTCAGATGGGTCATGCTGCTGAAATAGGGCAATTAATTTGGCATATGCCTCCCTTTTCTTGTTGCGGTTGCAATAGTCCGGCGATTTAACTAGCCAAAGGCAGGGAAAGGAGCGATACAGCTCAATCAGTTCTCGTATGAATTCTTGGCTATTGTAAGACATCTGTAATTTATATAAAAAAAAATTAAAAAAAACATGTCAATAAAAGTACACAACTAATGATGCAAGTATGTTCGCAAATAAAGGCCACGAGTACAGGTGATTCTACATGTATTTGAAGCAAGCCCAAAATGGAGATTTGCACACGACAATAAAACCCCCTACCCCACCCTGTAAATTTGCTGGCCATGCAAATAAACAATGTACACTGCTTCAAAGTGTATGAAATCCTGGCCACAATGTTACATATAAAGAATGGACACAAATTAGAATTGAGCTATGATTACAAGTAAATGATAGCTACAAATATGTCAAATCTAATATTATAAAAATGAAAAACAGATTCTAGATATTAAAGGAAAGCTACAAAGATAATTAGAGAACTCAATAAATACCTACCTTCCAAAATTGTTGTTGTGTAGAGCCACAAATTACGGGACACAATAGCGACTTGAAAGAGAACGCTGCTGAACTAAAGGCACCTAGAAAACAGAATGGAAGCCCTACTGCGTTGCCTTTATTTATTGACATGCTATAGCCCAATCACAGAAAGACTTGTTGAGCAGTTGCTATCCAATCAGAGAAGGACAACGCACTAGTGGCCAACAATTAAATCACCTAAATAAACAAACCGTCACACAACAACAGTTTGGAGACTGCTATATTTATAAATGTAAAGATATTGATCGCTACAGTTATGAGACGCTTTATTTATTGCGGAATCAAATCATTTAGAGAACGCAGCAGCGTCTCCTGCGGGCACCAGTATTTAACATTGTAGGGGTTTTGAGGAGAGACAAAGGGGTTTCAGCGACGCAGTATCGTCGCCAACGCGATCGCAAGTCTATTATAGCGACGCTAAAATACAATTGGCTGATAGGTCTCTGGCGGGTGGGTTCAATATTTTCACTGTGGCCTAGGCAAAATATATGGCGTCCAAACATGCTGAGGTGCGGTTTCTTATTGCCCAAGTTGACCACAGCTTTGCAATTACAGGTTTGCTTTCAAAGAAGGCAACAAGGTCGCACTTCCGTCCTTTTTTCATGAGCACATACTGCTTTTTGGATCGTACTAGAGACCTCCAGGCTTGTGTGCTGATTTGCGGATCTTATTAACGCTGTCTTCAATCCTGATCTGTGGTCACGACTGCGGCTTTGCTTTTCGGATCTTACTACAGATCTCCATGCTTTCATCTTCCATCTGTATACATGAACCCACCCATCCCCGTGCTCGTACGTACTGGAGAGTGTGTTGTTGGTGAGGCCACCCGTGGGTTGCGGTGACTGATGGTGAGACGGTTAGGGAGGTGTAGTTCCTGTTGTATGGCATAAATTGCTTTGGAAGGTGACGTGCAGAGTTGGACCGGTGGTAAATGGTGTACTCACAGTTCTCAAGAATTACACACACAGTCCCGTGTAGCAACCAGGGGTCCCTTCCTCTTGCACTCAGTGTTTGTGTCTTCACTGGGACAAATACGCTTGGAACATGCAAGTCCACTCCCATTATGTATGTTGTGAGCTGCGGCATGCGAAATCTGAGCCTCCGGATCTCTGTGGGTTTTGACGGCTAACACTTTAAGGTGTACCGCAACCCAATCGCTGTCGCCTATGAGCCTGCTAGCCGGAGCCTACCATATCTTATTTGCAAAAAACACCAGAAAATATTCTACTTTTGTGTTGTTTTTTGCTGTGTTTGTACTGCTGCAGTTTTGCACGCGCACACACAAACATACTTTAACCGGTACATACATACATACATACACACAACCACATACATCCATACTCTACATCCACCAATGCTGCCGATTCATGTACGACTCATGTCAGTAAATAAACTTTTATTGTCACTGTTTTCGTGGCTACGGCCAAAAACACAGATAATCACACATTTAACAAAAAAAAAACAAAAAACATTATTTTAAACAAAGGAAAAAAAATTTAACGGCTGCTGCCCTGTTGTTGGGACGCCACATACTTGGCGATCAGCACTCCGTGCTGTTTCACCGCTGTGGCCAGTGTGCGCTGTGCCGCTGCCAGTGTGCGCTGTGTTGCCAGAATCCTCCTGTGAGAGGCCAGAAGGTCTTCTAATGTTGGTATTTCTATGGAGAGAATGGTACAACTTAAAAAGGCTAATTATATGTAGACATATAAATTAGAGGTACATGTTTGTTGTTAAAACTTACGGTTCAGGTGTTCCTCCTCGTCCGCTAAGGATGGGCTGAGGTTCCACCCGAAACCTCTGGCATCAGCATCAATGTCTAGGGAGAGACAAAACACTTCATAGTACATGATAGCTGGAGAGGCTGCTTTATACTTGGAGGCCTGAAGAGGCTGCTTTATACATGTAGGACTGGAGAGGCTGGCTGTAATATTATACATGGAGGACTATGGAGGTGTATTCTAATATATGATTGGTTATGTGGGACCCTTTATACTATATGGAAGGCTATGCGGGGGCCATTATTGTATTTTGAGAACTAAATACAAGGGGGTACAAAGATACAACTAGGGGATGGGAATGTTTTGTGCTGAGGGAAAAAGGTTCGTTCTCTCAGCACCCAGCTTTCCCATGCTCTGCAATACATCTTCTCTCAGCACTCAGCTTTCCCATGCTCTGCTATACATCTTCTCTCTGCACCCAGCTTTCCCATGCTCTGCTATACATCTTCTCTCAGCACCCAGCTTCCCCATGCTCTGCTATACATCTTCTCTCAGCACCCAGCATCCCCATGCTCTGATATGGGAAAGCTGTGTGATGATGGAAAGATATATAGCAGAGCATGGGGAAGCAGTGTGCCGAGGACAAGATGGATATCTCAACATAGGAAAGTTGGTTGCTGATAGAGGGATTTCAGTTCATGGGAAATCTGGGTGCTGTGGGTAAGATAGCTCTATCCAGTCAAAGTTATATGCCCCTTGTTTTATCTTCAAAAATTACCAGGCAAGCCTGCTCCCATGACATTGAGTGAGGAGGGAGAGACTGCAGGTGGCTCCTGCTGGTGCTCCGCCTCTGGTGGTGGCTCCAGCTGTGGCTCCGGGTCTGGAGGTGGGTCCTGCTGGGGCTGCTGGTCTGTAGGTGGCTCCTGCTGTGGCTGCGGGTCTGGAAAAAATTATACCTTATAATATTTTCACGTGGGGGTAACTCACAAGAAGTACTCTTGTGGTACAACTCATGTGCTGTGTGTCATGTGGGCGGAATTACTCATGTGGTACTACTCATGTAAAATAGCCGCCATATACTGTGCAACCAATGTTAACACTAGTGCTGAGCGGACCCGGACTGTAAACGTCTGTATCCGCAAGTTTTTTGCGCTATCCCTGGGGCCAGACCCTATTGACTTATATGGGCAACGTATTCCGGAGCGGATCGTACTCTTTTAGTAAATCTGTCAGTAATATCACCAGGGCCGGACCCCATTGACTTATGGGCACCGGATTACGGAGCGGATTTGAATTTTTTTTTCTAAATCGGTCATTGATTCGCCGACCCTGTATTATTGGCTGTTCGATCAACTATAGTTAACACCACTCACCGGGTTGGGGCTGGCTCTGAGAACGGATGCTGGCAATGCGGTTGCTTGATCTGTACCGCAGATCTGCCAGCTTCTTCCTTATTTGCTTGGTAGAACGCTGCACCCTGAATTTTTTAAAAAGGCCCCGACTAATCCTCCTCAGAATTGCCTTCTTGTGGAGGACAGGATGGTCATGGTGTCCAGCACACTGATAATCTCTCCTGTCCATGGTTCTAATAAGATAGGTCACTTCTGCCTCTCCCCATGCTGTAGCTCGGCTTCTGGACGCCATATTTTTGCAGGTCACACCAACCCAAACAACAACACTGGGAAAACCCGCCCTAAATCAGCGTCGTCCAATAGAATTATAACGTCGACGCAAGGGACTTGCGTGACGCAGTTGCGTTCTCTACGGGATCCCTGAAAATCAGTGACTCAGTGCTGTTGAATAATAAGTGACCGCCCAGTCACAACGCACCTACAACCACCAATAGGACTGGAGGGGGCGCGGAAACGGTGCACGATTCAAGATTAGAATCGTGCTATGTGACATGGTCCCTGCGACCGCTGAGATCGCTGTGAAGGTCGCCGTATCCTTGCGGCGTCGCTGTTGAGATCTGCTTGTTTGACAGCTCAACAGCGACCATGTAGCGATGGAGCAGCGATCCTGACCGGGTCAGATCGCTGGTGGGATCGCTGCTGCGTCGCTATGTGAGAAGGGACCCTTACTTACGCAGTTCTCAAAACTGAATTTGACTCCGCAGAGGTCCCAGCCTCTTCTTCACGGCAAAAATATTACAACATGAACAGAGTTGAGAAAAAGACCTTAATCCTATTGTTCTACAAACCTATGAATACAGAATCAACCCCTTCAGTGCCAAGTCCAAGAAGTTAGACAATATGTTTCTGATTGTTTGGAGTGGAATAGATCTGCACAACACAAGAAGAATGTGAATCTAAGTGTGAGGAGGAGGAAGGGCAAGCAGACAAGAAAATGAAAGTGAAACTTTGAGCACAATACTGCAGCATAGCCACAGACAGACAAGTCTGGATCTGTTTGTGTGTACGATCTGAGGTTTATTACATTCTTTCCTTATAATGGCAGCAGGCCATAAAAGAGACCCAGTTTGTGAATATTTTAATGAAGCTCCTTCGCCTATCGGTAAGGCAGGCATGCGTGCAAAATGCAAACGATGCAACAAAGAGATGCAAGGCCTGGTGGCACGAATGAGGCAACATCATGAGAAGTGCGGTGATGAAGATGACTAAAGAAACACTTCTGAACAGGCAGGCTCTTCAGGTTGGTAAACATTTTTATTGAATCCTATTTCTAAAGACTGAACTGTCATGTGTGAGAAAAATTATATTTCTTATTATTACTGCATGTTACTGTCATTTGGTACAGTTAGGAAGAAAAACAAATATTGCTTTTGGGGCAGTGGCAGTGATGTGTTGTGTACAATAAGCAGAAATTGTATAATAAACAATAAAATAACAGCATTGACTTTTTTGTTTAGGGGAATTCATGGATTCTGGAAACTATCCACCTCCAAGATCACCATCATCCTGTTCTATAGTTTCAGAGTTATCCATCCAGGATAGTGCTTCATTAGCAGCAGCATCATCATCAGACACCCACAGCCACATATCATCATCACCCAAAAGGAAGAAAAAACCTTTACCTCCTGGAACCACCATAGATAGGTTTGTGATAAGAACTAGCAGATTAGAAAAAGAGTTGATTGATGAAAAAATTGCCCAGTTTATTTATGCAACGAACTCTTCTTTCCGTCTGACTGAGAACCCACATTTCATTAATATGGTTCAGTCACTGAGACCAGGATACAGTCCACCCAGTAGAGCTGATGTTGCAGGGAAACTGCTGGATCAAGTGTATGACAGAGAAATGGAGCAATGTGCAACAGCTCTGGAGGGTAAAATTGTTAACCTAAGTATTGATGGGTGGAGTAATGTCCACAATGATCCTATTGTATGTGCTTGTATAACAACAGAAGAAGGTAAAGTCTTCCTTGCACAAACAACTGATACGTCAGGAAATGCACACACAGCAGAATACTTACAAGAAGTGGCAGTAAAAGCTATAACGACATGTGAACAAAAATTCAAATGTCTAGTACGCAGTTTGGTCACTGACAATGTTGCAAACGTATCCAAGATGAGAAGAGATTTAGAAGAGCAGAGAGGGAATACAAAGCTGCTATTAACAAATGGTTGCAGTGCTCATTTGCTGCACCTCTTAGCCAAAGACTTAAGTGTTCCAGAAATAAAGGCTAATGTTGTTGAAATTGCTAAATACTTCCGTAATAATCATTTTGCTGCAGCAGCTCTGAAAAGGATGGGTGGAACAAAGCTAACGCTTCCACAAGATGTTAGATGGAACTCTGTGGTGGACTGTTTTGAGCAGTATATCAAAAACTGGCCTATTCTGATGACACTTTGTGAAGAAAATCGAGATAAAATAGATGGCACTGTAACGGCCAAAATCCTCAACATTGGGCTTAAGAGAAATGTTGAACATATGCTGAGCTTCCTGAAACCCATCTCTCAAGCTTTAAACAAAATACAGAAAAATAGCTGTTTTATTGCGGATGCTGTTGAAATTTGGAAGGAACTGAGTGACCACTTAAAAACAGAACTACACATGGACAGAATTAAATTACAAGCAGTAAACAAACGAATGGGACAAGCACTGACTCCAGCTCATTTTTTGGCAAATATTGTCAATATCCAATATCAGGGTCAAAACCTAAGTGCTGAGGAAGAGGAGTTAGCTATGACATGGGTATCCAGCAATCATCCATCTTTAATGCCAACTATTCAAGAAATATATGTTTGCTGAAGATATTTTAAGGAAGGTCACACCAGTAAACTGGTGGAAGTCACTTAAGCGCTTGGATTTAGAGACTGTTCAAGTAACGATTTCACTTTTAACAGCAGTAGCTTCTTCTGCAGGCGTTGAAAGAATATTCTCTTCCTTTGGACTCATTCATTCTAAATTGAGAAATCGGTTGGGACCCAATAAAGCAGGAAAGCTTGTTTTTCTTTTCTAGATTATGAATAGGAACAAAGAAGAAGATGATGATGAAGATGACGACAAGTGAGCTACAGAGGACAGCAGGGACAGTAGTATTGAAGTTTTTCATGTGTCGGCTGGGCTGACAGTCTAAGTTTCTTAAAATATATATATATTTTGTTTAGCCAAATTAGTTAACAAACATGTATGTTTGTTTAAGCAAATAACTTATGCTGTAATGTTGTTATTGTTTCAGTTGAATAAATCTATTTAAATTGTTAAGGTCAGGATTATTTTTCTCCTTCCTAAGTACAACAGAACAGTGGTGTCCAAATATGAATGATTAACCCATTAAACTGGGGAGAAAAAAGTAATATAAAAAGTGATTCTAAAAATCTTCATCTACTTGCATGTTAAAGTAGTAAGAACTAGTTTAGGTAGAAACTTTGATTTAAATCACTGATTTAAATCAAGCCTTACTGACTAGTGATTTAAATCATGATTTAAATCAAATCCATCCTGATGTGAATTAATGTAATATCAGTTTCCCACTTCCTGTTGTTGGTCTTAGTGGTAGGCTCTTTGCTTGGGCTATGAGAGGTTGTGGGTTTGAGTCTCAGGCAAGGCTCATGGACTTTGTGTGGCTCCATTCAATTACCTGGTCCAATCGACTGTTCTGCCTAAGAATTTCCATTGGAATAAAAGCCTAAACACTGTCTTTTGCTTTTGTTTGGCTGTGTTGTGTTCGCAGTCACTAGGATTATGTGAATTAATGTAGAGTCAGTTTCCCACTTCCCATTGTTGGTGTACTGGTAGGGGCTTTGCTTGGGCTATGAGAGCTTGTGGGTTTGACTCTCAGGCAAGGCCAATGGACTTTGTATGGCTCCATTCAATTGCCTGGTGCAATTGACTGTGCTGTCATGAGGTTCCATTGGAATAATAGGCTAAGCACTGTCTTTTGCTTGGCCGTGTTGTGTTCGCAGTCACTAAGATTATGTGAATTAATGTAGAGTCAGTTTCCCACTTTCCATTTTTGGTGTAGTGGTAGGCTCTTTGCGTGGTCTACGAGAGATTATGGATTCGACTCTCAGGCAAGGCCCGAGGACTTTATATGGCTCTATTCAATTGCCTGGTCTAATGGACTGTACTGCCTATGGGTTTCCATTGGAATAATAGGCCTAACACTGTCTTTTGCTTTTGTTTGGCCGTGTTGTGTGCGCAGTCACTAGGATTATGTGAATTAAGGTAGAGTCAGTTTCCCACTTCCCATTGTTAGTGTAGTGGTAGGCTCTTTGCTTGGGCTACGAGAGGTTGTGGGTTTGTCTCTTAAGCAAAGCCCATTGACTTTCTGTAGCTCCATTCAATTGCTTTGTCCAATTGACTGTGCTGCCTATGAGCTTTCATTGGAATGTTAGGCTAGGCACCGTCTTTTGCTTTTGTTTGGCCATGTTATGTTCGCAGTCACTAGGATTATGTGAATTAATGTAGAGTTAGTTTCACACTTCCCATTGTTGGCGTAGTGGTAGGCTTTTTCCTTGGGCTACGAGAGGTTGTGGGTTCGACTCTCAGGCAAGGCCCATGGACTTTTTATGGCTCCGTTCAATTGTCTGGTCCAATGGACTGTGCTGCCTATAAGTTTCCATTGGAGTAATAGGCCAGGCACTGTCTTTTGCTTTTGTTTGGCCATGTTGTGTCGCGGGCGGGGAGGAGGCCGCTGCGCTCTCGCTAATGCTCAGGTCCGGCGCTGCTGCTGCTTGCTGCCCTGTGGCTCGAGCGGTGGGCCGGATCCAGGGACTCGAGCGGCACTCCTCGCCCGTGAGTGAAAGGGATGGTTTGGGGGTTTGGGAAGTTGGTCCGTGACGCCACCCAGGGTGTGTGGTGAGGTTGGGGCACCACCGCTGCTCTCGACGGGGATCCCGGGAGCGATGACGGGAAGCAGCCGAGATGTTTCTTTCCCCTCCGTGGGTAGGGGGATTTGGTGGTCCCGGGGCCCGGTGAGGTGTGACGGGGGAGGCAGGGTTGGTGAGGTGCAGGGTCGCGGGGGCAGCGCGGTGCCAGATGGCACGGTGGTACTCACTCAGCCAAGAATGGATACAGAGTCTCCGGTAAAACAAACGGCTGGATGGACGGGTCCCGCAGCCGGCTGCGGTGGTTACTCCAGGACGGTTGGTGGTGGCTGCGTTTCCCTGCACCTGTTGTGTATCTTCGGTCCCGATGGCTTCCCACCGGTAACCCGCTCCCCAGCTTGGATATGGGCTGGAGGAGCCCCTTTATCCCGCAGGCTCTGGCCCTGGCAATTCTAGCTGTGGCGGTAGCTGTATTTCCCTTTCTCGGTTTGGATGGTTGCCTTCTATCGGGTCTTTGCTGCTAGGAAACCCCGGAGGTTCCGGTCGCTAATGGATTTGACCGGTTTAACGGCGACTCCAAGCCTGGTCGGGGTCCGTAGGCTCTGCCGGTTTGTGCTGGCTTCTCTTCGCTCCCCGGTTTGGTACCGGTGGGCCACCGTCCATCCCCGGCCCTACGGTTCCGCATCGATCGGCCTCTCCTGCAGACGGCCACCTTCGTCTGCCAACCTTGCTCTGGGTGCCCGGGCCACGTACCCAGACACGGTCAGATTGCTCCTCAACTGCTACTTCCCTCCTTCTCCTTCACTCTCCCTAACTGTTCACTGCTCTACTCTGACTTCCTCTCCTGCCTCCAGGACTGTGAACTCCTCAGTGGGTGGGGCTAACCGCCTGGCTCCACCGCACGTGGTGTGGACATCAGCCCTTGGAGGAAGGCAACAAGGATTTGTGTGACTGCTGTGCCTATCTCGGGGTGTGGGGTGTGTTGTGGCAGTACCTATGACGACCTGCCTAGTCCAGGGCGCCAGATTCCCCCTTGGTTAAATGCAGACCGTCCGCGGGCTGCCCGTCCACCACCGGTTTTATTTTGCAAAACTGTAAAAAGATAGAAAAAGCATATAAAACATGAAACACAAGCATTTACTTTTATGACTCTTCCCCTAACGGGAGGCACGGTACTTTTAACATTACAACACATATTTTATTAACAGTCGGCTTCCGCTCTCTCCCGCCCAAACAACCTGGCCCTGATGCTGCCCCTAAGAAGTGGGCAGCACCACTTGACCCCAGTCCATATCCAGGTTGCCCGAGCGGGTACGGGTACGGGTACGGTATTTCATACCTTACGGTCACTGCAGGGGACCCCACGTCCATGGGGGACCCCTGACCCCCGGAGGATCGCCACCGGTTAGTGGCGGGCTTGGGCCATCCCTTTCCTCCAGGCCCATCCTCCAAATCAGCCTCTCCGGAGGCGGCAACGGAAACATGCCAACATATTTACATTTCCACTAGTTTGTGATTGCCCTCCAAGTTCTCGGGCGTGTCCGTAAGCAGTTCCTTACGCACGGTGCAAAGGGCCCCTACGGGGACAACTTGCCGGCAACGGCCGGTTCAATTACGGTTGACAATCAGGTTACAGTTAGGTTGATTCGTTCATTTACTTATTCACACACTCAACGTATCACACCCCTAAATGGTAGTTTCCCTGTACCTAAGCGGGGGTCGACCTAGGTTGGGACGTGTGGACCTTCAGGGCCCCATGTCAGTGGTGACAGGCAGTGGGACAGAGGGAACAACTGGTTCCTCTTTCCGTCTATTGTGTGGGGCAGGCGGAGGCATAGGGAAGCTGGGTACAGGTGCATCCCTGGGCACTGGCTTATCATCGACCACTTCCATCACTTTCTCATCCACGGGTTGTGGGAACAGTATCACTGGAAAAATCACTGCGCCGTTCTGCGTAGGTCAATCTGCCGGGAAATCGCCCATCATGGTGTGGATTACCCTCTTGTCCTTCTGCCCAACCGGTCTGGGGACCGGAGCTTCAGTTACCACCTGCAACGGTGGTGGGCACCTCTTCAGGTGGTCCCTGGAAACTGTGGCCAAGGTCTTCCTCTGGTCACGACTGGTCTGGTAGGCCTTCCCATTCTCCCATTTAGTGGGTTGGATAACATACGGGGTCTTCTCCCATTGACCATCCAGCTTATGGGTTCTCCTCTTTCGCTTCAGCACTACATCCCCAGGCTGGAAGGCACCTGCAGGAGCCTTCCTGTTGAAGCACTGCTCCTGCTGTTCTCGACTCCGGCACAAGTTCTTTTCTACGTATTCTTGAACCTGTCGGTACTGCGCCCTTCGCTGGGCGTCCCATCTAGCAGTCGAAGGGAGGGCTTCTGGGGCTTCCAGACCCATTTCCAGGTCCACTGGCAGCCGACCGGGCCAAGCTCTCATCAGGTACGCCGGGGTGCACTTCGTAGAGCTGGAAGGGATGTTGCTGTACATATCGACCAGGTCAGGTAGCTTTTCTGGCCACAGGTTCCGCTCTTCCAGCGGTAATGTCTTGAGGAGGCCCAGGACCAGGTGGTTCATCTTTTCGCACATGCCATTGGCCTTGGCATGGTAAGGCGTGGTCCGAATTTTCTTGCAGCCGTACAACTGGCAGAATTCCTGAAACACCTCTGTTTCAAAAGCCGGGCCCCGGTCGGTAAGCATTCTCTCCGGGTACCCGTGCGGTCGGCAGAAATAAGCCTGGAATGCTCTAGCGGTGGTACGGCCGGTCAGGTCCTTGACTGGCACAACCGCCATGAACCTTGAATAGTGGTCTACTATGGTCAGGGTGTAGGTGTACCCACTTGAGCTAGGGGTGAGCTTCACGTGGTCGAGGGCGACCAGCTCCAGCGGCTGATGCGTGATGATTTGTTACGTCCGGGTGGTGGAAGCACTGGACCGTACACCGATTTCCCCTGAGGAGGCAGCCAGGCTGGTCACCCCGCCAGAGGGTCCTGATGCACGGCAGCCGAAGCACTATAGGTAGCTGGACAGTCCGTAGAGAAGCAGGAAAGGTGGATGATGCTGAACCCACGGAGTTCTGGACGGTAGTCCGGGTGACGAGGCTCAGGGTCCGAGGCCGGGTTATAGGGTTAGGCGGGATCCGGAACCTGCTGAGCGATGGAACGGGTCACCGAACGGAGCCAGGGACTGGAGACTGGCGGAGCTGCAGAGGTGGTGGGACATCCGCCGAAGTCACCGTCAGGGTCCAGGGATGGACTTGGTTCGGAGCGACTGGCGTAGCAGGACAGGCTCTACGAGACAGGACAGGGTTAATGCAAAGCAAAGCACAGGGCAAAGCAATATGGGGACCTGAACACTAGCTTGCTAAACACGTAGAACAGGCCCCGCCCACCAGGAAAGAGAAACCTTATATACCCTGTACCTGTCTATGCAATATCCTGTTTCTGGGTGCTGGCCCTTTAAGAAAGGGTCAATGACCGCGCGCGCGCCCTAATGCGCATGCGCGAGGCCCGTGTGCCAGAAGCCAGTCCAGGAAGCGGTGAGGAGGAAGCAGGAGCGCCCGGCTGGGAGTCCCACGTCGCAGAGGAGCGCCGGGAGCGGGGAGCTGGACGCATGGAGGCCGCAGGCGGGGAAGAGGAGGCCGGGACCGGAGTGGTAAGCAGGGGACACCGCCGGGGAGCGGGGAGCAGGCCACGAGGACCGGAGAACGGGACCAGGGGACCGGGAAGCGTGACAGTACCCCCTCCCCCACGCCCCCCCCCGCAAGCGGGACAGGAAGGCACGAATCAGAGGAGTGCCAACATTCTCCCGGGGCTCCCAGGACCGATCCTCGGGACCATAACCCGCCCAGTCTACCAGGAAGTACTGCCGACCTCGCACGGTCTTCATGGCCACGATATCCCTTACCGCATAGATGTCATCGTCAGCAATTGGAGGGGGAGCAGCACCGACCTCAGCGGAGAAGGGACCAAGGACAACAGGCTTGAGTAAGGAGACATGGAAGGAGTTGGGTATCCGCATCGTGGCCGGGAGCTGCAGCTTGTAGGAGACTGCATTGATCTTGCTGATGATCTTAAACGGCCCGATGTAGCGAGGACCCAACTTGTACGAGGGTAACTTCAATCGGACATATCTGGATGCAAGCCAGACCAGATCACCTGGGGAGAAACACGGGGGATCCAGGCGCCTCTTGTCCGCATGTCTCTTCATCCGCAATGAAGCACGTTCTAGGGACGACTTGACAGAGTTCCATATAGCTGAAAAGTCCCGAACCAGAGCATCTGCTGCGGGGACGTCGGAAACCGAGGATACTGGCAACGGGACAGAAGGCTGCAGTCCATACACGATCTGAAAGGGAGAGCTGGAGGTGGACTCACTGATGTGCTGGTTATGGGAGAACTCAGCCCAAGGTAGGAGCGTGGACCAATCGTCATGATGGATGTTGACGTAGTGGCGCAGGAAGGAGGTCAGGATCTGATTGACCCGTTCCACTTGGCCATTCGACTGAGGATGGTAGGCCGAAGAAAAGTCCAAGGACACTCCTAGATGTTTGCAGAGAGCCCTCCAGAAGCGCAAGGTAAACTGAGTTCCTCTGTCAGACACAATGTGTGCGGGGAAGCCATGCAATCGGAATATGTGCTGTATGAAGGAGACAGCTAGCTCCTGGGCAGAGGGCAGTCCAGCCATGGGAACGAAGTGGGCCATCTTTGAGAAGCGATCCACCACAACCCATATGACCGTATGTCCGGAGGATAAGGGTAAGTCCGTGATGAAGTCCATTGCGATATGTTGCCACGGAACGGAAGGAATGGGCAAAAGCAGAAGACGTCCATAGGGTAGGTGCTTGGGTGTCTTGTTCCGGGCACAGGATGGACAGGCTGAGACGAAGGTTGCGACGTCTTTACGGAGGGACGGCCACCAGTAGTGACGGACAATCGTGCTCCACGTTTTCTTCTGACCAGCATGGCCGGCGATCCTAGAAGCATGGCCCCAGTGCAGGACTCTCTGTCTGTCAGTATCTGAGACATAGGTTTTCCCAGGGGGTATCTGAGTTAGAGCGACAGGAGTCACCGGAATGACTTTACTGGGGTTGATGATGGGCTGGTATGTCTCCTCCTCCAACTCCACGGGCACGAAGGATCTGGACAGAGCGTCTGCCCGCACGTTCTTATCCGCACGCCGAAAATGGAGTTGGAAATCAAATCGAGCAAAGAACAAGGACCAGCGGGCTTGTCGTGGATTCAGTCTTTGGGCAGACCGCAGGTACTCCAGATTCTTGTGGTCCGTGTATATGATTACAGGGTATACAGCTCCCTCCAAGAGGTAGCGCCATTCCTCCAAGGCCAGCTTCACGGCCAGTAGCTCCCGATCCCCAATGATGTAGTTGCGTTCGGGTGCCGAGAAGCTCTTGGAGAAGAATCCACAAGTGACCATCTTTCCGGAGGGGGAGTTCTGCATCAACACTGCCCCGGCTCCTGAGGAGGAGGCATCCACCTCTAAGGTGAACTGTCGGTTCAATTCAGGGCGATGGAGAACCGGGGAAAAAGCAAACGCCCATTTCAAGGAGCAGAACGCGGCATCGGCCGCCGGGGACCAGTCCTTAGGATTAGCTCCTTTCTTAGTCAAGGCAGAGAGAGGTGCAGTCAAGGCAGAGAAATGCGGGATGAACTGACGGTAGTAGTTCGCAAAGCCGAGAAAGCGTTGGATAGCCTTCAGTCCGGAAGGAGGAGGGCAGTTGATGATGGCAGACACTTTCTCTGGGTCCATCTGCAGGCCGGTGTCCGAGATTACATAGCCCAGGAAGGGAAGAGACGTCTTTTCGAAGATGCATTTCTCGTACTTGGCGTACAGACGATTCTCTCTAAGCCTCTGGAGGACTAGCTGCACGTTCTCTCGGTGGGTTTGTAGATCCGGAGAGAAGACCAGGATGTCGTCCAGATACACCACGACACAGACATAGAGGAGATCTCTGAACACGTCGTTCACCAGTTCTTGGAAGACGGCCGGAGCGTTACACAGACCAAAGGGCATGACACAATACTCGTAGTGACCATCCCGAGTGTTGAATGCAGTTTTCCATTCGTCTCCAGAGCGAATGCAAACCAGGTTATAGGCCCCACGAAGGTCCAACTTGGTGAATACACGGGCTCCTCGGAGCCGATCGAATAGTTCGGGGATAAGCGGCAGAGGGTATTTGTTCTTTATGGTGATCTAGTTTAACCCCCGGTAGTCAATGCAAGGGCGCAGATCACCTTCCTTCTTCTTGACGAAGAAAAACCCTGCTCCGGCAGGGGACGAGGACCTCCGAATGAACCCTTTAGCTAGGCTCTCGGTGATATAGGCAGACATAGCTCGTGTTTCAGCAGGGGACAAGGGGTATATCCGTCCTCGAGGAGGCGTAGTTCCTGGCAGTAACTCGATGGCACAGTCGTAGGGACGATGAGGCGGTAACACCTCTGACTCCTTTTTATCAAACACGTCCGTGAAGGACCAGTAGGCAGAAGGCAGTCCTGGTAGAGACTCTGGAACCGGAGGGCGTCGGACGGGCTGGATGGATTTCAGACATCTCTCATGACACGAGGAGCCCCATCGGGTGATTTCACCTGTACTCCAGCTGACCGATGGTTCGTGTGTCCATAACCATGGAAGTCCCAGCAGGATCTGATGAGACATGCGCGGGAGGACGTAGAAGGTGATCTTCTCGGTTTGCAGAGCACCGATCTGTACTTCCACAGGCTTGGTGATCAGTGAGACGGTGTCAGAGAGGGGTTTCCCATCAACAGAGGCGATCACCAGCGGTTTCTCTAGTGGGAGGACAGGCACCTGGTACTTATCCACCGTGGCCTGCTGGATGAAGTTGCCTGCTGCTCCGGAATCGAGATACGCCTCGGCCGTGAACCGGGTCTCTTCTGTAGTGACTTGAATAGTCCAGGTAACGGAGTCTGAGAGAGTCCCAGCACCTAGGGTGGCCTCTCCTACCAAGCCTAGGCTTTGGAGTTTCCCGGCTTCTCGGGACAAGAGCGTAGCAGGTGTGTGCAATCACCGCAGTAGAAGCAGAGACCCTTTGCTAGCCGTTCTGCTCGGCGTTGTTCCGACTGCTTCAGGCGGTCAATCTGCATGGGCTCGAAGGTAGACACGCCAGGTGACGCCAACTGGGGGGCGATGGACTTCTGTGGTGGGGAGGGGTGCCGTATCGGACGCCTCTCGCGGGATACTTCTTTGGATCGTTCCTGAAAGCGAAGATCCACTCGAGTCGCTAGGGCAATCAGGGCATCCAGGGTGGAAGGCACATCACGAGCAGCCAGCTCATCTTTAATACGACCCGAGAGTCCCTCCCAGAAGGCGGCGGTTAGAGCCTCATTGTTCCACCCGAGTTCTGAAGCCAAGGTGCGAAAACGGATGGCATATTGGCCCACCGTCAGAGTCCCCTGACGTAGCTGGAGGAGAGATGAGGCAGACGCGGAGGCGCGTCCGGGCTCGTCAAAGGTGCCACGAAATGCCTGCAGGAATTCCTGGATGTTGGTAGTTACCGGATCCTCCTCCCACAAGGGGTTCATCCAGGCCAGTGCCTCTCCCTCTAGATGGGACATCATGAACGCGACCTTGGCTTGGTCAGAGGCAAAAAGGTGCGGCAGCAGCTTGAAATGGAGAGAGCATTGATTGATGAATCCCCTGCAGGTCTTGGGATCTCCGGCGTACCGGGGTGGTGAGGCCAAACTAAGTCTGGAAGCATCCGAGGAGGCTGCCACGGGAGCTGTGGCCGTGGATTGTACAGTGGAAACCTGAGATGCCAAGGATGTGGCCGTCGCTTGTAGCGTGTTCAGGTGGGTATCCACAGAAGACATGAAGTTCAGCATGCGGGTCTGGGTCTCGCGCTGGCGTGTGAGTTCCTGCTGCAAGGCCGCTAGTGCTTCGTCGGGATCCATGGCCTGTTCTAGCTGTTACGTCCGGGTGGTGGAAGCACTGGACCGTACACCGATTTCCCCTGAGGAGGCAGCCAGGCTGGTCACCCCGCCAGAGGGTCCTGATGCACGAAAGCCGAAGCACTATAGGTAGCTGGACAGTCCGTAGAGAAGCAGGAAAGGTGGATGATGCTGAACCCACGGAGTTCTGGACGGTAGTCCGGGTGACGAGGCTCAGGGTCCGAGGCCGGGTTATAGGGTCAGGCGGGATCCGGAACCTGCTGAGCGATGGAACGGGTCACCGAACGGAGCCAGGGACTGGAGACTGGCGGAGCTGCAGAGGTGGTGGGACATCCGCCGAAGTCACCGTCAGGGTCCAGGGATGGACTTGGTTCGGAGCGACTGGCGTAGCAGGACAGGCTCTACGAGACAGGACAGGGTTAATGCAAAGCAAAGCACAGGGCAAAGCAATATGGGGACCTGAACACTAGCTTGCTAAACACGTAGAACAGGCCCCGCCCACCAGGAAAGAGAAACCTTATATACCCTGTACCTGTCTATGCAATATCCTGTTTCTGGGTGCTGGCCCTTTAAGAAAGGATCAATGACCGCGCGCGCGCCCTAATGCGCATGCGCGAGGCCCGTGTGCCAGAAGCCAGTCTAGGAAGCGGTGAGGAGGAAGCAGGAGCGCCCGGCTGGGAGTCCCACGTCGCAGAGGAGCGCCGGGAGCGGGGAGCTGGACGCATGGAGGCCGCAGGCGGGGAAGAGGAGGCCGGGACCGGAGTGGTAAGCAGGGGACGCCGCCGGGGAGCGGGGAGCGGGCCACGGGGACCGGAGAACGGGACCAGGGGACCGGGAAGCGTGACATGATTGGGCGCAAAGGGGCCTTCCGGCTGGCCTCGTCCCTTCTTCTCAGTGCACAGGGACCACATTTTCAGCACCAGGCCTCCACAGACTCCCGCATCCCATTCCAATAGAACCGCTCCCTCAGCAGCATCTCTAGCTTCTTCCACCCAAACTGCCCGGCACCATCATGGTATGCCTGCAGGACAGTGGGCACACTAGTCTGGGGAATCACCAGTTGGTGAACCTTCTCGTGGGTTTTCGGGTTGATCAATTCCCGATACAGCTTTCCCTGGTGCAGGTACAGCCGGGCTCGTTCCTTCCACAGTCGTTGGGCCTCGGCGGGCGCAGCAGGGTCTATCCCGGTGGAGCCCTGTTCCACCAGGGTCTTGACCAAGTGGACAACAGGTGCCCGATCCTGGGCTTCTTGCCACCTTTGGCTAGGCAGCGGGTCTAAGTTCACCTGTTGTTGATGGACATGTAACTTCTCGGCTGGCAGCCGGTGGAACGCAGGCAACTCGATCTCTTCGAGGTCATCATCATCCGGCCCGTCTCCCAACAGGTGGGGCATCCGGGAGAGTGCGTCTGCATTAGCATTCTTACGGCCGGCTCGGTACTTGATGGTGAAATCATAATTAGCCAACCTGGCCACCCACCGCTGCTCCAATGCACCCAGCTTAGTTGTATCCAGATGGGTTGGCGGGTTGTTGTCCGTATAAGCGGTGAACTTGGCTTTGCTAGGTAATGGCGGAATCGATGGGTGATGGCCCACACCAGTGCTAAGAGCTCAAGCTTGAAAGAGCTGTAGTTCTCAGGATTCCTTTCCGTAGGTCGGAGTTTCCTGCTAGCATAAGCGATCACCTTCTCTCTTCCGTCCTGGATCTGGGACAAGACTGCTCCCAAGCCTACATTACTGACATCGGTGTAGAGGATGAATGGGAGATTGTAGTCTGGGTACGCCAGGATTTCTTCCCCAGTTAAAGCCATCTTCAGCTGACAGAAGGACTCTTCATGCCTTTCTTCTCACACCAACGGGGTTCCAGGGGACCTGCCACCCTTGGTCTGTCCCACGAGGAGGTCTTGCATGGGGGCAGCCATTTTCGTGTATCCCTTAATGAAGCGGCGATAGTAGCCCACCAGACCCAGGAACTGTCTCACCTCTCTCACTGTGGTCGGCCTTGGCCAGTCTTGAATGGCAGTGATCTTTTCGGGGTCTGGGGCGACACCTTCCGCGCCCACCACATGTCCAAGGTACTGCACCCTGGGCTTCAAGAGATGACACTTTGAGGGCTTCAATTTCATCCCACACTTGGCAAGAGACGCGAACACCTCAGCTAGGTGCTCCAAGTGGGCTTCATACGTCTGTGAGTACACAATTACATCGTCCAGGTACAACAAGACGGTCTCAAAATTCAGATGTCCCAGACAGCATTCCATCAGCCGTTGGAAGGTTCCAGGGGCGTTACACAGCCCGAATGGCATGCTGTTGAACTCACAGAGACCCACGGTCTTCAGGCGCCACGGCCACCTGCCAGTACCCACTGGTGAGGTCAAGGGTAGAGAAGTAGTTAGCGGTTCCCTGCGCGGCCAGGGACTCTTCAATACGGGGCAGAGGGTAGGCATCCTTATGCGTTATCTGGTTAATCTTCCAGGAATCCACACACATCCTCATGGTGCCATCCTTCTTTTTGACTAGCACCAACGGGGCGGCCCAGGGACTACAGCTATCCCTAATAACCCCCGCCTCCTTCATGTTCCTCAACATGTCTTTGGCGCATTGGTAGTGTGCAGGGGGAATAGGTCTGTATCTCTCGTTAATAGGGGGATGTTCACCGGTGGGGATGTGGTGTTGGACCCCTTTAATCCACCCAAATTCTAATGAATGTTTGCTGAAAACTCGCTCATACTCCTGTACCACCCTGTATACCCCTTCTCTGTGATGTGTGGGGGTATCATCAGTGCCTACGTGTAACTCATGACAACACTCATCTAACCGCCCCGGGGAAGGGTGAGGACTGGCAGTGGGCGGTGAGGTCGGAGGGATGGCCTCCTGGATGGTGTGGGGGTCTAGATTAAGCAACTTGGCGAGGGTAGCGTACCGGGGAAGCCTAACCTCCTCCTCCCCACAGTTTAACACCCTTACAGGCACTCTCCCTTTCTTGACGTCTACCACCCCCCTGGCGGCCATTACTGTGGGCCAGTGTTCAGAGGGCATGGGCTCCACCATGGCGGGGTAGTTTCGTCCCTGGGGACCTACCGCTGCTCTACACCAAATCAACATCTCGCTCCTGGGAGGCACAATCAAAGGGGCCGCATCCATCACTCTCACTCCTTCAATCTCCCCTCCTGTTGAATTCACTTGCTGCCGATACATCAAGGCCCGTATCTCACGCTGCACAGCCCTCTATCGGCCTCCCGCTGCTGTGGCGGCTAGCTGCCGCAGTAGGGTCAACACCCCATTCATGCAGTGCTCCATCACATTAGTCCCTAGCACTACCTTCGGGTTATGATCTCTGGGCTCATTCATTATCACAATCATTCACTAGTTCAGCCCGTACTACGGTCATGGCCACTTGTTTGTACCCCACTTGGGTCAAGGGGAGTCCATCGGCTGCGATCAGTGTCATGCTACTGTCTGGAGGGGCAAGTTCATCAATTCCCCAATACCGCTGATACAGTGTGTAGGGTATCGTAGTTACCTGGGATCCAGTGACCAGGAGTGCCATCAGCGGGACGCCGTCCACGGCCAGGGGGATGATGGGCCGGGCCCCAATGTACCGGTCCCGCCAGTCAGGGGGGCCACTGGGTTCTACTCCTGAGGATTGGCCCGTGGCCCCAGGGGTTGCTCGTTTAACGGACACCGTCGGGAGTAGTGGCCGGGCTTGCTGCACCTGTAACAAATTGGAGGTCCATACCGTGAGTCATTGGCCCTTCTCCGCTGCATCCAGGGGATGTCCTCCGGGCTGTCGGCGAGCTGCATCCTCCCCGGGGGCTGGGATCTTGTCGGAGGCTGGAGTGCGGCGAGGATCTTGGCGAGGTTCCCATCCATGCCACGGACCTGGGCAGCCAGCTCCTCCATCATTCCGCCAGGGGTTGCAGGCGCCGAGGGGGCGGGGAGAGAAGGGGCCACCACGATGGGAGCCGTCTCAGCTGGCCATGGGGCCGCTTCAGGTACGTCAGATGCTGGGGGTTGCAAAGCTTTGATGGCCCGTTCTTTCAGCACGGCGAAGTTCACGTTGGGGTGTTCTAGGGCCCACAGCCGTAGCTGCTTGCGGTCCTCCGGGGATCCCATCCCCTGTACGAACTGCTCGACTAACATTTTGTTACTGTCCGCATCATTAATGGTATCCACCCGCTTCAGTGTGCGGAGGGCGGTTTGCAGGCGCAAGGCATAGTCTCTGATATTATCTGTAGGCCGCTGTCGGCATTAATAAAACTGCATCCGCAGCTCGGCTTCGGTGCGGGTCTCGAAGGCAATCTGCAGCTTCTCAAAGATGGTGGCCACAGAGGACTGGTACCCCTCAGCCCAGGTCTCCGCCTCCTGCTCAGCCGCGCCGGTTAGCTGCCCCAGCACCACCGCTGCACGCTGCCTATCGGTCAGGGGGTACAATTCTAGGACTGGGTTAAGCTTCTTCCGGAAGACCTGTAAAGCATCAGGTTTCTCGTCGTACCGCAGCAACCAGGTAGCTCCGGGCACATAGGGCAAGGAGAACGGCATCACCTGAGCAATGGCGGGGGCCGCGACCTCCCCTGCTCGTGCGGCCGGAGCACGGCCAGGCCCGTTCCCATTCGTGGGCGACGCTGCGGCTGCGACTGCCGCTCCTTCAGCGGCCTCGTCGGACGCAGACATCTTGTTTCCGCCCCCTTGGTCCTTTCTCAGCACCTCCTCTTCAGGGGCGGAGCTTCGGCCTTCGCGCCTCCACTGCTCGAGAAGACGCTCGAGCGGGAAAATCTTCGCGCCCAAGATGGCAGCTTCTGAAATTTTTCGGCCGGACACCGCCGGCGGGACACAAGGCGCACTTCTACCAGCCGGTAGAACGGTAAGATCCTGTTCGTGACGCCAAGTTGTCGCGGGCGGGGAGGAGGCTGCCGCCGCTGCGCTCTCGCTAACGCTCGGGTCCGGCGCTGCTGCTGCTTGCTGCCCTGTGGCTCGAGCGGTGGGCCAGATCCGGGGACTCGAGCGGCGCTCCTCGCCCGTGAGTGAAAGGGGTGGTTTGGGGGTTTGGGAAGTTGGTCCGTGACGCCACCCACGGTGTGTGGTGAGGTTGGGGCACCACCGCTGCTCTGGACAGGGATCCCGGGAGCGATGATGGGAAGCAGCCGAGATGTTTCTTTCCCCTCCGTGGGTAGGGGGATTTGGTGGTCCCGGGGCCCGGTGAGGTGTGACGGGGGAGGCAGGGTTGGTGAGGTGCAGGGTCGCGGGGGCAGCGCGGTGCCAGATGGCACGGTGGTAATCACTCAGCCAAGAATGGATACAGAGTCTCCTGTAAAACAAACAGCTGGATGGACGGGTCCCGCAGCCGGATGCGGTGGTTACTCCCGGACGGTTGGTGGTGGCTGCCTTTCCCTGCACCTGTTGTGTATCTTCGGTCCCGATGGCTTGCCACTGGTAACCCGCTCCCCAGCTTGGATATGGTCCGGAGGAGCCCCTTTTGCCCGCAGGCTCTGGCCCTGGGAATTCTAGCTGTGGCGGTAGCTGTATTTCCCTTTCTCGGTTTGGACGGTTGCCTTCTATCGGGTCTTTGCTGCTAAGAAACCCCGGAGGTTCCGGTCGCTAACGGATTTGACCGGTTTAACGGTGACTCCAAGCCTGGTCGGGGTCCGTAGGCCCTGCCGGTTTGTGCTGGCTTCTCTTCTCTCCCCGGTTCAGTACCGGCGGGCCGCCGCCCGTCCCCGGCCCTACGGTTCCACGTCGATCGGCCTCTCCTGCAGACAGCTACCACCGTCTGCCAACCTTGCTCTGGGTTCCTGGGCCACGTACCCGGACACGGTCAGATCGCTCCTCCACTGCTACTTCCCTCCTTCTCCTTCACTCTCCCTATCTGTTCTCTGCTCTACTCTGACTTCCTCTCCCGCCTCCAGGACTGTGAACTCCTCAGTGGGTGGGGCCAACCACCGTGGCTCCACCCCACCTGGTATGGACATCAACCCCTGGAGGAAGGCAACAAGGATTTGTGTGACTGCTGTGCCTATCTCGGGGTGTGTTGTTGCAGTACCTGTGACGACCTGGCTAGTCCAGGGCACCACAGTTGTGTGCGCTGTCACTAGGATTATGTGAATTAATGTAGAATCAGTTTTCAACTTCCCATTGTTGGTGTAGTGGTAGGCTTTTTGCTTGGGCTACGAGAGGTCGTGGGTTCGACTCTCAGTCAAGGCCCACGGACTTTGTGTGGCTCCATTCAATTGCATGGTCCAATGTACTGTGCTGCCTATGATTTTCCATTGGAATAATAGGTTATTCACGGTCTTTTGCTTTTGTTTGGCCGTGTTGTGTGTGCAGTCACTAGGATTATGTGATTTAATGTAGAGGTGGTTTTCTACTTCCCATTGTTGGCGTAGTGGTAGGCTCTTTTCTTGGGCTACGAGAGGTTGTGGGTTCGACTTTCAGGCAAGGCCCATGGACTTTGTATGGCTCCGTTCAATTATCTGGTCCAATGGACTGTGCTGGCTATGAGTTCAATTGGAGTAATAGGCTATTCACTGTCTTTTGCTTTTGTTTGGCAATGTTGTGTATGCAGTCATTAGGATTATGTGAATTAATGTAGTGTCAGCTTACCACTTTCCATTGTCGGTGTAGTGGTAGGCTCTTTGCTTAGGCTACGCGAGGTTGTGGGGTTGACTCTCAGGCAAGGCCCATGGACTTTGTATGGCTCCATTCAATTGCATGGTCCAATGGACTGTGCTGCTCATGACTTTCCATTGGAGTAATAGACTAGGCATTCTGTTTTGCTTTTGTTTGGCCGTGTTGTGTGCGCAGTCACTAGGATTATGTGAATTAATGTAAAGCCCATTTCCTACTTCCCATTGTTGGTGTAGTGGTAGGCTCTTTGCTTGGGCTACGAGAAGTTGTGGGTTCAACTTTCAGGCAAGGCCCATGGACTTTATATGGCTTCATTCAATTTCCTGGTCCAATGGATTGTTCTTCCTATGAGTTTCCATTGGAATAATAGGCCAGGCACAGTCTTTTGCTTTTGTTTGGCCGTGTTGTGTGCGCAG